>NC_091955.1:42404166-42704166 GCF_031021105.1 Erythrolamprus reginae
CTCTATCTATCCATCCATCCATTCATCAACCCACCCCACCCACCCACCCACCCATCCATTTATCCATCCATTTATCCATCCAGCCAGGTTTGCCTGAGAAGAAAACTGAAACAGTTGCCAGTCCGGGATACGTAACGAAAATTGGGGGGGGGGACGGGACTTTCACTTAGGCAGCTTCGTCTATCATTGCAAACGAGAGGCAGCCCGGCTGCCAAAGACAAAGCTGTTTCTATTCCGTTCTAAGGCAAGCCTCTGGATCAATGAATGGATGGGTGGGTGGGTGAATAGATACGGCCAGCTTGCCTCTCCAGCGCTAAAAAGAAAAGTTGCCAGCCAGCGCTGCGAACGACCGAGTCCTGAGCCTCCCGTTCTCTCCTGTTCTCTCCCCCACTGCCCCTTCGCCATCCCTGTGTTCCTAGGAGAAGCTCTGGGGATTGAGACAAGTCAGCCCTTCTGCTCCTCCCCAGCGCTTCTCCCGGAACCGCTGGGAAGCCTCCCGGCTGTTTTTAAAAGGTGACAGCCGGGGCTGGGGGGCTTCCCAGCAACCTCCTGAACCCTGAACTTTTGCCGAACTTCCGGGTTCGGGGTTGGGGGGGGTGCTGGGAAGCCCCCCAGCCCGGCTGTCACCTTTAAAAACAGCCGGGCGGCTTCCCAGGAGCCTCCGAATGCCGAACCCGGAAGTTCGGGTTTGGCGTTCGTAACACGAAAAAAGTTCGTAAGAAGATGCAATTTTTTTTCTCAACCCCGGTTCGTATCACGAGTTGTTCGTAAGACGAGGGGTTCGTATCTTGAGGTACCACTGTACACTAACCAATATAAAATTAAGAGATACTGTATAGAGGTACCTCTACCTAAGAACACTTCTACTGAAGAACTTTTCTAGATAAGAACCAGGTGTTCAAGATTTTTTTGCTTCTTCTTAAGAACCATTTTCTACTTAAGAACCTGAGCCCGGGAAAAATTTCCCAGGAAATTTGAGAGTGGCCCAAAGGCCCGACCAGCTTCCTTCCATTCCCACTTTAATCACAGCCATCTCAGGTTTTTTCGGTGGTGCTTAAGAAAGCTTTGGCAGTCCAGAGTGAACGAAGCATTTTCCTTTCTCTGGGTGCTTGGAGAGGGAATAAACCACTTCGCTGTGGTGACTCCCTCGTGCTGCCTCCCATACACCTGGCACGAGGTTGTCTCTGCCAGCGCCCAGAGAAAGGATAGATATGTAAACTAGATATATAAATTTAAATTCTAATTAAATAATTGCATTTACAATGGAATTTTATATATACTGAAATAGGACCTCGGGTTTATCTATATTCTCAAATAAACAGGCAAAAAATGTCGGCAATAGAGTCAGATTTTAATAAAAAATTAAAAGCACCTACCCTTACTAGTTTGCCTTAGAAATGAGAAAGATGAATCATGCTTTGGATACAGATTACCAAACCTGTGTCAGAATGCTAGGAAACAGGATGTAGGCAAAACTGTTAAAAATAAATTAGTCAAAAGAACAGAGTACAGTGGTACCTCGTCTCACGAACTTAATTCATTCTGTGAACAGTTTCGTAAGTAGAAAAGTTCGTAAGAAGAATCAATGTAAAAGCAAATAATGCGTGCAACCCCATCCCATAGGTCACCCCTTTTGCCTTCCACCGCTGGGAAACCCCACCTCTGGACTTCCATTGCCAGCTGAAGCGCCCGTTCTTGCGTTGCTGGGATTTCCCTGAGCCTCCCCTCACTGGGATTCAAAGCAGCGCTGGCAAAAATGAAGGAAATACCAGCAAGGGGAGCCTCAGGGAAATCCCGGCAATGCAAGAATGGACGCTTTGGCTGGCAACGGAAGTCCGGAGGTGGGGATTCCCAGTGAGGGGAGGCTCAGGGAAATCCCAGCGCTTCGGCTGGCAACGGAATTCCGGAGGTGGGGCATCCCAGCAGCAGCGGCTCAGGTTTGTAAGGTGAAGATAGTTCGGAAGAAGAGGCAAAAAAAATTTAAACACCGGGTTCGTATCTCGAAAAGTTCATTAGTAGAGGCGTTTGTAAGACAAGGTACCACTGGATATAGAGAGTCATATGCATCAGGTGGCAAAAAAATGAAATGAAGAAGTGACAAAAGCATGTAATATTCTACTGGGAGAATCCAGTGTAAACAAAACGTAAGAATTTTAAAAAAGAAATTTGCTGCTTCATATATTTACTGCTGTATGGTGCTACACATATTTTGAGGTCTACACATATTCTGAGGTCATTAAATTAAAACAGGGATTCATTCATAATATCTAGCAAATACTCACAGGAGTATCTGTAAAAGATCTAGAATCCATACCTTTCCATGGATATTGAAGTTGTTATTTCTTGGAGCACTGACATTCTCAAAACTCTTCTTATACTGCGGAGCAGCTATCCAAGGTGAGTGTGGTGCTGGAGTTGCTATCATCATGAAAAATGGTTCAAAGCTGGATTTGTACTCCAGAAAATCCAATGACATATTAGCCTGAAAGCAGATACTTATTAGTTTATTTACTAATTATCATATTGAATCAGAACCAGGTGTCTCTAAGAGAATACTTCAAATTCACAAACCATTTATTTTAAATGTCTGTTTTAGCATTCAGGCTAAGAAATAAAAAAAAAATGCAAGGCAAAAGGGATAAACTGCTGATCTTCAGATATAGCAATTCAAGGATTAAATTATATAAAGAAGAGAAAGAGTACCTATGGATTTTGGATATAAAACTGCAATAAATATGATAGTGATGATGAGAATAACATTGGGAAGTTTCAGGAATGCCTTGATATCAAAATAAAAATATAGAAAACTAGGAACTACAAAGAGATGTACAGCAAATTTGTATCCTAAATAATTTCATAAGTACAATAAGACATGCTTTTAAGAGTTAAGAATCTACTCTCAGGATTTCATTCTTCTCATCAATTTGAGCAATATGCTATTTCCAGACAGATAGCTATATTAGGACAGTACAGCAAAACAATGTTCTGTGTCATTTTAACATAGACTAGCTGATTACCCGGCATTGCCTGGGTATTTATTCATCCAAATCTTGTATTAGCCAGGAAAATGAATGAATTATATCTTTAGTGTCAAATCAAAGCAATTTTATTTACAGGGTTTTAAAGTATAAGGGCCTTGTTCAAATCCCAGCTATGGAGCCTGTGGGCGGCTGTGGATTTAGAAACACCACTACCCTACCTCTGCCACCACTTGTTTTACCATTTCCTCAAACTGGGCCTGGGACTAGAACATAAATCTCTGAGCTGGCCCATGCTTTGCCTCCACCATGCTGAAAAAGGCTGTGTCTCTTCTTTGGGCTCTATACCTGTTTCGCCTCAGTTGGAGTAGCCCTGTCCTTTGTTGATGAGTTGGGATGAAGGACAATCTTGGGAACATGGTTTAAAGCTGGGAGGTGGGGGTGGGTGATCCGTTTAGGCTGTGGTGCACTTACTCAAAGTCCTCTGTACTGGCCTAATCAGACTCCTTTCGCTTCATAGGCCTACTATGTGAGGGAAACCTAGGCCTGAGTTGGGGTGAAGGATGATCCTAAGAACATAGCTGTTCCTTGTGGTTGAAATTGCTCAAGGCATTCCAGAGCTTTGCTGGAACATACATACACACATATTTAATAGATAAATATAATAACTATATTATGGCTAACATTAGAGGGACAGTAGTCTAATCCAGTGTTTTTCAACCAGTGTGCTGCGGCACACTAGTGTGCCACGAGACATGGTCAGGTGTGCCGCGAAGCTCAGAGAGAGAAAGAAAGCAAGAGAGAAAGAAAGAGAGAAAGAAAGAAAGAGAGAGAAAGAGCGAGCAAGCAAGAGAGAAAGAGAACAAAAGAGAGAAAGAAAGCAAGAGAGAGAAAGAGAACAAGAAAGAGAGAAAGAGAGAGAAAGCAAGAGAGAAAAAGAGAGGGAGGGAAGGAGAGAGAGAAAAAGACATAAAGGGAGGTAGGGAGGGAGAAAGAGCAAAAAAGAGAGGAAGGAAGGAAGAGAAAGAAAGGGATGGAGAGAGAGAGAAAGAAAGATGAAGGGAGAGAAAGAGGGAGGGAGAGAGAAATAGAGCGAAAGGGAGGAAGAGAGAGAGAGAGAGAGAATTTTTTTGTCCAAACTTTTTTTAGCTGCCCACCCACCCCCGCTCAATGTGCCCCAGGGTTTCGTAAGTGTAAAAAATGTGCTGCGGCTCAAGAAAGGTTGAAAATCACTGGTCTAATCAACTACTCTGAAGTCTGTGCATAACATATTTGTTAGCATTTTACGTTCATTCAATATACTAGCAAAACAAATAAACAGGCTAAAACTAGTTGAAAAATTCTTACCAGTACATCTGTCAGATAATCTGTGCTGTAGTTTGCACCATGCCTATGCACTTTTCCATTTACTGAAAGTGTGTAGTTATAATATTTGGAGTTTTTTTCCTAGCATAAGAAAATAAAAATACAATGTTTATGCCTGGAAAAGTGACAATAAAAGAACAAAACCAATATCCTTTAGAATTTTGGCTTATTGAGACAGATTCTGATATATGCCTTCCAATTGACTTCCAATTTGTTTATCATAATTATGTCTGAATTATGAACCTCAGATTGTTTCTCCTTATCGTCTAAAATTTTACCAACCTAAAATATCCTATCCTGGCTTTGAGCAAATCAAAATAAGACTACCAATTCAGAGATAACACAAAAAGAACTTGCAGGAAGAAGTTTTCTGATTTAACAATTAAGCACTACTAATCAGGAAGCATCTTCCATTATACTTAATCTGAATAAATCATAATTCTTTTAATCTTGCTTGAATTTGTCTCACAAGACTATTGTTGACATAATTTCTTTAGGTTACAAGAAACAACTTTAAGTCATAGCAGATATAAATATTAAAATACAGTGTTTCCTGAAAACATGACCTATCCCGAAAACAAGCCCTAGCCCAATTTTCATGCCTGCATCTAAGCCCTACCCCCCAAATAAGTCCTAGTTAAGCCCCAACCACTGTCTGGTTGAACAAGGTTGGGTGACGCGCAAGTGTAAAAATTAAGTTAGGGTGGGGTGAGGGTTACAGCTCCCTCAGGAACTCCATATCCTCCTGCCTTAGGACTACCACAGCCAAGCCTCCTATGCTCGACACCTGTTGTGCTGCTGCCTGACTACTTCTGCAGTTGCTTGCGGCCACTTGTGGCTGGATGCCACATGATGCATCGCACCAATGCCACAACTTGCAAAGTGCCCCAAGACTCATCAAACCAGCGCAGCCGCTCAGGACACATCTTGCCACGTAGCCTCCTGCCTCAAGTGGCAGCACTGGCGCAATGATCCATGTGGTGTTCTGCAGCCACAGAAGTTGGGCAGTGGAATAACAGGTGTCAGGGTATAGGAGGTGCGGCTGCAGCAGTCCTAACCTAAGCGGGCAAGACATCCCCGGAAAATAAGACCTAGTGCTTATTTTGGGTCCGGAAAGAAAATAAGACTTGGTCTTATTTTCAGAGAAACAATGGGATATTCAATATAACATAATTGTGCAATAAACACATAGGTATTATCCCATTCTTAATAAACATCTTAATACCGTATATACTCGAGTATAAGTCGAGTTTTTTAGCCCAAAAAAATGGGCTGAAAAACCCGACCTCGACTTATACTCGGGTGACTGACAGGTCACCACAAGAGGGCGCAAGCGGCTTAGAGAAAGACAGCCGTCTTTCAGCTTGAAAGAAGCGGCAACTGCCTGGTTAAGAAGGGAGAATCCACCCCCTAGCCAAACGGCTTTTTTACTGTTTAGCGCTCGAACGCTGCGCTAAACAGTAAAAAAGCCGTTTGGCTAGGGGTGGATTCTCCCTTCTTAACTGGGCAGTTGCCGCTTCTTTCTGTTTAGCGCAGCGTTCGAGCGCTAAACAACAAAAAAGCGGCAACTGCCCGGTTAAGAAGGGAGAATCCACCCCCTAGCCAAACGGCTTTTTTACTGTTTAGCGCTCGAACGCTGCGCTAAACAGTAAAAAAGCCATTTGGTTAGGGGGTGGATTCTCCCTTCTTAACCGGGCAGTTGCCGCTTCTTTCTGTTTAGCTTAGCAGCGTTCGAGCGCTAAACAGCAAAAAAGCGGCAACTGCCCGGTTAAGAAGGGAGAATCCACCCCCTAGCCAAACGGCTTTTTTCCTGTTTAGCGCTCGAACACTGCGCTAAACAGTAAAAAAGCCGTTTGGCTAGGGGGTGGATTCTCCCTTCTTAACCGGGCAGTTGCCGCTTCTTTCTGTTTAGTGCAGCGTTCGAGCGCTAAACAGAAAGAAGCGGCAACTGCCCGGTTAAGAAGGGAGAATCCACCCCCTAGCCAAACGGCTTTTTTCCTGTTTAGCGCTCGAACGCTGCGCTAAACAGTAAAAAAGCCGTTTGGCTAGGGGGTGGATTCTCCCTTCTTAACCGGGCAGTTGCCGCTTCTTTCTGTTTAGCGCAGCGTTCGAGCGCTAAACAGAAAGAAGCGGCAACTGCCCGGTTAAGAAGGGAGAATCCACCCCCTAGCCAAACGGCTTTTTTCCTGTTTAGCGCTCGAACGCTGCGCTAAACAGTAAAAAAGCCGTTTGGCTAGGGGGTGGATTCTTCCTTCTTAACCGGGCAGTTGCCGCTTCTTTCTGTTTAGCGCAGCGTTCGAGCGCTAAACAGCAAAAAAGCAGCAACTGCCCGGTTAAGAAGGGAGAATCCAGAGTCCTGTTGGAGTTGGGCGGCAAGGAAAGAGGGAGGGAGAGAGGGAAGGAAGGAGTTAGGAAAGAAGGAAGACAGAAAGAAAGAAAAAAAAGATGGTAGAAAGGAAGAGAGACAAAGAAAGATGGTAGGAAGGAAAAAAGACAAAAAAGGAAAGGGAGGGAGGGAAGGGACTGAAGAAGGAAAGAAAAAGGAAAGAAGATAGGCAGACAGAAAAAGAAAGGGGGGGGGAAGGAAGAAAGGAAGGAGAGAGAGACAGAAAGAAAGAAAGAAAGACAGACAGACAGACCTATGACCACAATTGAGCCCAAAATTGTGGTTGTTAAACAAAAGCGTTGTTCAGTGAGAATCACCACATTTTACTCAATCCATGGCATTTCCTAGCTCTAACAGTGATGTGCAAGCTAGGGAAGTACTGGTACATCTGAAGGTACCATATGTGTAATGTTCTAGTTATGGTTAAATGTGTGACAGAAAGTGGACTCTGGGTTTGTTTTTCCTATTACAGTAAGTGAGGTTGAATGTACCGTATACAGTATACCGGTAATTTTACAAGAGCTCCCTCCCTCTCTCTCTCTCTCTGTAAATATACCGTACATATACAGTTTATATAGTAAACAATGTACGGTATATTTTTGTGTGCCTGTGTGTAATATGTATGTATACATATGGCATATATACATAGAAATAAATAGTATATTTTGGATGTTCAGTAATAGTAAATAGAGAGGGAAATTGTATCTCTTTGAGGCAAGGAGAGGCCAAATATCCTAACCCTAACCCAAACCAGCAGGAGCAGTGGGGGATTGAGGTAAGTACAGTACTTGCAATTTTTTTGCCTATACTGCCTTGGGGTACATATACCTGTTTACCCTCTTTTAAACTTACAGAGCTAGTTTACTGGTTTTCTTTGAAATAAATATTCTAAAACATTTACCCTACTGATGCCTCAATTGATGTAATTTTATTGGTTTCCATTTTAATAAGTTACCAGTAGCCGCTGCATTTTCCATCCTCGACTTATACACGGGTCAATAAATTTACCCCAATTTTTGAGGCAAAAGTAGGGGCCTCGACTTATAGTCGGAGCGACTTATACTCGAGTATATACGGTACGTATCTTTTTGAGGCATAGATTAAGGGATGCCAGAGAAAATCAGACCCAGATTAAAATTACATATACATACTGTATAAAAGATATTAAACTATTGATTTAATGAAAAAACAACAGACAATAAATAATACCAGACTTTTCATTAATAAACTGGAGTACATGGAGCTTTGCAAGATCATAAGAAAACATATCCAAGAGGAAACATGTCAGTTTAATCTAAAGCTTGTGAAAAGGCAATAGAAGAAAACAAAGAGATTAATAAACCAATATGCAAGTTTATAAATGCAAGAAGGAATACTGTATGTTTGTGTTAAACATGAAGATGGCTGTGTACAAAACAAGACAGGATATTTTAGAAATAATTGGAAAATTCTTTCCAGAGCTTTACGAAGATCAAGATTACTCAAGAGTAACATCCACAAAAGAGGAAATGCCAGATATCCTCATAGAGGAAGCATTAAGTGGCATAAAATCAATGAGAAATGGCAAAGCTTCAGGAAATTACTGTGTTACATTTGAAAAGAAGCTGGTGATCAGAGTTTAGACATGATACTAGCAAAACTATACTCAAAATGCCTCAGAGAAGTAAAAATACATTCTTATATACAAGAAAAGAGCTCAAGATGATTTAAGAAACTATCACTCAATAAGCCTTATTTTAATCATCTGTAAGGTTTTCACCAAGATAATAGCAAAACGAATATTGAGAATATTAAAATGATGGTCTTTGTCTTACATATCGGACGTACAGTACAGTGTATTTAGAGAATACGGAGGCTCCGGGGCAGGGCTCTGTCCCCGAGGCTCCTTTCACCCCTCCAGAGGTCGCGGATTGCGGTTGGATCGGGTCCGGACGGCCCAATCCCAGAACAGGGGGCTTTCCTCTGTCCGAGGAGCTATCGCTGAAGCTCCGGAGGCAGCGGTCTGCCCCGCAGCTCTGGAATAAGGGAGAACCGATCCTCGGCATCCAGAGGATACGGCCATTGCGATCCCCCCACACCAGTGGGAAGCGAAAAAGTGAAAGGAAGAAAGTTGAGATCTCCGAAGTCTAACAGAGTGAAAAAGAATACCAAAAAGAAAAGAAGAAGCAAGGTAAAATTTCATTGTTCCATGTTAAATACAGAAGATTGAAGTAAAGTGAAAGTTATAAGTGAAAGTTTTCTTAACAAGGCGAAAGAGAAAGTTGGTAGAAAAATTCATATCCTGGAGCCAAACAATGGCCGGATCTATTTTCTCTCTTTCGTTTCTTAAGTTGAATTTAAACTATTGCACTTTTAAATTTGGAAGAAAGCTGGATATAAAATTTAAATTGGTATGAAAATATGAAGAGTTATAACTTGGCAAAGCTGAAATAAAGATTGGAATTCCTAAATCTTCAGAATAACATCGAATCCCGGGCACTACTTTTGATAGCGGAGGGATTACGTTTCTTTTGTTCCAAATTCTGATTTTAAAATGAAATAAACCTGCAATCTGCAATTAATTAAACAACTTAATGAACTGACGATTTGGTGACTGATGAACTAAAAAATTAAGAAGATTTACACTGTTTGAGTGATCATGATTGGAATCGCTGTTATTGGATTATTGGCTGTCTCTTTGGACTTGCAGTAAAGAAGAGATCGTCTGCTTTCCTTGGGTTGTTTTCGTAGGATTTATTTTAAAATCTGGAACTGACCTAAATTAAATAAATTTTGATTTGGAAGAATATCAAACTTTGGACTTTGGCATAGTGACTGAATAAAACTTAACAAGACTTGGACTTTCTTGGCATTATTTGGCATTTCGAGACTTTGGGATCATTATAAAAGGTTTTGGAAAATCAAATAGAACTTCAATCAACAAGGATATCTACGTTTAAAAGAAGATTATAAGTATATTAATGTTGTATTTTTTGATATCTTGTTTTTTTTTCTACTCCTTTCCTTTTTTCTCCTTTACATTACTTCTGGGTTTTTTTTCTTTTTCCTTGTTTTCCTTGTTTCTAGACATTAGTATAAATTTTAAAATAGAAATAATTTGAAATAAATGAACTGCTAAATATTCCTTGATCCCCTCTTTCTCCCTGTGGTGGTGTTCCCTCCTTTTTTCTTCCCTTTCCCTTTTCCTTATTTTCTGCTTTCTTCCCTCTTTTTGCTGCTCTCTCCTCTCCTCTTTTATTTTTTTTCTAAGACTAGTAAATTGGTGAACTGAGATTGATTTGTTATAATAATATACTATATATTATTGCTTTTTGAAATTTAAAGAATTTTTTTGAAATTGAAAGAAACCTAAAAGGCTAATTTAAAAAAAATAAATAAATAAATAACAAGAATAAGGTTAATTAAAAATTTATATTTTTTAAACATTGATAAGGTATATATTAAGTATAGACATATATAGATTTTAAAGCACCAGGATTATTGATATCTCTGTTGTGTATGTTGTGTTTTTGCATTGTGATATTTAGAAATAATTAGTGAAGTTTGACAGGATTGGAGTTTGTTGGAGTTTTCTTCCCTTTCTTTAAAATTTACAAATAAGAAATAAAACAGAAAAACGTCGCAAAGCAAAGGATGTCGAACACGTCTACTTATACTAAGACCATTAAAAAACAAACATTAACGTCGGCCTCATCTCCCCAAGTATCACCCCAGCCTTCTCCTGTACACCAAAGCACTACTGCAACCATGTTAGCCAAAGAGAAGGAGAAAGAGAAAGCACAACAGCCTACCCTGTAACGATACAAGAGACATTAAACGCAATGAAAGATTTTATGTTAAAATCTGAAGAAGATGCAAATCGACAACGAGAAGCTTTAAAAGCAGAAATGGGTGAATTAAAGGCTGATACAGGTGAGATGAAGGAGCAAATGAAGGAAATTCAACAAACTTTGAAGGAAAATGAAGAAAGGGTGAAGGCAGTAGAGGAGAGAACTGGAAAGATGGAAAAGAGAATGGACTACTTTGAAGGCAGATCCGATGCACGCTATCGAAAATATGATGAATCAATTACACATCTTGAAGTACAATGAGCATCCTACGGTTTAAGATTTCAGAATATAATAGAAGAAAAAGACGAAGATTTACAAGCAAGAATGGCAGAAATTATTGGAGGAATCCTTCAGATGGATCCCACAGACTTAATAAAAGAAATTGATGAAGTTTTCAGAGTACAAACTAGCTATGTACGTCGGCACAACCTACCAAGAGAAGTCCACATCAAATTTGTCAGGAGAACTATAAGAGATGACATTTTGAAATGGACAAGAAATGAAAAACTACAAGACAAAGGAAAAGAAATCACAATACTGAAACCATTTCCAAGAAGTGTAAGAGAAAGCAGAAGGGATTATCATTTTCTGACCAAAATTTTGATCAAAGAAAACATAACTTTCCATTGGCTTATTCCAGAAGGACTATCACTTTATTGGCAAACCAAAAGATATAAAATAGAAAATTTGGAAGAAGCAAAAGACTTTTATGAAACTAGTGGAATACGCCAACTTGAACAACCAATGAAAGAACTGCCAGAAAGAAGGGAGGAGGACACGGGGAGTGCAGCACAGGGAGGAGAGGAGGATCAAGGTGCTAGAAGAAAACCACCACAGCGTGAAACTAAAGACACCAAGAAATATTACAAATGACCACGTAAAAAGATTTGAAAATCTTTTCCGTAAACGTGAATGGTTTAAATGAACCGAGAAAAAGAAAACATTCACAAAAATTAAAAATCAAAAAGCTCAAATAGTAATATTACAAGAAATTCATATAAAAAGGACAAATCAAAAATTATTATTAAATCCAAAAATTGGAAATATGTATGCTGCATTGGCAGATCAAAGAAAAAGAGGGATAGCGATGTATGTCGAGAACTCCACAAACTCCAATTATATGCAGACCAAGAAGGTAGAATATTAATTGCGCAGATTAATATAGAGCCTAAACCTCTTGTCACTGTTTCTATTTATGCCCCAAATGAAAATCAAAAGACATTCTATAAACAATTGCATCAGAAAATAAATGAATTAAATATTGAAAATATGATTATAATTGGTGATTTCAATGCAATTTCAAATAGATTATTAGACCATTCTGGGGGGGGGGGGATAGCAAGAAAAAGAAAAATATATTACCAACTACTTTCCAAAAGATGAAATCAGAATTACTATTAAATGATATTTGGAGGGAAAGACATCCTCAAACTAGACAGTATACTTTTTATTCAAACCCTCACAAAATTTGGACAAGAATAGCTATGGTGTGGGCTTCAAAAACAACTGCAGAACAAATAAAAGAGGTAGAAATAGATGTAAATACTTGGGCAGATCATAATCCTGTAGTAGTTTACATGAAAAGTAATAAGAAATATTCAAATTGGCAGATGAATAGAAATATTTTAAAAGATAAAAAATATAAGAAATGGATAGAGAAGGAAATAAAGATTTTTTTAAAAAAATAAATAAAAATTCAGACACTACCCCCCAAAACCTATGGGATACTGCCAAGGCATACATCAGAGGATTAACGATTTCATATACAGCAAAGGTAAATAAGGAAAAAAAAATACAATATGAACAGTTAATTACTGAATTAAGACAAGTAAAATCTTTATCGCAACAAAATGCTAAGAACAAGGAGTTAAAGGGAAAGCTAGAAGTAATTAAACATAGAATTAAACTTATAGAGCAAAATCAAATAGCAGAAAAGATAAAAAGAGCTAAACAACCTCATTTTGAATATGCCAATAAGCCAGAAAGATGGCTTGCATATAAACTAAGGAAACACAGACAGTCAAAAATAATCAAAAAGTTAGAGGACGAAAATGGAACAATAAACTATAATATAGATGAAAAAGCAAAAATAGTACAAAATTTTTTCAAAGAGTTGTACAAAAAAGAAGATATTAGTGAAGATGAAGTTTTTAATTATTTAGAATCTATAAAGATACCACAATTAATGGAAGAACAACAGGAAAGTTTAGATAGTCCAATAACAATGGAGGAACTTCTTACAACCATTAAAAAGCCAAAAAATAATAAAGCCACTGGACCTGATGCTATACCGGCAGAATGGTATAAAATATATAGTGAAGTAATAACAAATAATATGTTGGAAATTTTTAATGAAAGTAGAATGGATGATAAAATTCCAAAATCATGGTCAGAATCTTTAATAACCTTAATTCATAAACCAGGAACTGCAAAAGAAAATATTAAAAATTAGACCTATATCATTATTAAACGTTGATTATAAAATATTTACAGTGATCTCTCGATTAGCGCGGGGGTTACGTTCCAAGACCTCCCGCGCTAATCGATTTCCGCGTTATAGTGGTGCGGAAGTAAAAAACACCATCTACGCATGCGCGCCATTTTTTTTCATGGCCGCACATGCGCAGATGGTGGAGTTTGCGTGTGGGCGGCGGGGAAGACCAAGGGAAGGTTCCTTCAGCCGCCCAACAGCTGATCTGCTCCGCAGCGCGGAGCCGAAGATGGGGTAAAGGCAAAGGGGAAACCCCATCTTCGGCTCCTCGCTGCTGCCGCGCTGCGGAGCGGATCAGGTGTTGGGCGGCTGAAGGAACCTTCCCTTGGTCTTCCCGCCGCCCAGGCAAAGGGGAAACCCCAAGATCGCTTGCCGCTTGCCGTATTGCAGCTTGGAGCCTTGCTTCGCCTCCTTCGCTGCAATACGGCAAGCGGCAAGCGATCTTGGGGTTTCCCCTTTGCCTGGGCGGCGCTGGGGTCATGCGGAGCCGCTCATCTAGGGGGGCGTGGACCGGCAAGGTGCCCTCCGCTCTCTCTCTTTCTCTCCCTGTTACCGGTGTGGTATAAGAGAGAGAAAGAAAGAGAAAGGAGGGCGACTTGCCAGTCCACGCCCCCCTGGATGAGCGGCCCCGCATGGCCCCAGCGCCGGACTCCGCCGTTGCCTCCGCCCTTGTTCGGCTCTGCAGCTGAGAGGCCACGTCCACCCCCTCCTCGGTGTCCCCGGCACCCAGCGTCCCCACGCCGCCTCCACCTCCCGGTAATGCGCCCGACCTCTACCTCTCTCTTTCTCTCTCATATACCACGCCGGCAACAGGGAGAGAAAGAGAGAGAACTAGCGCGGACTTATTTTTTAATTAATATTTTTTGAAAAACCGCGTTGCAGCGTTTCGCGCTAATCGAGACCGTGCTAATCGAGGGATCACTGTACTACAATTTATGCTGATAGATTAAAAAAGATTTTAAATGAGAAAATTCATCATGACCAAAATGGCTTTTTACCAGGCAGGCAGATTAAAAAGAATATTCGAATGATTATCAATACATTAGAACATTCTGAAAAATTAGTATCATTAATGTTCTTAGATGCCTAAAAAGCCTTTGACAATGTTAATTGGACCTTTATAAAAATGCAATTAAACAAAATGAGATTCGGTACTAAATTTGTAAACTTAATAGATGCAATTTATTCAAAACAAACAACAAAAATTATATTAAATAATGAGCAACTGGAAACATTTGAAATAAGTAAAGGAGTTCGACAAGGATGTCCGATATCACCATTATTATTTATTTTATCTTTAGAAGTTTTATTGATAAAGCAGATCCAAAAATAAAGGGTTTGACCATTGGAAAAGAAATATACAAAGTTCAAGCATTTGCGGATGATTTGACTTTTATAATAGAAGATCCAATGACAGCGGCCCCAATACTGATACAGACAATAGAACAATATGGAAAAGTTGCAGGGTTAAAAATAAATAAGAGTAAAACACAATTTATAGTGAAAAACATGAATAAAATTCAAGAAAGAAAACTTGAACATATCACAGATATGAAAATAGTTAAGGAAGTTAAATATTTGGGAATATGGATAACATCAAAAACAATATCATTAAAAAATGATAATTACATGAAATTAATTGCAGAAATCAAAAAAGATTTAGAAATATGGAACAACTTAAAAATATCCTTTCTGGGGAGAATTGCCACAATTAAGATGAATATTTTACCTAAGATCTTGTTTTTGTTTCAGGTCATTCCAATAAATCCTGGGGGAAATTTTTAAAAAAATTTAACAATGATAGTTAAAAAATTCTTATGGCAAGGAAAAAAAGCAAGAATAAAAATAAATATTTTGGAAGACATTAAAGAAAGAGGAGGATTCGCTTTACCTAACTGGAAATTATATTATCAGGCAGCCGCCTTAACATGGATTAGAGCAGTGTTTTTCAACCAGTGTGCCGCGGCACAGTAGTGTGCCGTGAGACATGGTCAAGTGTGCCGCAAAGCTCAGAGAGAGAAAGAAAGCAAGAGAGAGAGAGAGAGAGAGAAAGCAAGATAGAGAAAGAGCGAGTGAGCGAGAGAAAGAGAACAAGAGAAAGAAAGCAAGAGAGAGCGGGAAAGAGAGGGAGGGAAGGAGAGAGAGAGAGAAAGACATAGAGGGAGGGAGGGAGGGAGAGAGAAAGAGCAAAAAAGAGAGGAAGGAAGGAATAGAAAGAAAGAGGGATGGAGAGAGAGAAAGAGGAAGGGAAAGAGGGAGAGAGAAATATAGCGAAAGGGAGGAAGAGAGAGAGAGAATTTTTTGTCCAAACTTTTTTTAGCCCCCGCCCCGCTCAATGTGCCCCAGGGTTTTGTAAATGTAAAAAATGTGCCACGGCTCAAAAAAGGTTGAAAATCACTGGATTAGAGACTGGATAGTATTAGAAGATAAAAGAACATTAAAATTGGAAGGACGTGACCTCATGCTTGGCTGGCATGCCTTTATATGGTATGATAAGGATAAAATACATACATATTTTAAAAGACATACAATAGAGAATATTAAAATGATACAAAGCAAAGAAGCAGGCAGGGTTCAGACGTTGGTACAGCACGTTGGGTCATGTCCAGGTTGTTCAGCAATTCATTGAAAGGCATGAATACACTATGCCTCTGGGCATGGCTTTCATCGAGTATGAAAAGGTTTGACTCAGTATTCCAGCAAACAATTAATGCATTTCTCAATCAAGGCATAGATACTACTTACATAAGCTTACAATCAATATATGAAAAAACAATGGCAACATTTTGTTTTAATGATCTTAAAGTGGAAATCAACATAGAATGAGGTGTATGACAAGGCAATACAATATACCCTTTTTCAGCCTGACTTGAAGAAGTATTTCACAAACTAGCTGGGTAAGAAATTGAATAAAAATCAATGGCACCTATTTAAATCACTGAAGATTTGCAGGTGATGTTTCACAAAATCCAGAAGAGCTACAAAGACACATACAAGAGCTGCTTAAAAATATACCTGAAAGAGAGTTAGGTTATGTTTAATAAATCTACAAAAAAAAGAAAAATATATCTGGAGAAGAACTAGATATAGTAGACGTAGTAGACCATTAGATATACCTTGGCCAACAGATCTCAATGGAAGGTGATACAATAATGAAAATTGAATGGCATGTTAAATGTGATTGTCAAGCATTAAGCAAGCTGAGCATACTTTTAAAGGACATCCTCCCCCTAAGCCTGAAGAGGAAAGTTTTCAATCGATGTGTGCTATCTGTTCTAACATATGCCAGTCAAACATGGACACTAATCTCACAATTGATACAAAAACTATAAGGGGTGCTGAGCATTACAAGACAAGATAGAATTACCTGCACATGAATTAGAGAATAAACAAAGGTGGACAGTATCATTAAGAGAGTAAAAGAATTGAAATGGAAATGGACTGGTCACATAGCAAGAAGAACTGATAGAAGCTGGACCAAGGCAGTCACTAGAATGAATCCTACTTGATAAAGTGTCTATAAAAGAGAACTAAAACAAGATGGATTGACTACATCAGTAAGTATTACAGGCCCAACTGGAAAAAGAATTTTTTTCCTATCAGAAATGTATTGGTTGGAAACATGCAGATAGAGGCCTTCAGCGGATAATGTCTATGATGATGATAATGTGTGTGTGTGTAACACACACACACACACACACACACACATTGTACATCCATTCTTCTTTAATACCTACCAAAGCATACCAAAAACTCCATCCAGGAGGAACATGGCCGAGTCCTCCTGCATCCTCTGCTCCATACTGGAAAATGAAAAACCTATTATTAAAAGAGGTTATTTCTTCATTTTTTCCAGAAAAAGCCTTAAGAGTATCCACAACAGGCTTAGAAGAGGTTTGAAGAGAGTTATTTGAGCTAAGAAATATAAAGCTTTAAGCTAAAGTAAATGGCATGTTTTCTTCAAGTATTTTTATTTTCAAGGGGCAATCCATGTTGCAAATATTGAGAGTTAAAGGCTTATAAGTTCTGTAACAGTGATGGTGAACCTTTTTTCCCTTGGGTGCTGAAAGAGCTTGCAAGTACGGTATCGCACATGGGCAAGTGCCCACACCCATAATTCAATGCTGGGGAGGGCGAAAACAGCTTCCCCCACCCCAGCGGCCCTATGGAGGCCAGAAACATCCTGTTTCCCAACTTCTGATGGCCCAGTAGGCTCGTATTTTGCCCTCCCTAGGTTCCAAAGGCTTTCCTGGAACCGGGGGACATTAAAAATGAGCTCCCCATCCCCTCCAGAGGCTCTCTGGAAGCCAAAAACGCCCTGCCAGAGCCTCTGTGCAAGCCAAAAATCAGCTGGCCAGCATACATGCACGATGGAGCTGAGCTAGGGCAATGGCTTGAGTACCAGTAGATATGGCTCCACGTGCCACCTGTGGCACTTGTGTCGTAGGTTTGCCATCACTGTTCTATAACCATCAAATAATTTAATCAAGAGCGTCACTATTAAAAGTAGTGCTTATTTACTTGGGGAGTGATACTACTGATGTTCACCTTCCATCATTTCAATTATAAACAGGGTCTTAAGAACAGGCAGCTGACCAATCTTCACTGAATACCACAAAATGTACCACACAAACTCTCTCACAATATTTAGATAACATATGATAATTGTTCAGATTTTAAAATAAGGCAATTCCCATTGTATTTAACTATAGTACTGTATAACTTATTTATATTATATTAATACATACTCTTAATTTTATAGCTTAATTTTCAGAAGCATGATTTCCTCCCTCTATATATAATATTTAGATTTATCCAAGAGATTCTATTCTTCTTGTGCAATAAGTTATTTTAGAAATGCAAAAACATTTTAAAATGGATATTTCAAACAAAATATATCATATATAAACATACCTCATTCAAATATTTTCCAGCAAAAAATGTTTGATAGCCACACTCAGACTTGAGTAGAGCTGGAAAGGTATATGGCTCCTGAATCTTCTGCCAGGATTTGCTGCTGCAATTTCCTTCCAAAGTATTATTTACAACATGATGATTATGTGGATATTTTCCTGTTAAGATGCTGGCTCTACTAGGACAACACAGTGCACTGGGTACATACTACATGAAAAAAATGATTATATAAATTAGATGGTACACTAATTTCCTGCATTCCTACATTTCAGTCTACAACTTTTACAAACAAATTAACATAAACAGATTAGTAATTGTAGGCCTCATGGCTTGGGGATTTAGTAATTTCCATCATTTTTTATAAACTATTCTACATACAATAACCAAATATATTTTAAAATATTTCATTACATCATATCCAGATATCCCAAAAATGGAAATGGAGGGCTGAACAGAACTTTTGTCTTAAAGTTCTAACAATAGTGTGACTTTATTAGTCAGTTAGCTTGCTTGTAAATATGCTTATAATTGTTTTTTTTTCATTTGAAAAGGATATTATAAAGCCATAGAAAATATAGAAAATATAATGAAGTCACTGTGGTGTAGAATTGCCATCTCTAATATTTTGCTGAAGTAAAATGTTGGAAAAATCTTATTTTCCAGCTAAGCAACACCACAGAGCTATTTATTATTTTACTTGATATTTATTACTTTTTGCTTGATATTATAACCTGGTAATTATTTTATTTTAACATTTAAAGAAGGAATAGGATTAGTGACAATTGTAATTCCATCATTACTGAAATGAACAAGATGTTTATTGCAAAAATATTTTACAACACACAAAATATGAATCAAATGTGCACATTTTAAGGCATTTTTACTGCCAAATTTTAATTGGCTTCTGAAATACCATCTTTCATAAAGGCAATAGAACACAGCACTTCAAATAATATGCTAAACCAAACACTGCCTAAATTGCAAATTCTTAAAAATATTGAAACATCCTGAAGTGCTCTAAAAATCTCTCCCAGTAGTTTGAGGTGATAACCAACAGGATGGATGCATTCAGCTTTGAGGGAACAGCATAAGCCAAACAATTAAAAAAAAACCTCCCAAACTGCTTCTCCTGAACCCTTCATATCGTTGTGACTAAATTTCTAGGAAGAACAAAAACAATTACTGCCCTTCATGCCAAAAGGCAAGGTATATCTCCAACCAACATAAAAAGGGAAATTAAATTCTTATCAGTCTTTCTTAACAGCTTAAATGCCACCCAGATGATTATATTGTAAACATGCAGAATGTCCATAATTAAGGAAAAATTACCAAGTAAACTTTAATGTTGATAGAAATTAGAGTATCTAATTAAGACAATGCCCAAACCTAACAAATAGCGCAAAGAGTTCTCTGGTGTTGCCTAGCTAGAAAATTAAGATTTTCCCAATATTTTACTTCTGCAAATTAGAGATGGCAATTCTGCATCACAGTGATTTCATTATATTTTCTAGAGGTTCTATATCTCTATAATATTCTTTTCAAATGAAATAAATCATAACCGTATTTACAAGCAAGTTGACTACTAGGACATTTAATTGTTAGAACATTAAAAGTTCTGCTCAGTTCTTTCCTTGACTTTAATTATTCATGCTTTGAGTCAATTGCCTTCTACTGTGTCTTTTCTTATGCAATCACTTTTGCAATACTTGCCACAAACTATGTACTTACTGCATTTGAGAAAGTAAGACCCATTTCTGCAATAAGAGCATTGGTCTTTTTCAAAGGTGTCTGAAATAAAGGAAATAAAGAACTGTAAAAAGGAAGATTTCACAATTACAATCTTAAGATTTCCTAAGAAGTAAATAACACTACATGCACTAGAATTTTTCCCAGCTGTACATTTTGAGGGGCTACGTATACAGTATACAGTATTCCAGCTAATCCAGAATTGTTTTATGTTGCATGCTTTAATCTTCAACAATAAAACTTTATAATTGCAGAGCCAATTATTTCATTACTACAGTGCATTAAATTCTTGCAAGGAAAATCATCTGATTTCTGCTAAGAGGTGTTCTTTCTTAGGAACAAGCATCCAGATGCAAAGCAGATATTATTAATGTTACAGTAGTGGAATTATATATTAAATAGAAAATAGCTTTAACGGAAATATTGTTTTAGTGTGAAACACTCATGCTTCACCCAAACATTAGTGATGACAATGTATTAAACAAACTTTTTAGAAAATATATGTTAGACAAATGTCATTCACGGCCAATTCTGATGGGTAATTAAATATTCTGATTTTTTTTGTCTTTCCAGTTTCCATGGAATCTAGTATAAATATTCAAAAATTGCTTCAGGATTCAGCTAGTGTGTTAAACAGCATGAGCCACAAACCTAAAGCACAAACCAGACATTGTTCACACCCGAAATAATGTAATAACAAACCTTGAGGCAGAAAACCCCACAAGCATTTCTGCTAAGGAATAAGAGCACAACCCATAAATTAAACAATTTCCTTCCTTTTAGATCACTCAGAATCAGATATGTACTTGAAATGGGCTGCTTAATTCTACAACAGTCCCTGCTAAACACCAACAGATAAAACAACTTGTTTTAACCTCGACTTCTTTTACAGTTTTGTATTTATTCTTATTGTACTGTACTGCTGTCGTAAGCCACCCTGAGTCCTTCAGGACTGGGCAGCATATAAGTCCAATAAATAAACTTTGTCCCAAGCCTTTGCACACTTTTCTACTGTCTCTACACTTATTTTGATTGGTTCCACTACAGGTGCGTGCAGGATTGTGTGCATTTTTGTCTACAGACCACTATAGCTGCAATTGTTTTTAAAGTATAGTAAAGAGGCTCTTTTGAATCCCTTTTTAAATTTTGTAATGGAGAAACAATCAAACGTGTGTGTGTGTGTGTGTCAGTGTCAATATCCCGGCCTAACAAGTGGTAACTTCTTCTATTCAAGAGGTTCCAGGTGGCTTCAGTTCTCTCCCCCTTTTCCCTCCCCATTCATGCATTTTTGTTCAGAACTAGGTTCTATAGTGCCCTTCCACTACTGCAGGCATGCAAAGGAGAGAATAGCACAGGCCGATTCAGGACACTCCTCTATCCCGTGTTCTGCGGGCACCCAGGTCGTTTTCTCCCCTCCCTCAAAGATGACGGGGCTTTTTTGCATATCCTTCACTACCGCATCGGAAAGTCTCCGAACCACCCGCATTCACTTCTCCTGTTACCCGAGGGTCCACTCCCCATCCCGTCCCCACGGCGCGTAGAACAAGATCAAAGCTACCATTCCCCCCAGGTAGACGTCCTGGTCGTCTGTCAGAAACAGCACCATATTGGGCTTCCGCTCCCCGCTGAGACCAGTTGCCCCTGCTTTAGCGTCGACCCAAGCAGTGGAACCGAGGACCAGTAGGAACACCAAAGGTCGAGCCAGAACCGGGCAGGCTGGAGACATCCTTGCATCCGAGCCAGGCGCGAACGGAAGAGAAAGAGGAGAGCAGCTAAAGCACCGGCCGCACAATAGTCGCGAGACCAGGAGGCGTAGCGTGCTTCCTTATTTCTCTTCTTCTCTCCCCTCTGATAGGCTGACGGGCTGAGGCAAATCAGGTTCACGTGACCTGGAGACCTCCGCCAGCTTCCGCCCAGGCCGTAAACGTGCTCCCGGTCCACCCACTTGCTCTGCGTTGCTGCCGCGCTCCGGTTGTGATTGGTTTCGGTTGCTTCAGCCGTCGGATTTCCTCGAGGGAAGGTCGCCGCTGGGTGGCATGAGGATTTCATTGGTGTTAAGACAGAGTTCGATCACCTGTTTAGAGACTGGTTGTTTGTCTCAGATTTGAATCATAAATCATAAAAACAATGATGTATTATTGTATAATCATTTACTAAATCATGGAACAAAATATTGTTTAAAAAAGCAACACTATAAACAACAGTTACAAAATCCCGTCAAATTAGTTAACTCGTAGCTAATTCGCATGCAGCAACTTTAATGGTAATTCTGTATGAGTGGGCGGCATATAAGTCAAATCAAATAAATAAATAAATTGCAATAATTCATATTTATCTGATCAAACGGTTACAATTTTCACATTCTTGACAAATGTATCTTTTTCTTTTATGTACGCTGAGAGCATATGTACCAAGACAAATTCCTTGTGTGTCCAATCACACTTGGCCAATAAAATTCTACTCTATTCTATTCTATTCATTTAGCTATAGATGTATGCAGTGTTCCCTCTAATTTTTTTTTGGGGGGGGTGAGCAGAAAAGTATAGTGTGAGCGGCAGTTCCTTTGGGACTGGGCGGCACAGAAATAATAAACAAACAAACAAACAAATAAAAAACCTACCCTGTTTTGCCTCAGAGAATTTCAAAATAAAATACTGTACTTTGTGTCTATAACAGTGAGCTCATAATAGGGCAACTCTATCAATATCAAAATGCCACTTAAATAGTTGAGCTAGTTTCAAACTAGATTTTGATTTTCTTTCTCTCTTCCTTACTCCCATTCTTTTTCTTTCTCTTTTCCTTCCTCTCTTTTTTCTATCTGTTTCTCTCTCTTCCTCTCTTCCTCTCTCTCTCCTTCCCTCTCACTCTTTCCCTCTCGGCTTCTGGGCAGGTTTGGAAAACTCTGAGTTGATGATTTTTAAGTGAGCGATTGCTCACTGCTCAGCTTAGAGGGAACTATGGATGTATGTATGCTTTTAACTTACAATGGCTGCTGTGGCCCAAAATACACATGTTCATTAGATATTAAAATCTCAGACTTTTTTTTCTGTTGCAGCAAGCCAACATAGTTCGTTTGTGAATTCTTTAAGAATTCTATTTATAAACGTATTCAAATGCAATCCATACTGTGCACAAAATGTGATATAAAATGTGTTAAATCTTTCTGCCTCTCAGATTGAAAATAAAATAGAAAAAACTGACATTTAACCTTGACCAGTCTTTTAGCACAAAATTAAAAAAGGAAAGGTGGTTTACCAGAGGCTTGGACATATGATTGCAAAGAATTATTTGGGGAATCATTAAAATTCAAATCATGATTTATGCTTCTGTATTTTATGGGGATGAAAAACTGTAAAATATTTTGGTTTGTCCCAATACATATCTTCAATAGCCTTCTATAAATATCACTATTGTTCCTAGGAAGAAGCAGATTTTCAAGGTCAGATTCAAATAGGAGTCTATCATGCAGAAAAGTACTTAAGAAAAACATTTGTAAAATGTTATGTAAAGACTAGGTTTATTTTAGTTTAATAATACCGGTAGCAGTTTATGCTCTCTTGATTGTTGACAAACAGCAAAAAATTCATTATTTAACCAGTGTATTTCTTATAGCTAGAAATAGCCACCCAGAATGGAGAATTTTGTATACTACAAGTAGTTGCAGTCCTATAGGTTGCAAATAAGTTCTATACTGTTAGGCATTCTTTATTTAATCAGCTTAACACAGCCATGAAAACAATCAGTCATAAATGTAGTTTTCCTGCTCTGTTATTCTTCCAATCAAGATGTATGCTTGGAGTAATAACTGTTAGGCTGTATTTGCATGATAGTTAATTTTGGTTACTATAGTTTGTTCTGTCCAGTTTTTAAAAGTCTGCATAACACACTGAGCACAACCCACTAGGTTAAGAGGTCTAATCTGGGATTCAATGCATTTTATGAGTCCAGCCTTAAACTGAGGGTAAAGTAGAAATTGCATGAAAAGTGAGTTATGTTGCCATGAAACAAATAAAATTATGATCCAGACTTTAATTGATGCTTGTTTTAAAGTTTGTCAATGTATAACATTTTGAATTTTTTTCTTTAAAAGGGCTTATATAGGTATTTATATGAGATGCCTTATCCCCACATTAGCCAAGTACTGGTCACTTTATGATCCAATATGTCATGCAATTTTTAAATGTTGTATTGAGATATTGTGTTTAAATTAAATATGGGTTAATTCTTGTGTAACCTAACAATAAGCATGTTTTATAAATGAAATATCAGAGGATAGATATTTCTGGCCTGCAAAAATAACTTTTATGCACATATTAAAATGTTTTAGCTGATATGGTTATGTTTAGTTGGCATGAAACTTGCCTAAATTTATGGTTTAGTTTATGGCAGTAGCTGTGCTTCTACCATGTGTTTATCCTTTCTTACTTTATTCAGGATAAACTTGATAATCTGAGTTTAGACAACACATCAAACTAAACTATCACACTGGCTGGATTTACAGTAAGTTGCATTATAATTTGGCAATCACAGAAAGTTTGGTCTAGTAGTTAAGATTATAAACTGGGTAGGACTTCCGGCAGGAGCTCGACCGCGTCGGGGGTGCGGAGACACAGTTCCGTCTCCATATCCTACCTTTCTGCGCTGCAGGACGCTATTTTGCGTTGTGCCGACACCTGAAGGGGTCGGCCCAGGACAGGGGGTCTCCTGGACCCCCCGGGACGGATCGCCGCAGCCCCAGGGGTTAGGGATAGCCCCGCAGCTACAGCAATGGAGAGCTGCGTCCAGGCAGCTGCCTGGGCGCAGCCATAGCGGTCGCCGACAGAAGGAAGTTTAAAAACAGAACAAAGAAGTCTATGAAGAAGCAGATCAACGGATAAAGAAGACTGACAGCACCACAAGAAAACCTTTTGGTATTTAAACGATAAAGCTTGAGAAGAAAAGATCTTAGATTGAAAGGCGAACATAAATAAAGAAAAAAAACCTGTAAGTGATATCCATACGCTGAGAAGAAGAACGGCCGGAACTACTTGTCTTTGTTAATTTTAATAGTATAATTCTTTTTTTCAAATTTTAAGACTATAGTGTGGTTTTTCTTTTTGCTATTCATTTTTTTATAATTATATTTTTCTTTTTTTTAATAATAATCAAAGGCTGAATTGACAATTAGCTAATTGGATGAAGTAGGAATAATTAAATGAATTGAATATATGAATATATATGAATATATGAACTGAATTGAAATCACTCCATTTGACTGAAATTTTAACTACAGTACTTGGAATAAATTTTGGACTGTTTACTTTATTTTTCCATTTTTACACTTTTTCTTTTATCTGTTTCCTTTTTATTTTTCTTCCTTTTTTTCAGATTTTGTGGGACTATTTTTTCTGACATCAGAGGCGGAAGGATAATTTCCTTTTTTTTCTTCTTCCTTGTACTTTTTTCTTTTTATACAATAAGATGTGGATTTTACTTTTATATTCATTTTAATTTGGATATCATATTGGATATTGGTTTTTGGAGTTTTACTTTCTGGACATTTGTATTAAAGTACAACTCATACCTGGCTTATTTGGACTTATCAGACCCTTTTTAGACTCCTTTTTAGATTTTGATATTTTTTCTTTTTTCCTTCTTTTTTAATTTTTGGTGTGATTATTACTATTTTTTACCTTTTTATTCTTTCAGAATATTAGAAATAACTTTTTAATAATTTTTTTCTTTCTCTTATAAATAATTCTTAATAGCTTCCCCCCCTTCTCTTCTTTTCTTACCTTTCCCCACTAGAATTATAATCTTTCCTCTTTTTTCTTATTATTAATTAATTATGTGTTAGAAGCTTTATTTTCTTTCCTTCCTGGTCCCCCCCCCCCCCCCCATGAGCTTTGGATTTTAAAAGATTGAACTATTTTTCTTTCTTTTTTCTTTTCAATTTCCTTTCTTTTTAATTAACTACTGTATTAATAGAACTGAATTGATATCTTCTGTTTTCTTTCTTACCAGTATTATAGATTTAAATTTTCTTTTTCTTTAACTGAGAATAAATAAGATTTAAGTAATTGTTAAATAAAGTAGAAATTTTGGAATATGAAAGGTTCTTACAGGGCACAAAGTGTGACTTCGGTGACAACAACAACAACGCGAAAAGAAACAACCACTCCAACTTTGACTTCAACTCCTACACCTAAAGTTTCTCCAACATCCTCACCACTACAACAAAGGACCATAACTACAATGTTGGCCAAAGAGAAAGAAAAAGAAAAAGAAAAGCCACCTACGGACTCAAACTTCCAGACTATTCAAGATGCACTAGCAGGCATCCAGACAAAAACTCAACTGGACACTAATAAAGAAGAAATGAAAATGTATCTACAAGAAATGAAGCAAGAAATGAGGCAAGAAATGAAGGAGATGAAAGATGAGATTAAAAAAGAAATCGCTGAACTCAAAACTGAATTAACAGAAGTGAAAGGAAACGTTGCCAAAATGGATGGAAATATAAAAGTTATGCAACAAAACTTACAAGACAGCGAAAAAAGAATACAAGTGACAGAAGAAAAAATTCAAGCTATGGGACAAAAAGTGGAAGAATATGAAGACTGCAACTATGTGGCCCATAGAGGCTTTGACATAGCAATAACTAACCTTGAACTCCAATCCGTGTCACATGGTTTGAGATCTCAAAATATCAAAGAAGAAATAGATGAAGATCTATCCGCAAAAATGGCAGAAGTTATAGGAGGCATCATGCAGAATTGATAAGAGAAATTGATGAAGTCTATCGAGTCCAGACTGGATACGTAAGACGCCATAATCTACCAAGAGTAGTTCATATTAAGTTTTCAAGAAGAATTATCAAAGATGAAATATTGAGATTGACAAGAAATGAGACTTTCCAACGTAATGGAAAAGAAATCACGATTTTGAAACAAGTCCCGAAGAGAGTGTGAGAGAGTAGAAGAGATTATTATTTTCTCACAAGCATTTTAATTTAAAAGAATATTGTTTTTAGATGGCTGGTACCAGAAGGTTTGACTCTAACTTGGCAATCAACGAAAGTGAAAATAGAAAGCGTGGAACAAGCAAGGTCCTTCTTAGCACATAGCGGATTGGACAGAATTGAACAAATTCAGATTGAACCAAAGAGTACTGATGACATGATGGGGGCCACAGGCGGTGGAGGGGAAGAAATACAGGCAGTAAAGCAGAAACAACCACAGGCTTCACAAGAATTAATCTTGGAAACGTGACTTCGAGAACCAAAAGAAGCTAAAAGGTACTACAAATAAAGATGACACATGACTTGAAAATCTTTTCAGTCAATGTAAATGGATTAAATAACCCAAGGAAAAGAAACCAAGTATTAACTTAACTCACGAAACAAAAAGCACAGATAAATATGTTACAAGAAGTTCATATCAAAAAATCAAAACGAAGTCTTCTTAACAACTCAAAACTGGGGAAATTATATACTAGTTTGGCAAATCAAAAGAAAAGAGGAGTAGCAATCTATATCGATGAATTAATTGAATCCAAAGAAATATATAATGATAGTGATGGAAGGATGTTGATAGTACAATTAGATTTAGAAACAAAACCTTTTGTAATTGTTTCAATTTATGCACCAAATGATAACCAAAAACAATTTTATAAAGATTTGCATGAAAAAATAAACGAATTATCAATTGAAAACATGGTAATAATAGATTTTAATGCAATCTCAGATGATCAAATGGATTATACTGGGAAAAGAAAAGAAAAAAAAGGTAATCTTACCTGTGACATTTTGGAAAATGAGTACAGAACTATCATTAAAAGATGTATGGCGAGAATACCATTTAAAAGATAAACAATACACTTTATATTCTAACCCACACAAGACTTGATCCAGAATTGATATGGCCTGGGCTCCCGCCCATATAATGGAACAAATTAGTAAAATAGAAATAGAGACAAATACTTGGGCGGATCATAATCTCTTATGTATATATTGGAAAGGTAAAAGGAAAACAAACAATTGGCCAATGAATAGAAATATAATAAAAGATCCAGAGTACAAAAAATGGATAGAGAAAGAACTAGAGATCTTTTTTAAAATAAACAAAAATACTGATACTACTTCCCAAAATTTGTGGGACACAACTAAGGCATATATACGTGGGTTAACAATATCATTTATAGCAAAAAAAAGAAAGAAAGAAAAGAAAATATGTTATGAAAAATTAGTAGAAGAACTTAAAAAATTAGAAATGTTAATGCAAAAAGAGGATAATGATGATAAACTTAAAAATCAGAGAGAATTAATAAGACACAGATTGAGACTAATAGAACAAGAACCAATTGTAGAAAAGATAAAGAGAGCAAAACAAGAATATTTTGAACATGCGAATAAACCAGGAAGATGGTTATCATACAAATTAAGAAAAGCGAGAGAAAATAAAATTATAAAAAATTTGATAGATTCAAAAGGTATAATAAAACACAGAATAGAAGACAAAAAGGAAATTGCATTGGGATTTTATAGACAATTATATAAGAAAGAAGAAAGAAGCGAGGATTTAATTTTTGAATATTTGGAAAAAATAGATTTACCAGTATTAACTGAAACACAACAGCAAAGATTAAATAAACCAATTACAGAAATGGAATTAAAGCAATCTATAAAGAATCAGAAAAACAACAAAGCAACTGGCCCAGATGCGATACCAGTAGAATTTTATAAATTGGATATAGAAATACTTTTTTCAAATATGCTCGAGATATATAACCAAATAATGACAGACGGTAAATTACCAAAAACATGGTCGGAAACTTTAATAACTTTAATACATAAGGCAGAAACGGTAAAAGAAAAAATTGAAAATTATAGACCAATTTCACTCTTAAATGTAGATTATAAAATTTTTATATCAATACAGTATTTGCTAATAGGTTTAAAAATATTATAAACAATATGATACATAGTGATCAAAACGGATTTCTGCCAGGAAGACAAATTAAAAATAATTTAAGAATAATAGTAAATACATTAGAATATTATGAGCAACACCCAGAAAAACAAATGGCACTTATATTTTTAGATGCGAAAAAAGCATTTGATAATGTAGATTGGAATTTTATGAAAATACAATTAAATAAGATGGAGGTTGGAACAAAGTTTTTTAACATAATAGATGTTAAAAGGCTGTGAGTAAAGGTAATAATGTTGATGTGGTGGTGCATCTTGGCACAAATGATTTGTGCCAGAGAAATGTTAATGTAGTAAAAAGAGATTTTCAATGTCTAAGTGTGGAGCTGGGTAAAATAACTGATTCAGTGACTTTCTCAGAGGTGTTACCGGTTTGTGGCCAGGAGGATAAAACAACTTGTATCAGAGAGTTTAATGTGTGGTTAAGGCAGTGGTGTAAAGCTGAAGGTTTTGGCTATGTAAGTCATGATGTCAGTAGATGGTCTAATAGGGAGTTGTTTAAGAGAGATGGTTTGCATCCATCATACAGAGGTACCCAGGTGCTCGGTGAGGAATTCAGAACATTTTTGGACAGGCATTTAAACTAGGTAAAGGGGACAGAGATGTAACTAATGTGGATGATTTCTGTCCCCGACCAATGAGGATAAATCAGTTTCTGGAACCTTAT
Organism: Erythrolamprus reginae; assembly: GCF_031021105.1. Classification (NCBI taxonomy): domain Eukaryota; kingdom Metazoa; phylum Chordata; class Lepidosauria; order Squamata; family Dipsadidae; genus Erythrolamprus; species Erythrolamprus reginae. The sequence goes on from NC_091955.1 coordinate 42,433,512, forward strand.
GAAAAGGGAGCTGTAAATAGAATAGATGTAGTTGTTGATGATAAGGGGCAAACTAATAATGAAAATAATGTTCTTCGGGTAATGTGCACGAATGCTCAAAGCTTGAGCAACAAGCTCTGTGAGTTAATGGCCATAATATCTAGAGATAATTTGGATCTGGTTGCCATAACTGGGACATGGTTTAAGGATTCTAATGAATGGGAAATATCCATACCAGGATATACACTGTATAGGAAGGATAGAATAGAGAGAAAGGGAGGTGGAGTAGCCATTTATGTTAAAGAAAGTCTAAAAACAACACTAATTCAAAATACGTGTAAAGATCTGGAGACTCTCTGGATTTGCATGGGGTGATCTATAGGCCTCCAGGGCAATCTGAGGAATATGACAACAAGATGGTGGATGAAATTACCCAAATGGCAGTAAAGGGAAATATTGTGGGGTTTTTTTTCAATTTTTTTATTAATTTTCATAAAATAAACAGACATACATACAAACACTAAACATAAAATGGGGGTGTATTTCCCCCGCTTCTTTTGAAAGTATACATTCAAGTACAGAAAAAGAATACAGTGATCCCCCGCTCGTTGCGAGGGTTCCGTTCCAGGACCCCCCGCAATGAGCGGGTTTTCGCGAAGTAGCGCTGCGGAAGTAAAAACACCATCTGCGCATGTGCAGATGGTGTTTTTACTCCCGCAGCGCTAGCGAGGAGCCGAAGATTGGGAGCGGCGCGGCTGTTTTAAAATGTCGCCGCCGGCATGGGGGGCTTCCTAGCAGCCCCCCAAACCCGGGTTGGGGGTCCAGGGGGTGCTGGCAAGCCCCCCATGCCGGCGGCGACATTTTAAAACAGCCGCACCGCGCTGGCTGTCGGCGCTTTCGAGCTGAGTCCCGGAGCGAATTCGCTCCGGGACTCAGCTCAAAAGCGCCGACAGCCAGCGCCGGCGAACGGCTTCTCCGCGCTGGCTGTCGGCGCTTTGGAGCTGAGTCCCGGAGCGAATTCACTCCGGGACTCAGCTCGAAAGCGGCAACAGCCAGCGCCGGCGAACGGCTTCTCCGCGCTGGCTGTCGGCGCTTTGGAGCTGAGTCCCGGAGCGAATTCGCTCCGGGACTCAGCTCGAAAGCGGCGACAGCCAGCGCCGGCGAACGGCTTCTCCGCGCTGGCTGTCGCCGCTTTCGAGCTGAGTCCCGGAGCGAATTCGCTCCGGGACTCAGCTCCAAAGCGCCGACAGCCAGCGCCGGCGAACGGCTTCTCCGCGCTGGCTGTCGCCGCTTTCGAGCTGAGTCCCGGAGTGAATTCGCTCCGGGACTCAGCGTTGGCTGCAGCGGCGAGCAAAGCCAAGCCGGCAGCAATGTCGCCGCCGCTGCAGCCAATGCGCGCTACAATCTTCCGGGCCAGCCAGGCTCAGCGGATCAAGCCCGGCTCCTCTCGGCCCAGCATCCCGGGCCAAGCGGCTGACTTCCGTCACTGAGCCTGGCTGGCCCGGAAGATCGTAGCGCGCGTTGGCTGCAGCGGCGGCGACATTGCTGCCGGCTTGGCTTCGCTCGCCGCTGCAGCCAACGCGCGCTACGATCTTCCGGGCCAGCCAGGCTCAGTCACGGAAGGCAGCCGCTTGGCCCGGGATGCTGGGCCGAAAGGAGCTGGGCTTGAAGATCGCAGCGCGCGTTGGCTGCGGTGGCGAGGGCTTGCGATGGAGGTTGGAGGAAGCGGCCATGGGAGGGCGAGCTGCCTCAGGGAGGAGGATCGGGCGGGACCAGGTGGGGGCTGGAATTTCTCCGCTGGGAAGAAGCGGCCAGGGCGAAGGGCGGGCGAGCGGCGAAGGGCGGGCGAGCGGGTGCTGGGGAGGGCTTCTCGCCCTCCCGCCAGCAAGAGGGGGAGCGAACGGCGTGGGCAGGCGGAGGGCGGGCGAGCGGCAGCGAGGAGTTTGCGTGGGCGGTGGGGAAACTCCTCGCTGATGCCAGCAAGAGGGGGAAGACCCAGGGAAGCCGCCCAGCAGCTGATCTCCCGGTTGCCATCTACGCATGCGTGCCATAGAAAAAAAAAAGGGCACGCATGTGTAGATGGTATTTTGTCTTCCGGGTTGAAAAATCGCGAATTACCCTGTTCGCAATGGTCGGGGACGCAATAACCGGGGGATCACTGTACATAGTTGAATATATGTTAAATGTTATAAGGTTTAGTAAATTTGAGTTAAAGTTTTATAAATCTTGAATACACTGTAAATATTAGGTGAAATTAGTATAACATAGTCATCAAAAAATACCTTAAATGTAATCTTAATTACTATAGTAAGATGCCATATTCATCAAACAAAACGTTTAAACTAATTTCAACTATTATACATATATAGACCAAAATTCTTAATATGTGACTTATACATAAACTACTATGTCATAATCATCAAAAAATACATTTAAACTAGTATTAATATTGTTATCACCTAGGTAAAAACAAATACAGAAAGTTAAGTAAAAATAAATGTGCATATCTTATTTTTTCTTATCTATCCATTTATAAACATTGTTCCATGTTTCATAGAATTTAGTATCTTCTTGATCATTTAATCTTCTTGTCATCATGTCCATTTCAGCGCAATCTAATATTTTAGCTATAACTTCTTCTTCCTTGGGGATTTCCTCCCCCTTCCAATTTTGCGCATATATTATTCTAGCCGCAGTTAATATGTGTATAATTAAGTAAAGAATTTCTTTCTTGTAAGTCTGATTGGTAACTCCTAATTAGTAAAATTCCGGGGTATTATCTATATCTTGCTTTATTATTTCTTTTAATATTTTCTCAATCATCTTCCAATATATTTTAGCTTTACCACATGTCCACCATTGATGGTAATAGGTTCCTATATCCTTCTTACATTTCCAGCATAATGGGGATGTTTTGGGAAACATTTTTGCTATCCTATTTGGTGGGAGATGCCATCTGTAGAACATTTTGATTTGATTTTCTTTTAATGAAACTGATTTGGTCATTTTCCAGTTATTAATCCAAACTTTCTCCCATGTATCTATGTCTATTTCCTTGCCAATATTTCTACACCATCTTATCATGGTATCTTTTAAAGTCAACTCTATATTTTTATGAGCGATGAGAAATTTATATATTTTCCCTATCATTTTTATTGGATTGGTAGTAATTAGATTACTTAAAAGATTCTTACTTTTATTAAAAATATAAAGAGTTTTATCCTTCTGGTATCTAGATCGAATCTGGGCATAATGCCACCAGTCTATTATTATCCCTTCTTCTTGTAATTCAATCCTAGATTTTAGCTTCATCTGGTCATTTAGTAATTCTTTATATCTATAAGTTATTTTCTTGTCTTTTATAGACTTTGGATGCGTTATTGCTTCTAGGGGAGCTAGCCATTCTGGGATATTTAAAAAGTGATTTTTCTTTATGTCTTTCCAGACTTCTAGTAGATACTTCCTTAATGTATGCCTTTTAAAATATGAATGATTTTTTTCCTTATCATACCATATAAATGCGTGCCATCCAAGCATTAGATCATGTCCTTCTAAGTTTAGTATTCTTTTGTTCTCTAGAATTATCCACTCTCTAAGCCATGTTAATGCAGCAGCCTGATAGTATAATTTCCAATTTGGAAGGCTGAATCCTCCTCTTTCTTTGATATCTTCTAAGCAATTCATTTTTATCCTTGCAAGACGGCATCTTTAATGTTTCTAGATGCTCAAAAGGCCTTTGATAACGTCAATTGGATATTCATAAAAATGCAATTAAATAAAATGAGATTTGGCCCAAAATTTGTTAACTTAATAGATACTATATATTCAAAACAAACAACTAACATAATATTGAACAACAATCAATTACCAACACTTGATATAAATAAGGGAGTCCGTCAAGGTTGCCCTATATCACCATTGTTATTTATCATGATTCTTGAAACTTTATTAATTAAAATAAGAGCGGATCCTAAAATAAAAGGTTTAACTGTAGGAGACGAAACTTATAAAGTCCAAGCCTTTGCAGATGACCTAACGTTCATAATTGAAGAACCGATAACAACAGTTCCTACTTTACTGCAAGCTATTGAACAATATGGAAAGGTAGCAGGTTTAAAGATAAACAAAAGCAAAACACATTTTTTGACTAAAAATATGAACAAAACACAAGAAACTAAATTAGAAAGCATCTCTGGAATAAAGACTGTAAAAAAAGCAAAATACTTAGGAATAAATTTAACAGCGAAAACAATAACATTAAAAAATGATAATTATACAAAATTACTAACAGAAATTAAAAAAGATTTAGCAATGTGGAATAATCTGAAAATATCTTTTTTAGGAAGAATTGCAACAATTAAGATGAATATTTTACCCAAGGTTTTATTTCTTTTCCAGGTAATTCCAATAAATCCAGGGGGAATTTTTTAAAAAACTTTAACAAACCTAGTTAAAAAATTTATATGGCAAGGGAAAAAAGCAAGGGAAATATTGTGGTTATGGGTGATTTCAACATGCCTGAGGTTGACTGGAATATCCCCAGTGCCCTTACATGCAAAAGTAATAATATAGTAGAGGCCTTTACAGGAGCAGCTCTGGCACAGCTGGTTAAGACACCAACTAGAGGGGAGAATATTCTAGATTTAGTTTTTATGAATGGGAATTGGGTTTCAGAGGTCAAGGTGGGAGAAAATTTAGGTTGCAGTGACCATCTATGTTTGTGGTTTGATGTAAAAACTGATTGTGAGCAATCCTATACTGCAACCAAAGTATTGGATTTCAGAAAAACAAATTTTAATGCAATGGGGGAATATTTAAATAATGAATTAAAGGGGAGGGATAAAATGGCAGGAGCGAGCACCCAGTGGACTGTATTAAAAAAGGCCATCTTAAAAGCCACAGGACTGTATGTAAGGCAAATAAGTAAAGGTAAAAGGAAGAAGAAACCGCTATGGTTTAGGAATGATGTAAGGGCTATAGTCAATGAAAAAAAGGCTGCCTATAGGAGGTATAAAGAGTCTGGAAGTATAGCTGATAGAGAAGTGTATAAAATGAGACAGAAGGAGGTGAAACAGATAATACATGCTGCTAAAGCCTCAAAAGAGGAAGAAATTGCCAAATCTGTAAAGAAGGGGGATAAAACCTTCATCAGATATATTAGTGATAGGAAGAAGAAAAACTGCAGCATCACGAAGCTTAGTACCGGGAATAATACATGCATTGATGGGAATAAGGAGATCGCTGACCATTTCAATAGCTACTTCTGTTCAGTTTTCTCAAAAGACACCTTACAATATAATACTATAAAGGGATATAGCATTGCTTCCAGCTGTATGGATTCAGCTCCAGTGATCTTAGAAGCCGATGTCTTAGAAGAACTTGAACGATTAAAGATAAATAAGGCAATGGGTCCAGATGGCATCCACCCCAGAGTTCTTAAAGAACTCAGATCTGTCATTGCTACCCACCTGACTGATTTGTTTAACCAATCCCTGTTAACAGGAGATGTTCCTGAGGATTGGAGAATGGCCAGTGTTGTGCCTATCCACAAGAAGGGAAGTAGATAAGAAGCTGGTAACTACAGGCCAGTTAGCTTGACATCAGTTATAGTTAAAATGATGGTGACTCTACTCAAAAAGAGGATAAATCAGTACCTAAAAAACAATAACTTATTGGACCCAAATCAGCATGGCTTTATGAAGGCAAATCATGTCAGACTAATCTCATTGATTTCTTTGACTATGTCACAAAGGTGTTGGATCAAGGTGGTGCCGTGGATATTGCCTATCTGGACTTCAGCAAAGCCTTTGATACGGTTCCACATAAAGAGCTGATAGATAAATTAGTGAAGATTGGACTTAATCCCTGGATAGTTCAGTGGATTTCAAGCTGGCTGAAGCATAGACATCAGAGAGTTATTGTTAATGGCGAGTATTCTGAGCAGAGACAGGTTACAAGCGGTGTGCCACAAGGGTCTGTTCTGGGTCCTATTCTTTTTAATATGTTTGTGAGTGACATAGGGGAAGGTTTGGTAGGGAAGGTTTGCCTATTTGCCGATGACTCTAAAGTGTGCAATAGGGTTGATATTCCTGGAGGGGTCTGTAATATGGTAAATGATTTAGCTTTACTAGATAAATGGTCAAAGCAATGGAAACTGCAGTTTAATGTTTCCAAATGTAAAATAATGCACTTGGGGAAAAGGAATCCTCAATCTGAGTATTGCATTGGCAGTTCTGTGTTAGCAAAAACTTCAGAAGAGAAGGATTTAGGGGTAGTGATTTCTGACAGTCTCAAAATGGGTGACCAGTGTGGTCAGGCAGTAGGAAAAGCAAGTAGGATGCTTGGCTGCATAGCTAGAGGTATAACAAGCAGGAAGAAGGAGATTGTGATCCCCTTATATGGAGCGCTGGTGAGACCACATTTGGAATACTGTGTTCAGTTCTGGAGACCTCACCTACAAAAAGATATTGACAAAATTGAATGGGTCCAAAGATGGGCTACAAGAATGGTGGAAGGTCTTAAGCATAAAACATATCAGGAAAGACTTAATGAACTCAATCTGTATAGTCTGGAGGACAGAAGGAAAAGGGGGGACATGATCGAAACATTTAAATATGTTAAAGGGTTAAGTAAGGTTCAGGAGGGAAGTGTTTTTAATAGGAAAGTGAACACAAGAACAAGGGGACACAATCTGAAGTTAGTTGGGGGAAAGATCAAAAGCAACGTGAGGAAATATTATTTCACTGAAAGAGTAGTAGATCCTTGGAAGAAACTTCCAGCAGACGTGGTTGGTAAATCCACAGTAACTGAATTTAAACATGCCTGGGATAAACATATATCCATCCTAAGATAAAACACAGGAAATAGTATAAGGGCAGACTAGATGGACCATGAGGTCTTTTTCTGCCGTCAGTCTTCTATGTTTCTATGTTTCTATGCTATATATTCTGAACAATCAGCTAAAATTATAATAAACAGTGAACAGACTGAAAAAGTAGCAATACAACGAGGAGTAAGACAAGGTTGCCCAATATCACCATTATTATTTATTTTAACATTAGAAGCATTGTTGATAAAAATAAGAGCAGACAAGGAAATAAAAGGACTGAAGATTAAAAAAAATTATAAAACACAAGCATTCGCTGATGACGTGGTATTTGTTTTATATGACCCAACAGAATCTATCTTAAAGTTAATAAATTCAATTGAAGAATATGGGAAAGTCGCAGGATTGAAAATAAAGAAAGAAAAGACGCAGATATTAACAAAAAATATGACTGAAACACAGAGATAGTATTTAGGAGATTTATCAAACATGAAAATTATAAAAAAAAGTGAAATACTTAGGGATATGGATGACTTCCAAAGCTGTATCTTTAAAAAATGATAATTACTTAAAATTATTAAGTCAGGTGGGGTTTTTTGAGCATGCGTCAGTGAGTGAAGACGCTCTGCTGAACGCTCTTCAAATGAGAAAGTAAACATTGGATTTTAAACCCTGTCGAACCACCCTAAGTCTCAAATAAATTGAACTAAGCAATAAAGCCATAAATTTGGAACCCGGAGATACCTTGGGCTAATTGAAGGAGAGAGAAACAACTTGGAAACAGTCTGCTTTCCACTCGGAACTGTGAGTAAACAATAAAGTTAAGAGGAGAGATGGCGGAGAAAGTGGGGGAGGAGCTCACAGAGAGAATGGATGCCTTGGTAAAAGCTTTTGTTGTGGTCGATCAGCAGTTAAAAGAAATGCAAGATGTGGTTACTAAGACCGCAACTGATTTACAAACAGTGAAAACAGAGCAAAAAGCCCAGGGTAACAGGGTTTCCAAACTAGAAGAAGAAAGAGAACAAAATCGTCAACGCATAAGTATGTTAGAAGACAGATTAAGAAGAGCAAATCTACGCCTGAGGGGCTTCAAAGCTGATTTTGCTGATAGCAGAAACATGATCCAAAATATCCAGCAGTGGTTTAAGGAGAATAAAATTGAAGTGTTGGACCATGAAATAGAGAGAGCACACTGGAGTTTTGGAGCAAAAAAAGACCCAAATCAACGAGACATTGTAATTAAATTCCTCTCAGAAAGAACGGCTGAAAAAGTTTATAAAGAATTAAGAAAAATCACTAACCTTATTTCTAAAGGAGCCCCGATTCGGGTGTTAAAAGATTTGTCAGTGTCAACTCTACAATTAAGAAGTCAAATGCGCCCGATAACGGAGGCCCTGTTTAAAGGAAATATGCGTTTCAGTTGGCAGTATCCCGCCGTTATCGTCGTGTTTCATGAAGGCAGGATGTATCGAGCAAAAACATTCCAAGAAGGAAAAGAAATGCTGGCGAAACTCGGCTTGAATCCAGATCTACAGCAACAGGCAGGAAGAACAACAGAAGTGCTGGAAGAAGGGGGGGCAGCAGGAGGAAGGGGGAGTAAAGATCTTATGGAACTTTTACAATCAACATTCCTTGGCAAACAAGCTCCTTTGGGGAAGGAAGCGCCAGAAGCCAAGATGGAAGCGAGAGTCACGAGGCAAAAAAAGAAATGAAATGTTTGTAAAAATCTCTGTCTTAACGGTTTTAATGGTTTTACATATTAAGGGGAAAAGTTGAGGTCTGTTTCAATTTAATATCTGTTTTAACTTTAATCAAATTAAGGGAGACTTGGGGAGGGGAGTGTGGGGTTTTATTTCCAACTTTAAAAGGGTGTTTGGGGGGGCACTAGCTTCAGTGGAACCATGCCCCTTATGGTGCCTAGCCAAAGTAGCGGATTTCCCCCCCCGCTTTTCTCTCCTTGTGAGAGAGATTCGGGGGGAGGCACCTGGGTGGGGAGAACCCTTAATAAAAATGGAAAAATTAACAGAACTCTGGGTTGCAAGAGGGAGAAAGGTTAAATGGAAATATTATGGGTGATCGAACAATTATGGCGCTGAATATAAATGGTTTAGCATCACCGGTGAAAAGGTATAGATTGTTGAAATTAGCGAAAGAAAAATATGTTGATTTCTTATTTCTTACTGAAACTCATAAGGGAAGGAAAAAAACCGGATAAACTGATTGAGAGTAAAGAATGGAAATATATTTTTGAGAGTAGAGGAGAAACAAATTCTAAAGGAGTGGCCATATTAATAAATCAAAGAAATGTTTTTCAGGTGATACAAATAAAAGGGGATAAAGAAGGAAGATTATTATTTGTAAAAGGAAAAATGAATCAAAAGATGATAACGTTAGCGGTAATATACACTCCAAATGTAAATGCTAAACAATTTATTATGAATGCAAAACATAAACTGGATTTATTTTCAGAGGGGACGGTGATATTTGCTGGGGATTTCAATGTAGAAATAACGGCTAATAACAAAGAAAAGAAGCAATTAAATTTGAATAAGTTAAATATGATAGATTTACACGCTGACAATTCAAATAGAGGGACATATTATTCAGCAAGACACAATAAGTTTAGTTGTATTGATTATATATTCATGAACAAAACAGGAAATATTCAAGTTAAAAAGGCAGAAATCAAAAGTAATTGGATATCTCATCATGCAGCTATAACGGCAGTTATAAAGATAGATCCTACTGGTAGACAAAGAATTTGGAGATACAATACAATTGTCTCAGTAAGTGAAGAAAATAAGGAAAAAATTCAGAAAGATATTCAGGAATTTTATGAAATAAATCAAAATGAGGGGATAAGACAATCAGTTATCTGGGACACGAAGAAGGCAGTTATTAGGGGTAATCTAATTAGTATGGAGTCTTATATCAGAAAAAGTTGGGGGATGGAAAGGGAAAAAAGAATAAGGGAAATAGAATCAATAAGAGAAAATTTGAGAATAACCAGAAATAAAGAATGGAATGACTTGTTAAAACTTAAACAAAGACAATTAAAGGACATAGAGGAAGAAAATTGGAATAACATGAGAATAGCAGTGAAACAGTGAATTGAAATATGGGGGGGGGAAATCAGCATTACAAATGGCAAAATACCTTAAAAAAAGAAAAGAAAAATTAATAATAAATGGTTTGAAGGATAAGGATGGAATAATGAAATATGGTAACAGAGAATTAGAAAATGTAATAAGAGAATTTTATGCAAAACTATATGAAAAAGAACATGTTATGTTACAAGAAATAGATGTTAAAGAAAGGCTGAATGAGGAAGAAAAACAAATGTTAAATGCAAATATAACAAGGGATGAAATAATTAAAGTGGTAAAAGGGTTAAAACCCGGTAAAGCACCAGGCCCCGATGGATTTACAGGTGAATATTATAAAACGTATATAGAAATTCTATTACCGCATTTGGAGAAACTGTATAACAATATCCTCATAACACTAGATGTTCCACAAACATGGAAGGTGTCTGAAATTGTAACAATTCCTAAACCAGGTCGAGGCTTAAAAGAACCAGGTTCCTACCACCCAATTAGTCTGCTAAATCAAGATTATAAATTTTTTATGAAAATTTTAGCAAATAGGTTGGAAAATATATTGCCAAGAATAATTGGGAAAGACCAGTATGGTTTTATAAAAGGGAGAAGAATATATGAGCCAATTAGAAATATAGTGAATGTGCTGCACCATGCTACCAAAACTAAAAGGAAAATGGGATTACTAAAGTTAGATGTTTACAAAGCTTTTGACAAAATAAATCATGAGTATTTGTTCCAATTATGCAATAGTTTGAATATGGGGAAAGGGTTTTGTCAAATAATAAAAGAAATATATAAGGACAATACAGCCTACGTCAGAGTGAATGGAAATAGAATGGAGAAGATAGGAATAAATAATGGGACTAAGCAGGGATGTCCCCTATCCCCGATGCTTTTTGCAATGGCAATTGAAACATTGGCAAATAAAATTAGAAAAGATATACAATGGAAGGGATATCAAATAGGAAGTATGGAATTAAAATTAAATTTATTTGCAGACGATGCCATAATAGTTACAGAAACACCAATAGATATGATTAAAAGAATGATCACAATACTTCAGGAGTTTAAAAACCAATCAGGGTTAAGAGTGAATATGGAAAAATCAGAAATCATTTGTTTAAATACAGGGCCTAAAGAGCAAATTGAAATACGGAAGTTATCGGGTTTAAAACTGGGTAGCAAGAAAATGAAATATTTAGGAGTATGGTTATTAAAGAATCCGGAAAAAATAGTGGAATTTAATTATAATTTAATATGGAAAAAAATTCAGAAACAAATTAAGAACTGGAAAAATAAAAAATTGAGAAGATTGGCCAAAGTAAGAGCTTTAAAGATGATGATTATCCCAAAAATGCTACATATTTTACAGGTAATGCATGGAACCTTCCCAATAAGAAAGATAAGAGAATGGGACACCAAATTGAATGTGTGGATAGAAGGTAATAAAAGACCAAGGATTAAAAAAAAATGGCTGATAGCAACGGAGGATGAGAGAGGCTGGGGAAATCCAAGCTTGGAGTATTATAGGGACACATATCATATTGATAGGCTAATGAAATTACAATTATTAGAGGAAAACCCATGGGTAGAATTAGAGAAATAAATTAATGATACAGTAATCCCCCGCTCGTTGCGAGGGTTCCGTTCCAGGAGCCCCCGCAACGAGCGGGTTTTCGCGAAGTAGCGATGCGGAAGTAAAAACACCATCTGCGCATGTGCAGATGGTGTTTTTACTCCCACAGCGCTAGCGAGGAGCCGAAGATTGGGGGCGGCGCGGCTGTTTGCCGCCGGCATGGGGGGCTTCCTAGCAGCCCCCCAAACCCGGGTTGGGGGTCCGGGGGGCGCTGTCTCTCGGCGCTTTCGAGCTGAGTCCGGGAGCGAACTCGCTCCCGGACTCAGCTCGAAAGCGCCGAGAGACAGCGTGGACAGGCCCGTTCCTTGGCGCTGTCTCTCGGCGCTTTCGAGCTGAGTCCGGGAGCGAACTCGCTCCCGGACTCAGCTCGAAAGCGCCGAGAGACAGCGTGGACAGGCCCGTTCCTTGGCGCTGTCTCTCGGCGCTTTCGAGCTGAGTCCGGGAGCGAACTCGCTCCCGGACTCAGCTCGAAAGCGCCGAGAGACAGCGTGGACAGGCCGTTCCTTGGCGCTGTCTCTCGGCGCTTTCGAGCTGAGTCCGGGAGCGAATTCGCTTCAGGACTCAGCTCGAAAGCGGCGAGAATGAACGGCGTGGGCGGGCGAAGGGCGGGCGGCAGCGAGGAGTTTGCGTGGGCGGTGGGGAAACTCCTCGCTGACGCCAGCAAGAGGGGGAAGACCCAGGAAAGCCACCCAGCAGCTGATCTCCCGGTTGCCATCTACGCATGCGTGCCCATAGAAAAAACGCACGCATGCGTAGATGGTATTTTGACTTCCGGGTTGAAAAATCGCGAAGTACCCTGTTCGCAATGGTTGGGGACGCAATAAACGGGGGATCACTGTATTAAGAATCAGGAATTATTATTTAGGAAATGGAATAAGGTAGAAATAAATAGACTATTAGACCCTACTAAAGCAATAATAGAGAGTTGGATGAAATGGCAAGATAAATTGAAAATGACATACTCTAAATTAGCAACGCTGCATGTGATAATTACAAAGAAAGAAAGTAACCTCACAAAGATAATATGGGAACTAAGGAGGAAAGGTATACAGAGAATAGAACAGTTACCGTATTTTTCGCTCTATAAGACGCACCTGCTGATAAGACGCACCTAGATTTTAGAGGAGGAAAATAGAAAAAAAATAGAAAGAAAGAAAAAAAGAAAGAAAGAAAGAAAGGGGGAAGGGACAGAACAGAGGAAGGAAGCAAGGAAACTTATGAAAGGGGAGAGTAAGAGAGGAAGGACTGAAGGAACGGAGGGAGGGAAGAAGGTAGGAAGGAGAAAGAAAAGAAGAAATAGAGGAAGGGAAGGTAAAAGAGAGAAAGAAAAAGAGCAAGAAAGAAAGCAAGCAAGAAAGAAAAAGAGAGAAAGAGAATGAAAGAGAAATAAAAATAGAGAGGGGGAATGAAAGAAATGGAAGGAGGGAAGGTAAAAGAGAGAAAGAAAAAGAGCAAGAAAGAAAGAAAAAGAAAGAGAATGAAAGAGAAATAATAATAGAGAGGGGGAATGAAAAAAATGGAAGGAGGGAAGGAAGGAGAGAAAGCAAGAGAAAGAAAGAAAGAAAGAAAGAGAAAGAAAGAAAGAAAAAAGAATGAAAGAGCAAGAGAGAAAGAGAGAAAGCAGAAATGAGAAGCTGAGAGCTGGCAGGCCAGGAGCCTCGCATGTGCTGTTGGAAGGGGGCTTGGTGGTCCTGGGAGATAGTGAACATTGTTCCTTCTTCCCTCCCAGCACAGAGGGGTGGCTTCCTCCCCGGTTCCCCGCTGCACCTCCCCAGTGCAAAGCGCAGGACTGCCGCCTCCCCCTCCCTCGCCCCAGGATCTCGCGCTTGCAGCTTCGGGCAGGGGGCTTGCGGGGAGGCGGCAAACGGTTGCTTGGAAGCAGAACCTCGGAGCAACTCAACCGCCTTGCTTCCACCGGAGAAACACCAAAGCGAGAGCTGGCAAGCGGGGGGGGGAACGGGGACTGCCTTCCACGGGAGTTCGGGGGGGGGGGGGTTGGGGCGCGCAGGGGCCGGCAGGCAGGCAGGGAGGGAGGGAGGCGTCAGCATCGGACGGGTCGGACGGAGGTGTCGGACGGGCAGCTCCGACCGGCTGCGAGCGACTGGCTGGGTTTTGGGTCTTCGAGACCTCCCCGCCTCCTGAAGCGATTCCCGTAGCCTTCCCAAAGGCTCGGAGCCGCCAACGCTCCTCCGGTGCCGCTCCGCCTCCTAAACCTGCGCGGTGGAGGCGTCCCCCGGCCCAGCACTTCTGGAGGCCGAAAGGCGCGGCTCTCTTCGGGGTTGGGAAGAGGAGAGGCGGCGACAAAGGCGGGACACTTTTGGTGAGTATATCGCCGCCCCCCTCTGCTCCAGCGCCTCCCCCCCCTCCCTGCCTGCATCTTCGCTCCATAAGACGCCGCTGATTTTTCATCCAACTTTGGGAGGAAAAAAACTGCGTCTTATGGAGCGAAAAATACGGCTTATGAAAGGGACGGAAGAATTAATAGAAATGAAATAGAGAGGTGCCTGGGACAACAAAACTGGTTACAAATCAATGCGATAAACACATATTTAAGTAAAAGGGAAAATAAAGAAATATTTATGAGACAAGAAATAAATTTAGAAAAGATACTAGGGGATAAGTGTAAGAATATAAAAGCACAAACAGGTAACATATATAGAGAATTATTACAAGCAGAAGAACAAGTAGTAAAAGGACTGACGAGATATTGGCAGGATGAATTAGAAATTGATGAATGGGATATGGAAGGTATAATTGAAAATATTAAAAAAATTAAAAACACAAAAATAAGAGAGATGAGAAGAAAAATACTACATAAATGGTATTATACACCAGTACAATTAGCATGTTTTCAAACAACGAAGAAAGGAAATTGTTGGCATGGGTGCAAGGAAAAAGGAGTATTTATGCATATGTTTTGGGAATGTAATAAAGTTCAAAAATTCTGGAAACAAATACAAATGGAAGTGAATAAAATTACGAATGGTAATTGGAAAATAACTAAGGAGGCAGCATTATTGATAAAAAATAGTGAGGTAAAAGAATACGAAGAAATCAAAATTGCAGCGATAGAAAGTGCCCAGGCAACTATAGTGCTTGGGTGGAAAGATGACAATAAATGGATGATAAAAAATTGGTGCAAATACATGGCGGATCACATTCACTATGAAATTATGGAAATTAGACTATATAATTATAATGAAGGAAAATTAGCAGCAACAATGAGGCGGTGGGAGAAGGTTAAAAATTATATATTAACAACATCAGTAAGCGATGCAAATGTAAGAAATAAAATTCAATCACTCTATAAAGAATGAACAATGTAACCCAGAGACAAAGCAAATGAAGGATACAAAATGGATTCTTCCCTGGTGAAGGGATTTTTTTTTCTGTATGGTGATGGTACACTTTATGCTTTCTGTTTTGTTTTTTGTAAAAATTTTAAAAAATCAATAAAAAATTATATTTTTTAAAAAAATTATTAAGTCAGGTTAAAAAAGATTTAGAAGTATAGAGTAATTTACAATTATCATTGGTAGGAAGAATTTCTACAATTAAAATGAATATTCTCCCTAAAATCCTGTTCCTCTTTCAAGTCATCCCAATAAACCCAGGACTGAAATTTTTTGCTGAAGATAATAAAAAAAATTATTTGGCAAGGTAAAAAATCAAGAATAAAACAAAATTCATTAGAAGATCGTAAAGAAAGAGGAGGCCTTGGGCTCCCAAACTGGAAACGATATTACCATGCCACCGCCTTGACATGGATAAAAGAATGGCTGACCTTAGAAAATCAAAGGTTGCTTAACCTAGAAGGTCACGATTTGATGGTGGGTTGGCATGCATTTATATGGTATGACAAATTAAAAACACATTAATATTTTAAAAATAACATCATTAGAAAAGCATTGATAGAAGTATGGAATGAAATAAAGAAAAACCATTTCTTAGTAATGCCAGAATGGGTTTCACCCATTGAAGCTATCTTACATCCGAATCTTAAAGAAAAAGGCAAGATTTGGAAATATAAATATTTGTTAGATAATCAATTAAAATTAAGAACAAAACAAGAGTTACAAGAATTGGGTATTGACTTAGATTGGTGGCAATATATGCAGATCAGTTCTAGATATCAAATGGATGTAAAGACTTATATTTTTAGAAAAGAAAATAATGTATTAAGTAAACTATTACAGTGGAACCCCGACATAAGAGCTGCTCTACTTAAGAGCAACTCGAGATAAGAGCTGGGAGGGGAGAGATATTTTTGTTCTACTTACAAGCCCAAATTCGAGATACAAGCGCCAAGGAGCTGTCTCCTGAAGCCAAACGCTAACTTCCGCGTTCGGCTTCAGGAGACAGCTGCGAAGCGGCGCGCGTTTTAAAAGGTTGCAGCCGGCCTGGGGGGCTCGGGGGGGTGCTTGCAGATTTCTTTCTTGCTCTTTTTCTTTCTCTCTTTTACCTTCCCTTCCTCTATTTCTTCTTTTCTTTCTCCTTCCCACCTTCTTCCCTCCTTCCCTCCCTTCACTCATTCCTCTCTTACTCTCCCCTTTCATAAGTTTCCTTGCTTCCTTCCTCTGTTCCTGTCCCTTCCCCCTTTCTTTCTTTCTTTCTTTCTTGCTCTTTTTCTTTCTCTCTTTTACCTTCCCTTCCTCTATTTCTTCTTTTCTTTCTCCTTCCCACCTTCTTCCCTCCCTCCCTCCCTTCACTCATTCCTCTCTTACTCTCCCCTTTCATAAGTTTCCTTGCTTCCTTCCTCTGCTCCTGTCCCTTCCCTCTTTCCTTCCTTCCTTCCCACCCTCCGTCCATTCATTCACCCATTCCTCTCTTGATCGCTTAAAGCCGGTCCCTGGTGCAAAAAGGGTTGGGGACCTCTGTCCTACAGGATTGGGTGGCAGAGAAGTTGAACATATGTAAATTTAAAAGTTTAAGAAAGTTTACAAGTTAAGTGAAAGAAACTTCATTATTCATTTATATGTACATGTACATTTCTTCATTAAAAACATGTCTTTCTGCATAATTTAGACTAACTTTGTGAGTTTTTTGAGGGCTGGAACCAATTAAAATTATTTACATTAATTCCTATGGGGAAAAGTCGTTCGAGATAAGAGCTGCTCGACTTAAGAGCCCAGGTCCGGAACGAATTAAACTCGTATCTCGAGGTACCACTGTATTTCAAAATCAAGTAAAGTTAATTAGAAATATATATAAATATTTATTAAATCACAGAACGATAGGTTGGATTTTGAAAGACAACATGATCAGTGGGTGCAAAAAGTTTTGGCAAACAGATAAATTTAGATACATGGGAAAAGATATGGGCATATAACTGGAAAATAACAAAATCAATTTCCTTTAAAGAAAACCAAATCAAGATGTTTTATAGATGGCACCTTCCACCATATAGAATCTCCAAAATGTTTCTGTCTGTGTCGCCTATTTGCTGGAAATGTAAAAAAGAAATCGGCACATATTATCATACATGGTGGACATGTCCTGAGACTAAAATATTTTGGAACAAAGTAGAGAATTTGATAAATAAAATAACAAAGGAGAAGATTAAAAAATCTCCCGAACTTTTTTTTATTGGGCATTTCAAATACAAAGTACAAAAAAGAAATCTATTATTTAATAATACATATATTGGTTGCGGCCCAAATTGCATTCGCTCAGAAATGGAAAGAAAAGACAATACCAAAAGATGTTGAAGTATTTAAAAAAATCATAGAATGTGCAGAATTAGATATGATGACAAAACGTTTGAATAATCAATCTGAAACAGAATTTTACAAAATATGGGACAAAGTATGATTGGTGGAATTTTAAAAATAGTGTTAAAAATTAAATGAACAAGAATATATAACTATTTGAAGAATTATAAGGTAGAGTGAAATAGTATATAGTATAATAAAGTTAGAACTGTTAATTTTTTTTCTGCATTGATAATACAGTACTTTTTTTCTTTTTATATAAGTATACAATATCTTAATAGATAAAGAAATTTAATTAATAGGCTTAATATTAAAATATAGAGTTAATGTAATTTACACATGTGGTATCTCTGTATTGATCTGATAAGTTAGGGTTTTATATTTTTGTATTAGTTAGACTTCTACGACAAGCGGAGCAATGGCAGCTCCTTAAATGTTCAATGTTGTATGTCTTTGTTTGTCTTTTTGAAAAACAATAAAAATATTTTTTTTAAAAAGATTATAAACTGGGATACTGAATTGTAGTCCTGCCTTAGTTACGAAAATCAGCTGAATGATTTTAGGCCAATCAAATTTAATCTAACTTGTTGGTGCATCCAGAGAAGTTGCATTCATTAAGTAATTGTTAATCTTGGCTTATGTTGTGCAAGGAAAGTTACTATTTCGCTGTCCATTCACTTTTTAATGTTGTATGATTTTTCTTTGCAAAATGCACAACTATGCTGGTCAGCCACAGCTATTAGCTGAAATATAATAATTTGTTTTCGCTACATTTACCAGTTTCAGTGTGAAACATGGATCACTTGTTCTAGAAGAGGTAAAATTTCAAACTAGTAAACCGGCCGATCCCACCTACTGCAGCGGGAGGCTCCCTTTGAAATTAGTAAAGGATCGGTGATTCGAAGAGAGCTGATTGGTTCCCGGCAACAGGTGCAGAGCGGGGATTGTTTGGAAGCCACTACCTGTTAGAGGGGTGAGAAATGCAATCCGGCAGCGTCGCACTTAGAGGCTGAGAGGGATGTGACGCTCTTGGCGGCGCAAGTCCTCCGTCGAGCAGACGGGCTTGCCTTCCTCTTCCACCTCCGTTTCCTGGAGAATGGGACAAACCCGGAACTCCGGCCTGAGAACCATTCAGGCGGCGAAAGCGTCTCTCGTCCTCTTCTAGCAGCGGCGCTTCGCAGCTGCTGCACCCGAGGCGCGGAGAAAGAGCCCAATGGAGCTCCTGGAGGTAGACTTGGGCGACGGCAGGGAAAGTGCTGGAGCAGCAACTGGCAGATGCGTTGCGGAGCTGTGTTCTCGGAGCAGAATAAGTGGCAACGCGGGCAGCCTGGGGGAGGACGAAGAGGCGGAGGAGGAGCCCGGCCGGAACAGAAGGGCCAGCCGCGCCTCCTTTCTGGTGAGTGGGCTGCTAACCGAGCTCTACAGCGTGGCGCGTGTTCGCCACCGGGACAGCATAGACAGTTCCACCGAGGCGTCTGCCGGCTCCGATGCCTTTCCCGGGGGGAGAGGCAGTAGCAGCGCTGAATCCCGCGTCCTGCAGGAGCTGCAGCTGAACTCGGGTCAGCGGCACCAGAGGAAGTACCTGGCTCAGAAAGGTAAGGTTTCCCTCCACTGGGCCCCGCGTCGTCCTGTCAATGGGGACTGTTCCTCCGGCCGATACGAACAGGGAGGTGACTTCTCTGTGTGAGAGACGGGGTGGTCTTTCTGGGAGGTAAAAGCAGAGGAAGCAAGCATGTGTCCCACTGGAATTGGCAGAAAAAAAGATAACAATGAAGCTATCGTGATTATGATAAACAGAACTTTGTTGAAATATAGCTAAATGCCCAGTCCTGGATGTGAATTTATGGCAGGGCTGTAGGAATTCCGTTTGAGATAAAAGGTAATGAAAAGCAATGTCTAATGCTTTCAGGATTACAAAAATGAAAACCCTTTAAAACCTTCATTCTGTTTCTTTATTTACCCTGATCTTATTTGAAGGAAATGTTTCAGTTAATCGAGGCATATATCAATCAAAGCAAGATTTTCCTTTCTTGTTTGTTTATACTATAAACTTTATAGGAATGGTTTTGTTAGTTTTCTGACGGGCTTTGAACATCATTCTTGTGCCCCAATTTATTTCAGTTAAGCAGAGATTGCCCATCCCTAAAGGTGGGATGAAAAAAAGACCTCCCAAGGACTAAGAAGAAAAGTTTTTCCCATATGTCTGCACCTCCCATCATCCAAGTTGCTTTCTTGAAAGCTGGTTATTTCCTTTTGCAAAAAGCATTATTATCCTGCACATATGCTGTAATTAATTACCAGTAATGCAAATCATAATATACATTTTCCCTAAGCTTAGCTTTATGGCTTCTTTTCTCTCTCTCTTTCAATCATTGCTTCCTTTGGGCTGCTGTTTTAAATGATAACCCCTGGGCAGGTTGTTTTTACTGATGGAAAGTCTTTTTAAATGAAGATGATTCAAATATTTAACAATATTAAGCAAGAAACTGTTCCCTATTCTATTCTTCTGTTCCGTTCCATTCCATTCAATTCTATTCTATTCTATAGAAGTGTGTGTGATCACTCATATTTAAACTGAAATTTTCTCTGGCATTAATTCCAATTTCTTAGAAAGCTGTCTAAAAGTAGTGCTCTGCTGTTAGCCTCTTGTTATTTAACATATTTCATTAGTGTAATTCATTAGTGTATAACTCATTTCATTAGTGTATAGCTCAGTTTTGAACCTTTGAAGCACATTTATTGTAAAGTTTGTGTTATAATTTTTGTTAAGTGTAAAAAATATTTTTCCCCTGGTAGATTTTTGCTGTCAGTTGCTACTAATTTTTTAAAAATAGTGTTGGGGTTTGTTAATCAATGAATGGCAGTTTGATACCTGATTTAGTATGTTTATTATCTTCTACAGTTACTTATTAGCGATAAAACTTCTCATTTGTTTTAACTACAGTAATTTCATGAACAGTCACCAACTGCTAATTTAAAAAGTCAGTTTGATGTTTGCTTTTTTCCAGTAGCGGGTGCTTTGTCAGTGCATGGAAGATTTTTTTAAAAAAGTTTTGAGTACAATCTTATTGAGCACAACCTTATTTAATTAAGTAGAATTCTGTAAAGAGTAGCACAATGTTTTATTGTATTTTGTTACATGTAACATCTAAATTAAGACTGCTACAAATTATTTTGATTCCATATAATGTCACTATAAAGAAAAGTTAAATTAGAATGTTATATTTGAACATTACTTTAAAATTTTTTTTTTATTATTTTCAAATATTTTATACTTCAAACAACAAAAATATGACAGAATATCAAGACAATAAAGATACATTTCAATAAACATTAGATATCAAATAGTTTTTTGATTCGCGAGTCTGTCAGTCCATATAATATGGATAAATGCTCAGGGTTTTATAAGTGTTCTTATATTCATCAAAATGGACAGCCACGGTTTCATGTAAATATACAATATACAAACTAAATATAAACTTTAACTATAAACTTTAACTCCGTTCTATTT
Source organism: Erythrolamprus reginae (assembly GCF_031021105.1). Taxonomy (NCBI): domain Eukaryota; kingdom Metazoa; phylum Chordata; class Lepidosauria; order Squamata; family Dipsadidae; genus Erythrolamprus; species Erythrolamprus reginae. Next base: position 42,454,276 of record NC_091955.1, read on the forward strand.
GTTTAATATACAGTACTGTCTTTCTTGCCAGCATCTGATTTTTAATTTATTTGGAGTATCCTTAAGGAGCCTTTTAGCCGCTCTGATAAATACCACTCTATCAGAGTGAATTGACGTATCACAGTGTTTTGTTCTGCCTTAGTAAAGTGTACATTTAAAAAACATTTCCATTTCCTAAAAAAGGGGACTGTAAATTTGCGCTTAGATTTTTCCGCTTCCAGGCATTCTACATGAAAGAGTCGTTTCATGTGTTCTGTTACCATTGTTACTGTTGGCACTGTGGGTTCCAGCCAACATTTTAATAAAGACTTTTTCCTCACCAGAAATAAAACATGTAAGAGTTTGGGTTTACCTGAGGAATTCTGTGGCTCACCATTTGACATTTCAAAATCACAATGAAATAGACATAATTTGGAAGAAAGGTTGTTTTCCCTAGGCCATAATCCTTTGATGACATTCTCTATTTGTTTCCAAAACCTCTTAACATATCTCTTAACATATAGTGCATGGTATAAGTCAGTGTGGGGTATATTACATTTTGGGCATGCTGTTAATTTATTTGGTCTACTTGGTGCTCTTGAGAGATTAAATGCATATATAGCCTTATGCATGATTCTAAACTGGGTCTCACACCAATATTTATTTATTATGGCCCTTCGTAATACCTTCCAACCTTGCAGGATTTCCCCCCTCCCCCCCATGTTCTCACCTTCCAGCTGTTGTGCCCATGCAGAGAAAAAGGTTTTTGGATTATGCTGCACATCTAGGTTTCTCATATGATGGTATAATATTGTCACTGCCTTGGTGTTTAAGTTTAGTTCAGATCTTCTAAAATGTATTCAATGCAGATAATACAGTACATAGGTTTATTCATTTCCTATGGTTTCAGTTAAACTCAGCAAATAGTTTAGTATTTCTATAATTTCCTTCTTAGTACGATTTCAGTAATGAACCATGCATGTCCCAAGTTAAAGAATACGTTCAAAGTTATATGGAGAATTTGGATGTAGTTTTAATTAATGATTGCCTTAAATTTTTCACAGGAATGATTCTAAATAATAACATTGCCTATCATTTACTTACATTATTCGTTTATATAACTTTGTAGTTTTTATATCACCCTACAATCATGCTAAGAATTTTACCAAGGGTATCTAGAGGGATAAGACCCTTTTGAAGAAAGGCATATTGATCAAAGAGGAAAATAGACTTTAAAAGTTGCAGATTGCATCATTTGGCCCTTTTTTCTTTTCTTGACAGATATTAGTGAATTGACCACAGTAATACGGGAGCTGAATTACAGAATTTGTGTTCAGTCAGCCAAACTGCTTCGTCTTCTAAAACAAAAGGACAGACTTTTACATAAATTCCAAAGGAACTGTGACATTGTAACAGCCTGCTTACAGGCAGTTTCCCCCAAACGACGTAAGTAATATTTATGTTTATATTATAATTTTATTCCAAATATTATGGTACTGCTGCATTTTGAAAATGCTTTTCAGGACAAGAAAAATATATTTCTATAAACTTTCTACAGTAATATGGATAAGAAAATCATATTTTGAATTAAACTTTCTAACATCTAGAATTGCAGTATATTATTGGTAAAGAGATTGATAAAAGTTTTTATATTTCAGAACTAAAAGCTCGGATTGTAACAATATATTTGTGAAGAAAATTTCAAGTTGATAAAGTCCTGATTTTTATATAAAAAAAATTCAAGGCTCCATGCAGAACATATTTTCCAAGTAGTAAGTCCACTGAATGTCAGCATTAAGGCCAGTTTCCTTAGTTTCAAGGAAACAGGAATTCAATTATTTCTTCGATTTTAGAAACACTTATAAACCATTTATTGGAAAATTACAAACTCTACTACAGTAATGTATGTTACACAAGTTATTCTCATAAATGTTTTAAAGCTAACTATCTTGTGTCTTTTTCATTAACATGCAGCATGGCAATGTGCTATCCACAGGTATGGTACATAAACTAGTTTGAAGACTGCACTAAAATGAACTGGTGCATGCAACTATTCATGTTAAATGTAGAATTTTTAATTATCTTCCAGTTCTGATCTTGAGGGGTATGAGATCAGAAGTTTCTACTATTTGATTTTAGTAGCTGGTTAGAATTTTGTATAACATAATCCTGAAACATGGTCCCTTGAAAATAAGAGCCACTCTGTTAAAGAAAGCTTATTCCAGGAAGGAAACATGCATATGTTGCGGGCTACACCACAGATTCTTTAAATATAATTTAAATATAAGTTTGTATCACACTTCAGAGATGTAGACTAAGCATAGCTAGGGTTTTTTTTTACTTTGGAAAAATAACTAGCCTGCAAATAAAAATTAACTAGCATGATTTCCTGTAATGATTTGCATTACAGATAGCAGACTGCAGTGTCAGTTCTGAAAATCGTATGAATGCAATTCCCTTAAAGCAGGAAATAAATTGTGCAAATAAAACTGCAAAACTCAGCAATATTTATAAATCTGAATGTCTATCAAAATTTCTAAACACACATATGCATGTGAAATGTGAATGTGAAAGTAATAATTAAACTCATCTCGACATTATTTTTAATACCACTGCTAGAAGGCACTATTTCTCAGAGTGGTGTAGTGGACCCATATTTAATTATTGGAAGCTCAAGATTTCCTCAAAGTGATGGCATATGGGCTAAAACTTCACAATGCAAATACTGCCTCTGCATGCAACATCAGAATAGATGTACTAAAGGGCAAAGTTTACATTGGGTTATTGTGCTGAACCCTCTTGTTTAGGTTCAGCATTATCAAAAGAAGTTGGCTAGTTTATTTAAACTTTCCTTTAAATGCTATAGTCCACTTTTGAGAAGATAGTGTTAACATATGGCCTTAAAGAGTATCTATGTAAGATGGAGATAAAGAAAATCGCCAGTGAAGAACAATGAATTGCTAACTTAGTCTCAGGGGAACAGTAGTAATTGGGACCAGGAATTCAACTGCTAAAACAATATGGCCACAAAGCATGATGTGACGTGACTGCACAGATCTATAATAGCAGATACAGCAGATCCAATTGGAGTCTTTAAGTCCAAAGTAATGTGATTGCCATTTGTGACATCTGACAGGCTTCCCCGTTGACTTAGCTTGCTGGAAGCCTGTCCAAAGTGAAGGTTGTAAAGGAAGACCACGTGACCATGGGACACTGTGATGTTGTAATTGCAAGCTGATTGCCAAATGCTTGAATAATCATATGACTACAGAGGCACAGTAATACCCACAAATACAGTAATACCTCGTCTTACAAACTTAATTGGTTCCAGGATGAGGTTCGTAAGGTGAAAAGTTCATAAGATGAAACAATGTTTCCCATAGGAATCAATTGAAAAGTGAATAATGCATACAAACCCAAAACTCAACCCTTTAGCCCATTACTGCGAAGCAGATGCGAGAGTGCTTTCTCCGAGCACTTTGGGAACGCCTAGCCCACCTTTCCTGCAGCCCCTTTACTGACAGCCCTGGACAAAAGCACTCCCAATGAAGGGGCCGCGAGAGGGGTGGGGCAGGCTTTCCCAAAGCACTCAGCAAAAGCGCTCCCAGCAAAGTGTCTGCGAAAGCGCTTTCTCTGAGCGCTTGGGAAACGCCTGCCATGCCTCTCCAGCAGTCCCTTCGCTGACAGTCCTGGACAAAAGCGATCCCAGTGAAGGGGCTGCGAGAGGGGTGGGGCGGGCATTCCCAAAGCACTTGGAGAAAGCGCTCTCCCAGCTGCTTTGCTGGGAGCGCTTTCTCCGAGCGCTTCGGAAATGCCTGCCCCGCCTCTCCTGCAGTCCCTTTGCTGACAGCCCCGGACAAAAGCACTCCCAGCGAAGGGGCTGCGAGAGGAGTGGGGCGGGCATTCCCAAACTGCTTGGAGAAAGCGCTCTCGCAGCCGCTTCACTGGGAGCACTTTCTCCAAGCGCTTCGGGAACGCCTGCCCTGCCCCTCTCGCAGCCCCTTCATTGGGAGCGCTGTCAGCGAAGGGGCTGCGAGAGGAGTGCTTGAAGCTGCCTGCCAGGATCCTCACTAGCGGCCGGAGGAGGAGGGGAAGCCGCAGCCACCACCACCACTGCAGCCACTGCTGCGGGAGGAGCCACGCTCCAAGGCGGGAGGCGGCGGAAGAGAAAGCCGGAGAGAGGGGCGGATCATGAGGGCAGGGGGCAGTGGCGGGAGGCCAGGGGTGTGAGGGGGCTGGAGGCAGGCGAGGGGCCCCGGACTCCTGCTCCTGAACATGGCCTCCTTCCCCGCCGAGCCTCCCAGCCGCAGAGGAGGTGCAGAAATATTTGCAAACTTCGGAGCCCGGTGCGGCTCCTCCTGCAGCGTTGGCTGCAGCGGCGGTGGTGGCTGTGGCTTCTTCTCCTCCGAGCAGGTGGCAGCTCCTAAGTGGGCTCCAGGTTCAGGCGTGGCTCTCCCCCCCCCCCACGGAATCCTGGCAGGGGCTGTAATCAAATGGGAAATCCCGGCAGTGACAGTCACAAGGCAGGGGAATCCCTGCGGCAGCAGAGAGCACATGCGCAGTATGAGAGCGCACATGCAGTAAGAGAGCCCACACACCTGGGCTTGGGTTCGTAAAACAAAAATGGTTCTTAAGACAAGGCAAACAAATCATAAACCCCGGGTTCGTATCACGAAAAGTTCATATGAAGAGGCATTCGTAAGACAAGGTATCTGTACAAGGATCATTCATAAATCTCTTTGTTCAGTGCTATGATAATTGAATGATTGTTGAATGAATGGTCACTGAACAAGAACGTCATGTATTAGAATTTAAAATTGTAGCAAGAATCAAAGACTGAGCTCACCATTACAGAGTCATAATGCAGCTCATTTGGTCTCGGATCTGTTTTCCTTATGAACCATTGGATATGCAAAGTACAGTAATACCTCATGATACGAACTTAATTGGTGCAAGGGGGAGGTTCGTAAGACGAAAGGTTCGTAAGACGAAACATTGTTTCCCATAGGAAACAATGTAAAGTCAATTAATCCGTGCAACAAAAAAAAAACCCCGCAAAAAAATGCTGCCGACCGGCTGTCACCTTTTAAAACAGCCTGGGGGCTTCCGCGTTGGGAGGCTGCTGAGAAGCCCCCCGGCTGTTTTAAAAGGTGACAGCCGGGCGGCGGGGCTTCTCAGCGAAAGTTCGGGTTTGGGAGGCTGCTTTGAGGAGGCGGGGAAGCCTCTTGCAGCAGCTGCCACAGCCGCCGGCTTCCCCGCCGCTCGCCCGCTGAGGATGCTGACCTGCTGCCTCGCGGGGAAGCCGGGCAAGAGCGATCTTCTGCCAGCCATGGGCGAGCGGCGGGGACAGGAGCGAAGTGACGTGGAGGAATGGGGAGCTGAAACCGGGCGGTTTCAGCTTTCCATCCATCCACGTCACTTCGCCGCTAAATCGTGTGGCAGCAAACATGCTTTGGGGGTTTGGCTGGGGGGGAGGGAGTTAGGAAGGTCCTACTTCTCCCCCCCAGCCAAATCCCCAAAGCATGTTTGCTGCCACACGATTTAGCGGCGAAGGGACGTGAAGGGATGGAAAGCTGAAACAGCCCGGTTTCAGCTCCCCATTCCTCCACGTCACTTCGCTCCTGTCCTGCCTAAATCGTGTGGCAGCAAACATGCTTTGGGGGTTTGGCTGGGGGGGAGGGAGTTAGGAAGGTCCTACTTCTCCCCCCCAGCCAAATCCCCAAAGCATGTTTGCTGCCACACGATTTAGCGGCGAAGGGACGTGAAGGGATGGAAAACTGAAACAGCCCGGTTTCAGCTTTCCATCCATCCACGTCACTTCGCCGCTAAATCGTGTGGCAGCAAACATGCTTTGGGGGTTTGGCTGGGGGGGGAGGGAGTTAGGAAGGTCCTACTTCTTCTCCCCCCCAGCCAAAACCCCAAAGCATGTTTGCTGCCACACGATTTAGCGGCGAAGTGACGTGAAGGGATGGAAAGCTGAAACCGCCCGGTTTCAGCTTTCCATCCATCCACGTCACTTTGCTCCTGTCCTGGCTAAATCGTGTGGCAGCAAACAGGCTTTGGGGTTTTGGCTGGGGGGGAGAAGTAGGACTTTCCAGCAGCCTCCGAATGCCGAACGCGGAAGTTTGGGTTTGTTCGGCTTCGGGAGGCTGCTGGAAAGCCGCCCGACTGTTTTAAAAGGTGACCGCCGGGCTGGGGGGCTTCCCAGCAACCTCCCGAACCCCAAACCCGGGTTCGGGGGGTGCTGGGAAGCCCCCCAGGCCGGCTGCGACCTTTTAAAACAGCCGCGCCGCTTCCCATCTGTCTCCTGAAGCCGAACGCGGAAGTTCGGCTTTGCCGTTCGGCTTCAGGAGACAGATGGGAAGCGGCGCGGCTGTTTTAAAAGGTCGCAGCCGGCCTGGGGGGCTTCCCAGCACCCCCCGAACCCGGGTTCGGGGTTCGGGGGGGTGCTGGTTCGTAACTCGAAAAAAGTTCGTTAGAAGAGGCAAAAATTTTCTGAACCCCGGGTTCGTATCACGAGTTGTTCGTAAGACGAGGGGTTCGTATCTTGAGGTATCACTGTACTCAGGAAACAGAAATCAAACATCCATGCCTATACTGGGGAATATATGGACTAATATTTAGAATTATCATAGCATTGACTAATATTCCTCTGCTCACAGTAAGAAGCACAGTTGAATGGATTATTATATTTGCTTTGACATGAAAGGTGTTGCATTATGGAATGGAAACTTGTCACATTATGTTTTTAATGAACCAGTATTGCCTTAAACTAACTGGTTTTCCTTAGTTCTACTTCAATAAGCTAATAATATAATATGTAATTTTTATTACTGGATCATGTATTAAGGTAATGCTGTTTCGTTATCTTAAGGTTTCTTGGTGTTGTCTTAAGTTTACAAACAGTTTACATGTGTGAATTTCTTAATACTATGTGTGGTAGTATTAACCAATTCAAGGATAAAATTATGCTGAACTCTCTGAACTCTTGCTGTTAATTGATACTATATTAAAAAATATTTAGATTTTTTTACTTAGGAGATTTCTTTTGTAGATATATTACATCACTGCTTCTTTTGTTAGGCCTGAGTATTATATATCTTTCAATTCAATTCAATTCAAATTAATTTATTTGATTTCTATGCCATCCAATCCCAATGGGACTCAGGGCAGCTTACAACATTAAATAGTACATAAATAAACAAAGTCAAATAATTAGTAATAAGAACAGTAAAACCCATAATAAACCCTAATGAACTATCCAATTGAATCCACATACATACAGAACAGTTATAATTCAAACAAGATAAGATGTTATGTTCACGGCTCTCAGGCCTGGTCACAAAGCCAGGTCTTTATAGCCTTTTGGAAGGATAGTAGGGTAGGATCAATGAGGACATCTGGAGGGGGGGATAGTTGGTTACATGACATCAGGGCCACCATAGAGAATGCTCTTCCTCGTGCGCCCATCAACTTGCATTGTTTAGTCAAGTTGACCTGGAGGAGGTCAACTCCCTGCAATCTGATTGGTCTCTGGGAGGTACAGTGGTACCTCTGCTTAAAAACTTAATTCATTTCATGACCAGGTTCTTAAGTAGAAACGCTCTTAAGAAGAAGCAATTTTTCCCATAGGAATCAATGTAAAAGCAAATAATGTGTGCAAACCCATTAGGAAAGAAATAAAAGCTCAGAATTTGGGTGGGAGGAGGAGGAGGAGGAAGAAGAGGAGGAGGAGAAGGAAGAAGGTGAGGTGAGGGGAATCAAAACAATCTAAAATTTTAAGGCTTAAAAAAAAAGAGGGACTCTGAGGTGGCAAGGAGGAGCATGCGCCACCAATACACCCGGTGAGAGGCTGCCTCCCATACACTGGCTGCTGCTGCTGCTGCCTCTTCCTTCCTGTGTTATCCTGCAACCTGCAGCTCCTCCACTGCAAAAATATATGGACAACTCATCTAGATCAAGGGAAATCTATAGATGCAATTTATATCGACTTCTGCAAAGCCTTTGATTCAGTGGTCCATGACAAACTACTCCTAAAACTTAAATCCTATGGCATCTCAGGATCCCTCCACAGCTGGATTACAGCATTCCTGTCAAACAGACAACAAGTGGTCAAAATAGGAAGCACCATATCCACCCCCGTCCCAGTTAAAAGCGTTGTTCCCCAAGGTAGTATACTGAGACCAAAGCTCTTCATTCTCTACATCAATGACCTTTGCGATTACATCACAAACAACTGTGTCCTCTTCGCCGAAGATGTAAAACTCTTCAACTACACCGATAACATAACTACTCTCTAAAAAGACCTGAACTCTGTTTCTGAGTGGTTTAACACATGGCAACTCCAAATCTCAAAGTAGCAAATGCTCTGTCCTACACATTGGGAAAAAGAATCTGAACTCCAAATGCAAACTGAATAATCAAATTAGCACTGTCTTATTGCTCACCGTCCCCTGTCTTATTGCTCTCCTATATCTCCTCTCACTCGTTCACTTTGTAGTCGACGCCTTTCCTTCGCTGTGGTGACTCCTCGGCTGCCCAGAGCGAAGGGAACATTTTTTTTCTCTGGGCACTTGCAGAGGTTTATTCCTTCTCCAAGTGCCCAGAGAAAGGAAAATGGTCTGTTCGCTCTGGACTGCTACAGCCTCCTTAAGCGCCACCGAAAGGCTCCTCTGGCAGCCCAGAAACCCTCGAGATGGCCGGGATTAAAGGGGGAATGGCAGGAAACTGACTGGGCCATCGCACCGCTCTCAAATTTCCTGGGAAATTTTTCCAGGCTCGGATTCTTAAATAGAAAATGGTTCTTAAGAAGAGGCAGAAAAAATCTTGGAACACTCAATTTTTATCTAGAAAAGTTCTTAAGTAGAGGCATTCTTAAGTAGAGGTACCACTGTATTTGATAGATCTGCTGGGACTGATTCATTTGTCCACCAATATTTTAAAATGCAGTTAGCAATCAACTTCTAAGCATAATTATGTGACTGAAAAAAGTAAACAAGGGATCATAGGATATGATATACACCAATGATGGCGAACCCATGGCATGCGTGGCACAGGTGGTACATGGAGCCATATCTGAGGGCATACGAGACATTGCCTATGTCAGCTGCATCATGTGCATGCTAATTTTTGACTTTTCTGCCATTTTTGCTCTTCCCAGCTAAAAAAGTTCAACAGGCCTAGCAGAAGCTTCAGTGAGGCCTCTGCACATGGGTGGGTGGGTGGGTGTTTGGCAGTGTGGTGTGTGTGTGCACATGTGTGGGAGGCAGTGCAGAAGTTATGTGCATGCCTAGGGGAGGGTATTTAATTATGGGTGTGGGCACGTGCACACACACAATTTTGTGGATGCGCACACTTTTGTCACCTGGGCCAAAAAAGGTTTGCTATCACTGGTATACACTGCAAATATGTTAAAGCTAACTAGATAGTCCTTGATGTATGACCACAATTGGGACAGAATTTCCATTGCTAAGTAAGGCAATTGTTCCAATTTTATGATCTTCTTTTCCACAGTTGTTAGGCAAATCACTGTAGTTGCTAAGTGAATAATTCAGTTACTAAAGGAATCCAGCTCTCCTCATTAATTTTGCTATTGGAAACTGACTGGGAAAATCTCAAATTGTGATCACATGACTCCAGGATGATGCAACCATCATAAATACATGTTAGTTGCAGAATGCCTGAATTTTGATCAAGTGACCCTGGGGAGGTGCAACAATTGTAAGTCACTTTTTTCAGTGCTGTTGTAACTTTGAACAGTCATGTTTGGTAGCTACATTAACTGTTATATTGCAGTCAGTCAAGATGACTGGGGCCCGTACTTGTCCACCTATCTGGGAACAGCCTGATCTGGTGACACCTGATGAAGTGGACAAGGCCATTGGAGTTGTGAGCTCCGCCACCTGTTTGCTGGATCCGTGTCCCTCCTGGCTGGTTTCAGCCAGCAGGGAGGTGACACAGAGCTGGGTCCAGGAGATTGTCAATGCTTCTCTGGGGAGGGGTCCTTCCCGGATCCCTACAAGGAGGCACTTGTACTCCCCCTCCTCAAGAAGCCTTCCCTGGACCCAGCCATTCTCAACAACTATCGCCCAGTCTCCAACCTTCCCTCCAACCAGCAGTCCTTGGAAGAAGCCGATTACCTAGGCCCTCAACAGTCAGGATTCAGGCCCGGGTACAGCACGGAAACTGCTTTGGTTGCGCTGATGGATGATCTCTGGTGGGCCCAGGACAGGGGTTTATCCTCTGTCCTGGTGCTTCTTGACCTCTCAGCGGCTTTCGATACCATCGACCATGGTATCCTTTTCAGTTGGCTGGAGGGGTTGGGAGTGGGAGGCACTGTTCTTCAGTGGTTCTCCTCCTACCTCTCCAGTCGGTCGCAGTCGGTGTTACTGGGGGGTCAGAGGTCGATCTCTAGGTTGCTCCCTTGTGGGGTACCTCAGGGGTCCGTCCTCTCCCCCCTGCTATTTAATATCTACATGAAACCGCTGGGTGAGATCATCCAAGGGCATGGGGTGAGGTATCATTAATATGCAGATGATACCAACTTTACATCTCTACCCCTTGTCCAGTCGGTGAAGCAGTGGAAGTGATGTGCCGGTGCCTGGAGGCTGTTGGGGTCTGGATGGGTGTCAACAGACTCAAACTCAACCCTGATAAGACGGAGTGGCTGTGGGTTTTGCCTCCCAAGGATAATTCCATCTGTCCATCCATTACTCGGGGGGGAGAATCACTGACCCCCTCAGAGAGGGTCCGCAACTTGGGCATCATCCTCGATCCACAGCTAACATTGGAACATCATCTTTCAGCTGTGGCGAGGGGGGTGTTTGCCCAGGTTCGCCTGGTGCACCAGTTGCAGCCCTATTTGGACTGGGAGTGGCTGCTCACAGTCACTCATGCCCTCATCACCTCGAGGCTCGACTACTGTAATGCTCTCTACATGGGGCTACCTTTGAAAAGCGTTCAGAAACTTCAGATCGTGCAGAATGCTGCTGCGAGAGCAATCATGGGCTTTCCCAAATTTGCCCATGTTACACCAACACTCCGCAGTCTGCATTGGTTGCCGATCAGTTTCTGGTCACAATTCAAAGTGTTGGTTATGACCTATAAAGCCCTTCATGGCACCGGACCAGATTATCTCCAGGACCGCTTTCTGCTGCACGAATCCCAGTGACCAGTTAGGTCCCACAGAGTGGGCCATCTCCGGGTCCCATCAACTAAACAATGTCGTTTGGCAGGACCCCTGGGAAGAGTCTTCTCTGTGGCGGCCCCAGCCCTCTGGAACCAACTCTCCCCCAGAGATTAGAATTGCCCCCACCCTCCTCACCTTTCCCCCTAGGCCTTTACAATTTATGCATGGTATATTTGTATGTATGTTTGGTTTTATAATAAGGGTTTTTTAGTTGTTTTAATATTGGATTGTTACATGCTGTTTTTTATCACTGTTGTTAGCTGCCCCGAGTCTACGGAGAGGGGCAGCATACAAATCCAATTAATAATAATAATAATAATAATAATAATAATAATAATAATAATGTTGTCCCAGAAAATCTTTGAGAAATATAGACTAACAGCATGGTAAATGATGCTACAATTTACTAAACACTCCTTGCTTAAACACACAAGGCACAGAGGCCACTTGTCTACTGGTAGAAAATCATGGCTGCACTTGTATACCTTCTGTTGTCCCCACAAAACAACACTGTGAGGTGGGTTGAGTTGAGAGAGAATGACTGGTCCAAGATCACCCAGCTGGCTTTCATGACTAGGGCAGAATTAGAACTCACCATCTCCAAGTTTCTCGTTCTCTTAGAAAATTGTAAAATTCGGGCTTCCGGTGGCAACGCGACTGCGCTAGGAAGTGTCAAAGCGGAGGTCCGCTGACACTTTCACTTTTTTCATTTGAAGTACCGCTTTTATCGGTGCGATCTGGCTCGGTCAGGATTGTTGAAGGGGGGTATGTGAAGCTCTCAGGGCAATTCGTCACTGCCCTGGGGGGCGAGGAATATACCCCATAAACTTCGCTTGAAAAGAACCGGCATTTCGGCAGCCGGCCGAAGCAGCAGCGTCCACACAGCAGGAAGAGGAAGAGTGATTGGAATCAGACCAGAGAAAACAAGATACATCAAAAATAACTAAGAACACATAAAGATCGAACAACCCCAGGTACTGTTTAAATATTTAACATAAAAGGCGAAAAAGAATAATGTAATTGAAAGGACCGCAAGTTTTTTTTACCTTGAAAGACCGAGGAATTTAAAACCACACGCTGCGAAACTGACAGCTAATTGGAATTACATTTTTCACTACATTTTTCTTTTTTTTGATGGACTATAAGTTAAAAATAATTAGTAGCTTTATTTGGAAGAAGACTGAATATCTATAGTGCGAAGAGGAGGCTGAAAAGAAGAAAGGGAAAGTGTTAAGGAAGTTCCTGATTGCGGATGCCATTGCAACATAATAACAGCAAGAGAGTGACTGAGCAGAAAACGAAAGTTGTCAGTATAAGCGGAAGAAAGTGAGACAGGGTTTCGGAAAAGAGACAGAAATATAGAAACCCCTTTTCTTTGTTTTTCTTTTGATAGAAGAAGATAGTACAAATTCAATTTTTCCTTTCCTTTTTACTTTTTTACCTCCTGATCTACTGATAGTAAAATAAATTTTTTTCTTCCTATATTTAATTATTCGGTATTTTTCTATTGTTTTCTATTGTTTTTATTTTTCTTTTCTAGTGGAAACTTTTTTTGAAATTTTTCTGGACTAATCTAACAAAGAAAAAGTTTTTCTCCTTACTGTTTTTTCTTAATCTTTTTCACTTTTTGCATTTTTTCTCTTATTATTATTATTAATAAATACTTTTTCTTTCTTTTTTGCTCGCTATATATTTTTTTTGAAATAATTTTTACAGATACAAAAATATTTTTATTTTAATTCATATTTTTGGAAATATTTTCATTTTTCTCTTTTTTTCTCTCTCTTTCAAATCTCTTACTGTTCTAGGCTCTTTACTTCTATTAACTATTATTGCCACTTCTCACTCCTATCCCCTGAATAGTAATTAAATAACCTCTTTTTCCTCCCCGCTTGTATTAAAATTTATTAGAGTACCTTATCTAGATTAATTTAGTTTTGAAGTTGATTGTGATTTGTCTCTATTTCTGATAAGTATATTCATTACATTAAGTAAAAATTTATTACTTTATATTAGTTGAAAGGAATTAATAGTTTAAATAAGTAAACAAGTAAACAAGGGAAATAAGTTAAGACTGATTACTGTATAAGAGTGTCTATAGTATTTAGTAAATATTAATTAATTACAGATCAAGTATAGGGAAGGTATTAAATGTATTAAATATCCTCTTATCCACTGAAATTGATAAATTTAATATTGTATTATTGTAGTCATTACCCTTCTTATTATCTTTTCGCATCTGTTCTCCTATCCTACTTACTTCTATAGTTTGCAAATATCTCAGAAGCTGTATAAAATTATTATAAGTAAGAATTTTTTTTCTTGATTACAAGTGTAGGTTATTGTGCAAAATTTAAGAACTTTGTTAAACATGACTAGTATAACTACAACAATGAAGAGCACCAAAAAGCAAAATGTAGATTCACCAATACACCAAAAGACATTAGATACGATGTTAACAAAAGACAAGTCGGGCTCGACAACTAGTCTACAATCAATACAAGATATGATACCGTGTTTCCCCGATAGTAAGACAGCGTCTTACTTTCTTTTTACCCCTAAAAGCCCCCCTACGTCTTACTTTCGGGGTATGTCTTATATTGGAAAAAAATTGACGAATTTTTTGTTTTAACCATAAAATTAACATTTATTAACAACCTGAACAGTATTGTATTCACCACTGTCTCTTTCCTTTCTCTCATTCCCTCTTTCTCTCTATCCTTTCTATCTCTCACTCTTTCCTTCTCTCCCTCCCTTTCTCTCCCTTTCCTTTCTCTCATTCCCTCTTTCTCTCTATCCTTTCTATCTCTCACTCTTTCCTTCTCTCCCTCCCTTTCTCTCTTTCCTTTCTCTCATTCCCTCTTTCTCTCTATCCTTTCTATCTCTCACTCTTTCCTTCTCTCCCTCCCTTTCTCTCTTTCCTTTCTCTCATTCCCTCTTTCTCTCTATCCTTTCTATCTCTCACTCTTTCCTTCTCTCCCTCCCTTTCTCTCTCTTTCCTTTCTCTCATTCCCTCTTTCTCTCTATCCTTTCTATCTCTCACTCTTTCCTTCTCTCCCTCCCTTTCTGTCTCTTTCCTTTCTCTCATTCCCTCTTTCTCTCTATCCTTTCTATCTCTCACTCTTTCCTTATCTCCCTCCCTTTCTCTCTCTTTCCTTTCTCTCATTCCCTCTTTCTCTCTATCCTTTCTATCTCTCACTCTTTCCTTCTCTCCCTCCCTTTCTCTCTCTTTCCTTTCTCTCATTCCCTCTTTCTCTCTATCCTTTCTATCTCTCACTCTTTCCTTCTCTCCCTCCCTTTCTCTCTCTTTCCTTTCTCTCATTCCCTCTTTCTCTCTATCCTTTCTATCTCTCACTCTTTCCTTCTCTCCCTCCCTTTCTCTCTTTCCTTTCTCTCATTCCCTCTTTCTCTCTATCCTTTCTATCTCTCACTCTTTCCTTCTCTCCCTCCCTTTCTCTCTCTTTCCTTTCTCTCATTCCCTTTTTCTCTCTATCCTTTCTATCTCTCACTCTTTCCTTCTCTCCCTCCCTTTCTGTCTCTTTCCTTTCTCTCATTCCCTCTTTCTCTCTATCCTTTCTATCTCTCACTCTTTCCTTATCTCCCTCCCTTTCTCTCTCTTTCCTTTCTCATTCCCTCTTTCTCTCTATCCTTTCTATCTCTCACTCTTTCCTTCTCTCCCTCCCTTTCTCTCTCTTTCCTTTCTCTCATTCCCTCTTTCTCTCTATCCTTTCTCTCACTCTTTCTTTCTCTCCCTCCCTTTCTGTCTCTTTCCTTTCTCTCATTCTCTCTTTGTCTCCTGGGGCTGACTGTGCCTGCCCTGCACCCCCCACCGCGGAGGGAAAGCATTTGGCATCGGCACCCCCCCCTCCACGAGCAGCAAAAGCCTAAGCGTCAGAGTCGAAAGGCAAACAGCGCACCCCGCCGCTTAGGCTTTTGCTGCTCCTGGAGCGGGGGGGAGGATTTTCTCCTCCCTGCCCCCCCAGAAGCCAAACGGCGCTGAGGCTTTCGGCATCGGCGCCCACCCCTCCAGAAGCAGCAAAAGCCTAAGCGACTGGGCATGCTGTTTGCCTTTCGGCTCCGTCATTGAGGATTTTGCTGCTCGTGGAGGGGAAGGCGCCGATGCCGAAAGGCAAACGGCGCACCCCGCCGCTTAGGCTTTTGCTGCTCCTGGAGGGGGGGATCGGCGCCCACCCCTCCAGAAGCAGCAAAAGCCTAAGCATCGGAGCCGAAAGGCAAACAGCGCACCCCGCCGCTTAGACTTTTGCTGCTCCTGGAGGGGGGGGAGGATTTTCTCCTCCCCGCCCCCCTGGCAGCCAAACGGCGCTGAGGCTTTCAGCATTGGCGCCCACCCCACCAGAAGCAGCAAAAGCCTAAGCGACTGGGCACGCTGTTTGCCTTTCGGCTCCGTCGTTGAGGCTTTTGCTGCTCGTGGAGGGGAAGGCGCCGATGCTGAAAGGCAAACGGCGCACCCCACCGCTTAGGCTTTTGCTGCTCCTGGAGGGGGGGTATCGGTGCCCACCCCTCCAGAAGCAGCAAAAGCCTAAGCGGCGGGGCGCGCCGTTTGCCTTTCGGCGGAAGAGGAGAGGGAGCAGATTGGGCGGGCGGGGCAGCGCCTTCTACTGCCGGCGCCTCCCCGCCCCCGCCCCCCGCGTGCTGGCAGGGGGATGGGGACTGCGCGCCCATGGAAAAGGGCGCGCGGGGGGTATTTTGGGGTCCGAAGGCAAACAAGACAGGAGTTGCCATGGAGAGGACTTTGGAAGTGACGCCGGCTGCTTTAAAATAATAAATTTACTCAGCGGTAAGTTCCGCGGTGTCTTTCAGCACTTCCTTACAAAAATGGGGGTGGGGGAGAAGGAAAGAAACTGGTACAGTAGCCGGCATCACTTCCAAAGTCCTCTCCAAGCAGAGGATGCTACCGCTCCAAGCAGAGGATGAAACCACAGCCGGCTCCAGCAGAGGCAGAAAGTGACTGCAGCAGCGGCCAGCGGACGCTCATAGACTGCTGGCAGCGGCAAAAGCAAGCGTAACGTAGAGAGGATCTGGCGGCAATACGCCCCGAGTTTCCCCGAAAGTAAGACATATGTCTTACTTTCGGGGTATGGCTTATATTAGCCGACCCCCCTGAAACCCCCGATATGTCTTACAATCGGGGGTGTCTTACTATCGGGGAAACACGGTAGTACAATTACAAGATACAAGGACAAAAGCTTTAGAAAGCAACAGAGAAGAAGCTAAAAAACAACACGAAGAATTAAAGACAGAGATGGGAGAAGTAAAAGACAAGATCAAGGGGATGGATGAAAGGATTGTAGATATGCAACAAACATTAAAAGAAAACATACAAAAAATAAAGATAATAGAAGAGAAGGTAGAGAAGGTAGAAAAGAAGGTAGAGAGGATAGAAGAGAAAAATGAGTTGACAGTCAAGAATATGGACCAATCTATTTCACAATTGGAATTAGATCTTTCCTCATATAGTTTAAGATTTCAAAATATAATTGAAGAACGAGATGAGAATTTGGGTGAGAAAATGATAGAAATTTTAGCAAAAATTTTTACATAAAGACCAACAAGAGACGGCGCGGGATATAGATGAACTTTACCGGGTACATACCAATTTTGCAAGAAGGCCTCATCTGCCGGGCGAAGTACATATTAAATTCACTAGACGGATGGTGAGAGATGAAATACACGCAGCCAATCAATATCATACAGAGGTAAAGAAATAATAATTCTCAAACAAGTGCCATGTAAGATTCGTGAAATTAGAAAACAATATCAATTCTTGGCAAGAAAATTGATGCAAAGGAAAGTAATGTTTAGATGGCTGCTACCAGAAGGGATGATGATAACTTGGAAAGAAAGGAGAGTTAGAATAAATACACTGGAGGAAGCAAGACAATTCTGTGAAGAAAACGATTTACTATATGAGGAACAAATTAGCAAGGAAAGTAGGGGAAGTAGAGAGGAATTAGAGACAGCAAGTCGGGAGGAAGAGGAACCGAGGGAAGAAAGAGAGAAACCAAGGTTGGAAGAAGGAAAACAGGAACAAAAGGAAGTACAACAGGAGAGAAACTTAAAAGAAACAAAGAATCGGAAATACTACGCATAGTTAATGTCAGAAGACACAAGAATAACATCTATCAATGTAAATGGACTTAATAATCCTAATAAAAGAAGATTGATATTCACAAAATTAAAAAAATTAAAAATGGACGTGATTGCTTTGCAAGAATTACAGAGACGCAAACGAAATGTAGACCTATTAGTAAATAAGAAATTAGGAATTCTTTATACATCTTTAGCAGAAAAAAAAGGGGGGGTGGCAATATATGTGAAAGAAACGATTAATGCAAAAGAAATATACAAGGATAAGGATGGTAGAATTTTAATAATAGAATTAGAAAAGAATCAGAAATTGCTAACATTAATAGTAATATATGCACCGAATGAAAATCAATTAGAGTTTTATAAAAAACTACACGAAAAAATCATTGAATTAGATTTAGAAAACATAATTCTACTAGGAGATTTCAATGCGGTAGCAGATAAGAAATTAGATTATAAAGGAAACAGAAATATTAAAAAAAAGAAAAACCTCCCTAAAACCTTTTGGGATATAGTTAAGGAGCTAAACTTGAAAGACTCTTGGAGAGAAAAACATGAGAAACACAAACAATATACATATTATTCAAATCCACACCAGAGTTGGTCGCGTATAGACATGGTTTGGGCAACACCGCAGATAAACAATGAAATTGTAAAAATTGAAATAGAAGCAAACACTTGGGCAGACCACAACCCAATATCATTAATTTGGAGAAAGGGAAATAATAAAAAACAAATAAAATGGATTATGGACAGAAAAATAATAAAGGAAAAGCAGTACACTGAAATGCTAGAGAAAGAATTACAGATATTCTTTGAAATAAAACAGATGAAATTTCACCACAAGCACTTTGGGATACGACAAAAGCTTACATCAGAGGTTTAACAACATCATATATGGCAATGAAACATAAACAAAAAAAGATTAAACAGGAAAAATTAGAACAAGAATTAAAACAAATAGAAACAGAGCTACAATTAAATCCAAAAAGTAAAAAAATTAAGGAGAAAAAAGATCAAATTAGACATGCAATTAATTTGATACATCAGGAAGAAGTAGAAGAAAAGATTAGAACAGCCAATATTTCGACCAAGCAAATAAAACAGGAAGGTGGCTAGCACCTAAACTAAGAAAACAAAAAGAAAGAAAAAAACATAGATTAGAAGATGAACACGGTAACATAAAATATGTGAAGGAAGAAAAGAAAAGAATAGCAGTACAATACAATAAGAAATTATATACACAGGAAGAAGTAAAAAAAGAAGAAATAGAAAAGTATATTGAACTAACAAATATGGAAGCATTAACAGAAGAGCAACGACAAGAACTAAATAGACCAATTACCTTAGTTGAACTTCAGGCAGTGATAAAACAAAACAACAACAACAAAGCAACAGGCACAGACGGCATACCAGTAGAATTATACAAACAAGAAATAAAAATATTAGAAAATAATATATTGGATATTTATAATCAAATAGCCCGAGATGCAAAGATACCCCAAACATGGACAGAAGCATGAATATCACTTACACCCAAAACAGAAACAGAAAAAGAAAAAATTAAAAATTACAGACCCATATCGTTATTAAATACAGATTATATGATATTTATCACAATTTACGCAGCAAGGTTAAAAAACATTCTGAATCAATTAATATACTGTGATCAAAATGGCTTTCTCCCCAAGAGGCAAATTAAAGATAATATGAGGATAATAACAAATGTACTAGAATACTATGAGGAACATCCTGGAGAACAGATGGCATTGGTTTTTCTTGACGCACAAAAAGCTTTCGACAATATAAATTGGAAATTTATGATAACACAATTAGAAATGATGAATTTTGGACAATACTTTACAAATTTAATAAAAACAATATATCTGGAACAAAACACCAAAATTATAATTAATGAAGAGCAAATGGAAAAATTTAAAATTGAGAAAGGAGTGAGACAGGGATTCCCTATCTCTCCACTTCTGTTTATATTAATGATGGAAACACTACTAATTAAAATAAGAAAAAATGAAGACATAAAAGGCCTAAAAATAAGAAAAGAAATTTATAAAGTCCAGGCCTTTGCAGATGATTTGGTATTTATAATTGAGGAACCATTGACAACCGCACCAAAATTAATTAAACAAATTGAAGATTTTGGTGAAGTAGCAGGACTCAAAATAAACAAACAAAAAATGAAAATAATCATCTCAATGCTTTGTTATATATCCTTTATTGGCAATGACAGAGGTCAAACATTTTCTGTAAGTCCTCACAAGGTTGGCACACACTGTTGCTGGTATGTTGGCCTATTCCTCCATGCAGATCTCCTCAAGAGCAGTGATGTTTTGGGGCTGTCGCTGGGCAACATGGACTTTCAATTCCTTCCATAGGTTTTCTATAGCAGTGTTTCCCAACCTTGGCAACTTGAAGATATCTGGACTTCAACTCCCAGAATCCCCCAGCCAGCGATGTGAGGAGGTGTACTCACTTCTGTGACATACTGTATATGAAGTTGCAATACTTGTGTGTTTTAAACCATCATCTGAAATCCAGAAAACCTAAAAGTCATGTCAATTCTTGCATCTTGCATCTACGGAGAGGGGCGGCATACAAATCTAATAAATAAATAAATAAAAAAATAAAAATTCAATCTTGAATCCTTTTGCTATAGATACGATAAATAAAAACTGCATCATAACACATGTTATAATTTAATCTTTGGGAAGCAGTTTTGGAGAGGGGTGGGGTCAATGGCCACGGCAACATGGAGCTGCCCTCGGTCTCCAGCGGGTAGCTCTGAATCCCCACCATCCAGAGTCTCAGTTCTGATGAACCAGACCCAATCCTCCCTGGAGGGGAGGTGATGTAGGGGACGCTATCGGGGGCCTGGTAGGGGGTCGGCAAACCCTTGCCAGGCAAACTGACCTGGTCTCGTGCCGGTGGTGGTGCGAGGCCCGCCAGGCAGCCATGTCTGTGCCGGCACCAGCCACGGGAGACAACGCAACGCAGGCAATTGAAGAAGACCGGTAACATCTGGAAAGGGTATAAAAAGCAAGCATTGGCATGGTGAAGAAACTTTAAGCGGTGTACTGGTGAGTTTGGAGTGCTAAGGAAGCTAATTGGATCTGTTCAAAAATTGGTTACAATCATGACTAGAGAAGCCGGAAATAGATCACAGCGGCTGCTCGTGAATGGGGGCATACAGCAAGAGCATGGATGTGCCTATTCAACGCTCTTCTTTTGAAGAGCTTTAAAGGCTGTTAAAGATGGAGTTTGGATCAGATCAGATTTGGTGTTTATTTGGATTATGGTGTATTTTTGCTTTCCCTTCGAAATTGTCCCTTTTGCCTTTGAGGAAATGACGTGTCATCTTGGGGCTGTTGTGTGGCTGTCGTGTGGTTTTGGGAGCTTGGAATTGCGATTTTGGATTTGGGAAGTAAATGCAATTAGAAGATTTGAATAAGATTCGAATAACAATGGGAAGATTTGAATAACATCGTCACGGAGAGGAATGGGAAAGATCTGCAGAGCAACTAAGCAAGAACCTTTTCTTACTTTTCTAGCTTTTCTAACAGAATAAGTTAACATATACTTTTGAGATACGCACGGAGAAGATCTGGAGTAGGACATGGACATTTTACATTAAATTTAATTTCTACAGTATCATCTTAAGCAAAGAAGAACAAAAGACAGTATTTTTAGAAGAAAGGAATCTGTTAGAATCATGGTAATATCTGTTAGAATCATGGACATATTACTTGATAAGAGGCATTATATTCTTAAATGTTTAACTATATTAAAATTATTGAATATAACAGGCTTATATATGGGGGAAAAAACCTCTGGATATGTAATCTACTTGATAATAATATGGATTTGATAGTATTAACATTAGGAGGGAAAAGAGTGTTTTGAAAGGATTCTATGTTTTATATATATATATATTTAATTAGGATAAGATGGGATTATATGAAATTCGTTATGCACAGCCTAAAAGGGGTGGTGGTATAATTTTAGAGGGAATGTATTTTGTTTTGGAGAATATCTGGTTTGAGGAAAGGGGAATTATTTAATAAGTAAAAAGTTTTTTATGTTTTATATGATACTGGTTAAAATGAGGCTTTGACAGATTCTTTGTATTTTTTTCTTTTATAACTTTTTTATTAGACCTTTTTCTTTAAAAAAATTACTATTTGGGAAAATTTAAATCTAAAACTTAGGATATAAAAGAAACACGTGCTTATATGGAAATACATTATCTGAATGGAGAAGAGGAGTGAGGTATAAGAAAATATTCTTAAACTTTAGGAATAGCTAATTGATTCTATAAGATTTTTATAAGATATAAGATATAACGTGTATGAAATAAGTATTAAAAATGAATTAAGAATGGAATGAATTTATCTAGAGAAGAAATGAACTGATTCTTGGAATAAGTTATTTTCTAAGGAATTTTTTTTTCTTTCTATACAAAGCAATTTTAAAAGTTTGCAAAAATTGAAAATGTTTCATGGAGAAAAAATTAATATTTGGGAAAA
Organism: Erythrolamprus reginae; assembly: GCF_031021105.1. Taxonomy (NCBI): domain Eukaryota; kingdom Metazoa; phylum Chordata; class Lepidosauria; order Squamata; family Dipsadidae; genus Erythrolamprus; species Erythrolamprus reginae. The sequence goes on from NC_091955.1 coordinate 42,476,092, forward strand.
TTTAAAATTAAATCTAGAACTTAGAATTTATCAGAATCACATGTGTATATGGAAATATATGGATTTGATGGCAAGAATATAAGAAACAAGTATTGAAAATGGAATTAATAATGAAATAATGGAATTAATTTATTTAGATAATAAATGAACTGATTTTTGGTTTAAGCTATCTTCTAATAAAAATATGTTATTTAATTTATTGACTTAAAACTATCCAAAATATGGATCGAAGAAGGGGAAGCTTTTCCTATTACCTATTGGGATCAATTTAAATAGAATAGGGCATGAGAATTCCACTGGGCTTGCTGTGATAAAGTTAGAGTAGGGCATAAAAAATTTAGCTGGACATACAACACAATATTTATAATTAGATCCCAGTTGGATATTGGAGAGCTTTCTTCCTACCCTTTAAAATTTTTTTATGAACAATGATGGAGAAATTCCCTTAGATATTTAAATTTCAGATGATCTGGATCACAAATTTGGAAAAGCATATTATTAATTTTTGAAAGGTTATAAGTTGAGTCAGGATTAGGGAAGGGGAATTTTCTTTTTTATTCACTGGGACCAACAACTTAGATTAGGGCATGATGATTTCACTGGGTTTGCAGCTTTATATGTAAAAGTTGACCCCGGTGGGCTATCAAGGAAATTTCTTTCTTTTCTTTTCTTTGTTCGGGTTGGAGAATTCTGTTGGGTATGTTCTTTTTTATAAAGCAATTTTAAAACTTTGCAAATTTTGGAAAATGCTATAAGGAGAGAGGTGGCGAAGTCAATGAGAAGAAGAGGAAAGTTCTTCTTTGCTCTTTCCTCCTCTTCTTTCTTTTTTTGTTTTGTGCTTTTCTTTTTCTTTTTTTCTAGCTTTCTTTTTTTATTCTGCTGCGTCTTTACACCTATATTTATCTTATCTATTTAGTGTAATTTTCTATTCTCTCTTATGTTTTTTTTATTTCTTAATTTCTTTAGAGACTTAATTTAATTTTATTTTTTATAGATTTAATTTTATTTTGATTCTATCCTTTTCATTTTTAATTTTTTATATAAAGCAGTTAGTAATTAGGTTGGTAATTGGATTAATTAGTCAATATTTGGTGATATTATTGGGTTCATTTTTTTCCCTTTGACTACACTACTGTAAGAATTTTTCAAATGTTTTTTTAAGGGTATTTTATTAATAGGCGTTAACTATTTGTAAAGGGTATTGATTATATATGAAAATTGATATGGAAGCGATTAGGAGACATTTGAAACATTTCAGCCTATTCAATGTGAGATACTAGAATTCGGAACAGCTTAAAATGGGGTCTTAGATAATAGTATATTTCTATAGCATTAAAAAATTGGGCAGCTATTTTTATTCAGATGTCAAAAGTGAAGGTGGTAGCATTGTATTCTATAACTTCCTGAACTTGATTTATTGGAAAACAATTTGATATTGTTGTTATAATTTTTATTGTACTGTGATTGGAGAGATTTTTTTTTTTTAAATTACTTGCCGGGAAGCAGTTTTGAGAACTCTGTTGCCTATTTGGGGTGTGTGAAAAACCCAGTACACTGAATAGTGTTTATAGAAATATTTTTTTAAAAAGACAAATAGACAAATGCATATCAAGTTGATCTGCAAAGCAGCTCTATCAAGCATACAGTGTGTTGCATAAAATAATGGAAATCGATTTTTGATGGAATACTTTAAATGTCACTGTTTTCTAAATTCTTACGAGAATAAATGAAAAAAAGATGCACGGAAAGTGATTTTTGTTTTATTCTTCTGCAGATTTGACTTGTTATTAGGAGCATCCTTCAGCCTCCCTCCTTTTGTCTATTAAAGATTGCAACTTTCTCACGTCAACGAAATGCGCCAATGACAGGTGCCGGTTTGCGATTGTCATGGTTATAACTTTCTGATTAATTTTTATTGGTTAATTCCCAAAGCGGGGTGGGGGGCTCCCTTCAGACGGCACATACTTTTTCTGCAGTCGGCACCCTGCTGTTGAGATTTACATCGCGTCAGGTTTATTTTTAACGCAAGCTTCGCCGGCTGGCAGGTGGCGGCAGAGAAGCAAGAGCTGCCTGGCTCTATTATCAGTGATGTTGTGACGGTGGGCGGGAACGGCGTTTTTTTCCCTTTGCCGGCTTGCGCCTCGCCTCGCCTTTCTTCCCTCTCCTCTGCACTGCGGAGAATCCGTCCTGTTAAGAGGCCGCCCTCGCCGCCTCTCCAAAGTGGCGTTCCCGCTGCTCGCAGTCTCTCCGCCCTCAAACCTCTGCTCCCTCCGCCACTTCGCGCGTTTCCTTGCCCCCTGAATTAGAAGCGGCGAAGGTCCGGATTGCGTCACTTAGCGGCGAGCGCCGGCTGCACCTGCGGGAAGCTGGCGCGGCCGCTGGCCCTGGAACCTCAGTGGATGGTGCGTTTGGCTCCTGCTTGTGGTCACCCATGAGGCAAGACAGACTGACTACTTCCCTGAGGCGAGGGGGAAGGTCTTTAAAGCGGCAAAGCACCGCCGGCGGCGTGAGCACCATCCTGAGTAACGTGTTGAAGAAAAGGAGCTGCATATCCCGAACTGCGCCTCGCCTGCTGTGCACTTTGGAGCCGGGTAAAGAGGCTGCAGCAGGCCGCCTGGACCGCGGTCTCGCGTTTTCCTACGTTTGTTGGCGGGAGGTTTTTTTTTTCCCTTGAAGGTTTCAGCGCAGCGCGATTTAACTGCTTGCTCTGGGTCCACAGAGGTGGGGGTTATCGCAGACGGAGGAAAGGAAAGTCCCCGGAGTCCTTGCGTTTGTAGCTGATCTCCGGGGATCGGACAGGCAGAATTGGGGGAATAGCTTAGGATGCGCGTGCTTGGCCAGGTGGTGGTGGTGGTGGAGGAGGAGGAAGAGGGAGGAACGTCTTGATGGTCGTTGCGCCCATAAACAGCGGAAAGGACACTTTATTGCACACCGGTCAGAGGAGCGGCGTGCAATGGTCTAGAAATGGCGGCGGGGCTGCAGAATTTCCCAAGGGCTATATGTGGAAAGGAGGAGGCTTCCCATCAATATGTATTGTTTGAATCGCCCCCAGAATATCGTTCGGTATCAAAACTACAAGAACTACAAATTCTATTAATTGCTTTTATATGCTGCAAATAATCTTTTCAGAAAATTAATTACAATCTAATTCTAATAATACAGTTCTGGGGAAATTTGGCATGCTATTCAGTTTGAGGGAAATTAAATTAAATGGGGAATCTAATACTGTGAATGCAAATATCTTAAAATTGGGTTGAGTGATAATCAAAACACCTTAAATTTAGTACATTTACTGTATTATGAAATGCAATTTAAGTGCTAAGATTTTATTATGAATAATGCCAAACATTCATTATAAGACAGTTATATTAAGGCATGAGCCTAGAAACCAGAGACCGAGAGTTCTAGGCCTGACTTAGCCATGAAAACTGAATGAGTAACTTTGAACCAGTAATACTCAGCCCAACGCTTCATACAAGATGTCTGTTGTGTGGGGAAAGGAATGGTATGTTTGTTGCTTTTCATTGACTACTTTTTTAAAAAGTGGGCAAAAAATATGCCGTAATAATTTTGGAAGGAGTTTTGGATGATATTTCAGCACCATTTGCTTGGACAGCGACATTCTAGAACGGTTAATGTGATGCACTAAAGGCAGACTTCTTCAAGCTTAACTCCTTGTGACTTGATGGACTTGATGGACCATTCAAGTCTGTACCTTTGCAGCTCTTTATATTAATTTATGTAATCTTGATTACTTTATGTACAAAAATAATATTTCAAAGTATGAATAAAATTTTTAAATACTTTATAGGGACATATACAAAAATGAGAAACATTGGGAAAAAAATTACATTCCAGAAGTCAGTCAGTTTTGGACTGCTATGTTCAGTGCAGGAAAACATAGAAACAGTGCAACCATCTTCCCCCAAGTTAACAGGCCAGGTTGTATTTTTAAACAAACACTGAATTTTCTCAAAAGGACACAACATGATACACAGACTGCAGTGATAAATGAACAATATGGAAGTCAGCAACTCTAAAAAACAAATCTAAGCAACCAGTGTGGATGATTAGGACTGCAGTGTGAATGATTCCCCACCCCCCATTGATTGTGAAACTTTCAGAGTGTCTTTGAAGATGATATGTTCACTGCATAGGCAACACCAGAAGAATCCAGGGAGGAAAAGATGGCAACTAAATTCCATGATGATTTGCTAAATTTTGATTTTGTACTTCATGAGTCCTCTTTTATCTTGATAGTTGCAGCTTCAGAGTGTTTTTGAAGATGAAACACAATATACTGTATATATGAATTTCATATATCCTTAATCTCAACATTAACGGGAATCAGAAGATTCAGGGCTCATCATGTACACATTAAAAGAGGAAATCAATCAAAGCTGAATGTATTAGTACTTTTTGCATTTACAACAGTTGTGTGCAGACTTAAGCACAATGTTCATGCATATGTAAAAATAGACATTTTTAACATTAGCCTCAATGATCCACTTGTTTTTTTTAATGCCATCAACAGTAGCAAAAGTCCATTTTCTCATAGGAATTGTTTACATTAAAATAAACAACAGTTTAGCTTCTAGCCATTTTAATGTGGATCAAAGATTGGATCCAACTAGATAACATTAGATTATTAACTTTAGAGGGCCATGATCTCCACTCTGGTTGGCATTAATTTCTATGGCAAGGAAAATGCAAAACGAATAAATATTTTACAAACCATTATATTAGAAATTCGCTATTAAGTGTTTGACAAAAAATTAAAAGTCAAAAATATAGAGGTGTCCCGAACTGGTTCTCACCCTTGGAAGCTTATACTCACCTGAACTTTACAAAATTAGGTAAAATAACTACATCTAAACATATAGTTAACGAGGATGGGAATATTAAGACAAGAGCGGAATTAGAAAAAGAAGAAATTAAGTTAGAATGATGGGAATACTTACAGATTAAATCTAAATATGAAAAGGTTAAGAGAGATTTGGGAATTCAGAATGAAAAGATATTAGACAAATTATTATTAGGGCCCCAGGAAAAAACAATTCAGAAAATATATCACTATCTACTTTCTCAGGATGAGGAAAAGGGAAAAATAAAGTTAAATATGAGGAAATGGGAACAAAATTTTGGATACAGTATAGAATTTGAAATCTGGCAACAAGCATGGGAAAGAAACTTAAAAATGACTTTAACCGCATCTTACAAAGAGAATTGGTTCAAATTGTACTATAGATGGCATATAACACCTGTACAATTAGCCAGAATTCACAAAAGATGCCTATCAAAATGTTGGAAATGTAAAAGCGAAATTGGCTCTTATTACCATCTTTGGTGAAAGTGTGACAAAGCAAAATGCTTCTGGAATACAATTACAAATTGGCTGGAAGAAATTTTAGGCATTAAAATAGAAAAAAATTCAGAAAGCTTTTTGCTAGGAATATTCCAGCAAAAATTAGAAAAACACCAAATATATTTCATTATCCATATAACTACTGCGGCCAGGTTAATTTATGCCCAATATTGGAAGAATGAAGAAATCCATCAGGAGGAAGAGATCATAGAAAAAGTCATACTCTGCGCAGAAATGGATAAGTTAACGGTAGAAATAAAAAATAAAGAAGAATCGGACTTTTATAAGTGTTGGGAGAGGGTCTATTGTTGGTTAGAGAAAAAAGAAAAAAATGTGGTTAAAATAAGATGAGAAAAACATTTATTTGACAAAACTATTGCCTGGTGTTGTTGTGGTTGGCTCTGGCCCAGCTCCTGCCCCAAGGAATGTGGATGCAGGGGAAACATCAACATGTCATAGGCCTGTTTTATTGCCGACAGAGTCAGTGCAGTTTCCTCGGACAAAGAAGAAGGTGGGGGTGACTTGGAAGAGGGGGGCTTGGCACACAGCCCAGGAAGCCAATCTCCATTATCTCCAATCAATTCAGATGAGGAAGTGTTAGACCCACGCAGGCACAGAATTATGCATAGAAAAGACCAATTGAAGAAATATTATAGGAGATAAGAGATGCCACCTGTGTTTGGGTGGGGCTCCAGCAATTAGAGCTGCTGATATAAATAGCAGCGTGCTGGCTTGGCCATTGTGGAAGATTATCTGATCATTGTTTCTTCAGGGCCGTTCCTTGCTGTTTCTGGATTTTGTTTGTTGATTTTTCACGACTTTGAAACCAAAGCAAAGTAAAGTGTGTGTGTCTCACTTCGTGGAAGAAGGAGGGCTGTGACATTTTTTCACAGCTGCTAGCTAAGTACTTAAGGACTGATTAAGGGGATTGTACAGCCTACAAAGTTGTTTTGGGATGAGTGCTCTTTGCAATACAAAAAGGGTGCTTTGTTTCTTTTGAATTTTGTGATAAAGAACATTGTTTTTGAACTTTCAAGTTTGTATGTGTCTGAAATTTTTACCCTTGACTTTCGTAGCCTCAATGGACAGGTGAAGTGGAATGAGGCCGCCTTGATGGAGGCGTTTCAGGATGGCTTGTCAGAGACTATGCTTGATTAGCTGGTGCACGAGGCCCTGCCGGGTACCCTGGATGAATTGGAGCAGCATTGTTTGGCCATTGAGGCTCGGCTGCTGGCTCGAGAGGTGCGCCGGGCTGAGTGGTCCTTCCCCCGTGTTTCGGGCATCATGCCAGTGCCTGCTCCACACCGAGGGGTGTCCGCTATGCCCGTGCCGACCCCGGTTCCTGTACCCCGTCGCTTCCTGCCTGCCCTGCCTCCTCGTCTAACGGATCGTGCCCCTGCTGGGGAGCCCATGGAGGTGAACTTCATGCGAACCCGTTTGTCCCCGGAGGAGAGAGCGCAGCAATGTGCGACAGGCCGGTGCTTCTATTGCAGGGGGGGGGGAGGTCATTTCACGAATGACTGTCCCTGCAAACGAAGGAGCACGGTTTCTGCCACGGTTTTGAATCCTCCCGGTCCTCCTGTTGCGACGCCGACTCTTGCAGGACAGTTCCCAGAGTCGTCAACTCCTGTTCCCACCATAGGTCCGGATTCCTTGATGGCTGTACCCACGCCCCTGGTTTCCCCGCCAGATGTGCAGTTGGGAAACGAGGGCGGCCTGGATTGGTGGCAATGCTAGGTTGGGCTGGCATTTCATTGGTTAAGGATTCTTTGGATAACGACCCCGGAATGTACCGTCACCTCACGATTAACGTCAAGCTCCTGGTGGATCGGCGTACTCAATCGATTTCTGCTCCTGCTCTCATGGATTCGGGGGCCACCATGAATTTCCTGTATGAGGAGTTTGCACAGAGACATTTGTTGCCCTTGTGTCTGGGCCCATCCGTTTTCAGACCTTGCCGGTGCGGATCAGCATCAGGACTCATGAGGAGGCTTTAGTATGGGGATACAGAGGCTCGCAGCTGGCAACTGACTGCGGGTTACTCACAAATCCAATTGAAAGAAAAAACCTCGGACAAGAAACTTGAAAACAACTTTTTCTCTTTGGTGAGACAACCTAAATTCAATTCAGGATGACCCTTTTATTGAAAGCAAACAAAGAAAGGCAGGCTTCTGTGATGCTACATTTCACATGGGTCTGTTACACCAATTCAAACTCATAACGTATTAAGCGTACAAAATATAACCAATAAAAATCACACAACTTGTGCTACATTTCAAAGTGCTGATTCATGAGAAAAAGAAAGCGAGAGTGAAAGACCCCATCAGCCCACCTCATAATATATAATGTTGCACTTTTCTTAGGCTAGCAGCAAAGAAGGCAAGGTAAGAGTGCTGGGAAGGAGAATGTTGCTAGAGAAACTGGGTCATCATACGTGTCATGCTCAAGGTCTATGCTTTTCGCATGCACATTCCAAGACACTAGTTCCCACATTCCCACATCTCCCCTGTTTTTTATTTTTTTAAAGTAGACTCTTTCTCTTCACTGGGCAGAGAGAAAGGTTGTTTCTTTGGTATAGCTTCCTGTTGATGCAAGTGGGCCTCTAAGTCCAGAAGGGGTTTAACTTCCCTGGTGAGAATGACCTTCCTATTAGAGGGCAGAAGATTTTTAAAGATTTGTAGTAATGATGGAATGCATTGAATACAGCAGCGAAGTGTTACAAGAACTATTACCACAACAATCACAGTAGTTAGGATAATACGTAGCCAGGAGCCATCTGGAAGCCAGTACCAAAGGGCATTCCACCAGGCAGATAACACATCCTCTCAAATGTGAGATGCAAGAACCTTTAACTTGTCCAATTGCTTTTTTACCAAATGTGAGTTGTCTGAGATGTTAAAGCAACACATGTTTTTTACAGACTCACAGCAGCTCTATTCTCCAAAATTGCATGTTGGAGCTCTATATGTTCTTGTGTTAAGGCAGCAATGGCTATTGATGTAGCGTTAATGGTTTTTGCTAAAGAGCAGGCAATGCGATGCACTGTTTGTTGTTTGTCTGCGGCCAAGCCAGGTACCCCCACTAGGGATACCGAAAGTGAAACATACTCAGCTTTGCTCAATAGTTTTATCTCATCATTGCATGAAGCATCAAGGGGTTTAGAGGTCCTTTTTGTGCGGGTAAGGATGTCCTCCTTTTTGGGCAAGACTGCTGTCTACTCAAACAGCACTGAGTGTTAGAAAGATATGCAGGAATGTAATTAAAGGTACATTGGCCACATGTGAAAAACCAACCTGTGGGCAGTATGATGTGTGCCCTGTTGTAAAATATGGTTTCATAGTGAGAGCAGTTCCATAAGGCATGGCCAGTTTCTAAACAGTGTGCTTTAGATGGAGAGGAGTCACAACCTATGACACGTGCACAGGAAACGTGCACCACTTGCAGCATTTGGTGTATAAAGAGATACTGCAAATGAGGGAAGGATCCTAGTGATAGGACCCCAGGGTAGTGAATCACAATACAGTGGTACCTCGAGATACGAGTTTAATTCGTTCCGGACCTGGGCTCTTAAGTCGAGCAGCTCTTATCTCGAACGACTTTTCCCCATAGGAATTAATGTAAATAATTTTAATTGGTTCCAGCCCTCAAAAAACTCACAAAGTTAGTCTAAATTATGCAGAAAGACATGTTTTTAATGAAGAAATGTACATGTACATATAAATGAATAATGAAGTTTCTTTCACTTAACTTGTAAACTTTCTTAAACTTTTAAATTTACATATGTTCAACTTCTCTGCCACCCAATCCTGTAGGACAGAGGTCCCCAACCCTTTTTGCACCAGGGACCGGCTTTAAGCGATCAAGAGAGGAATGGGTGAATGAATGGACGGAGGGTGGGAAGGAAGGAACGAAAGAGGGAAGGGACAGGAACAGAGGAAGGAAGCAAGGAAACTTATGAAAGGGGAGAGTAAGAGAGGAATGAGTGAAGGGAGGGAGGGAGGGAAGAAGGTGGGAAGGAGAAAGAAAAGAAGAAATAGAGGAAGGGAAGGTAAAAGAGAGAAAGAAAAAGAGCAAGAAAGAAAGAAAGAAAGGGGGAAGGGACAGGAACAGAGGAAGGAAGCAAGGAAACTTATGAAAGGGGAGAGTAAGAGAGGAATGAGTGAAGGGAGGGAGGGAAGAAGGTGGGAAGGAGAAAGAAAAGAAGAAATAGAGGAAGGGAAGGTAAAAGAGAGAAAGAAAAAGAGCAAGAAAGAAAGAAAGAAAGAAAGAAAGAAAGGGGGAAGGGACAGGAACAGAGGAAGGAAGCAAGGAAACATGAAAGGGGAGAGTAAGAGAGGAATGAGTGAAGGGAGGGAGGGAAGAAGGTGGGAAGGAGAAAGAAAAGAAGAAATAGAGGAAGGGAAGGTAAAAGAGAGAAAAAGAGCAAGAAAGAAAGAAAGGGGGAAGGGACAGGAACAGAGGAAGGAAGCAAGGAAACTTATGAAAGGGGATAGTAAGAGAGGAATGAGTGAAGGGAGGGAGGGAGGGAAAAAGGTGGGAAGGAGAAAGAAAAGAAGAAATAGAGGAAGGGAAGGTAAAAGAGAGAAAGAAAAAGAGCAAGAAAGAAAGAAAGAAAGAAAGAAAGAAAGGCAACTTCAAAGAAAGGCTCACTGAGCATCTCTCACTCTCTCTCTCTTTCTATCCCTCTCTTTCTCTCTCTCCCCCCTCTCTCTTTCTCTTTCTCTCCCCCTCTTTCTCTCACTCTCTCTTTCTCACTTTCTCTCTATCTCAGTGTTTCCCAACCTTTTTTGAGCCGCGGCCATTAGCCCGGCCGAATTTTCCCTGCTGCCGTTTTCGCGCAAAACTGTCCTGGACTCCCGGATCGCTCGCTTCTCCGGACCCCTCAGACTGCTCCGCCCGGGATGGGGATCCTCCGGAGGGGCGCACGGGAAGGGCTTAAGCCGCCGCCTTTTCCCTTCCCCGTGGGAGCGCCAGACCTCTTGTCTGCCCGGCCCGAGGCACGAAACCGCTGCTTATGCCGGGCGGCTCGCCTGGAACACAAGCAATGCCGCCCGGCATAAGCAGCGATTTCGTGCCTCAGGCCGGGCAGACAAGAGGTCTGGCGCTCCCACGGGGAAGGGAAAAGGCGGCGGCTTAAGCCCTTCCCTGTGCTTCGGAAGCCGCCGAACGCCGTCAGAGGGGCGCGTCAGCGGCTTCCGAAGCACAGGGAAGGGCTTAAGCCGCCGCCTTTTCCCTTCCCCGTGGGAGCAAACATGCTTTGCTGTTTCAGCTTTCCATCCCTTCACGTCCCTTCGCCGCTAAATCGTGTGGCAGCAAACATGCTTTGGGGATTTGGCTGGGGGGGAGAAGTAGGACCTTCCTAACTCCCTCCCCCCCAGCCAAACCCCCAAAGCATGTTTGCTGCCACACGATTTAGGCAGGACAGGAGCGAAGTGACGTGGAGGAATGGGGAGCTGAAACCGGGCTGTTTCAGCTTTCCATCCCTTCACGTCCCTTCGCCGCTAAATCGTGTGGCAGCAAACATGCTTTGGGGATTTGGCTGGGGGGGAGAAGTAGGACCTTCCTAACTCCCTCCCCCCCAGCCAAACCCCCAAAGCATGTTTGCTGCCACACGATTTAGCCAGGACAGGAGCGAAGTAACGTGGAGGATTGGGGAGCTGAAACAGGGCGGTTTCAGCTTTCCAATCCTTCACGTTACTTCGCCGCTAACTCCTGAGGCGCGGAAGTTCGCCTTTGGCGTTTGGCTTCAGAAGCGGCGCGGCTGTTTTAAAACGTCGCTGCCGGCCTGGGGGGCTTTCCAGAACGCCCCCCAGGCCGGCAGCGACGTTTTAAAACAGCTGCGCCGTTTGTGAGCTACCTCCTGAGGCACGGAAGTTCGCCTTTGGCGTTGGGCTTCAGGAGATAGCTCGCAAACGGCGCGGCTGTTTTAAAACGTCGCTGCCGGCCTGGGGGGCTTCCTAGCCCCCCACCGAACCCGGGTTGGGGGTGTTCTGGAAAGCCCCCCAGGCCGGCAGCGATGTTTTAAAACAGCCACGCCGTTTGCGAGCTACCTCCTGAGGCACGGAAGTTCGCCTTTGGCGTTGGGCTTCAGGAGTTAGCTCGCAAACAGCGCGGCTGTTTTAAAAGGTCGCTGCCGGCCTGGGGGGCTTTCCAGAACCCCCCCAACCCCCAACCCGGGTTCGGTGGGGGGCTAGGAAGCCCCCCAGGCCGGCAACGACCTTTTAAACAGCCGCGCCGTTTGCGAGCTAACTCCTGAAGCCAAACGCCAAAGGCGAACTTCCGGAAAGTAAGGAAGGAAAGTAAGTCAGCCCGGCTCTTCTCGGCTCGTATCTCGGATTTGAGCTCGGGAGACGAACAAAAATGTCTCTCCTCTCCCAGCTCTTATCTCGAGTAGCTCGTAAGTAGAGCAGCTCGTATGTCGGGGTTCCACTGTATCGAATTTCGCGATTCTTCAAAAACATTCCCAAGGTGGTGTCATTAAGGATTAAAGAAAGAGGAGTACATACAGGAATCAAACAATTGCCAAGCAATGTATGCATGTCCACAGTCTCATTTAAACAAAATATGGACACATTAATTTGTTGAGCCAAACACACCCACAGGTTATAGGCACTGTTCCCCGTAAGCTGCGCGCGTGAGCATGCACGCGCCCCAAAATACCCCCCGCACACCTTTTTCCATGGGCGCGCGCTCCCCATCCCCCTGCCAGCCCGCGGGGGGGGCGGGGGCGGAGAGGCACCGGCAGTAGAAGGAAAGGGAGCCGCGGCTGCCCCTGCCTCCCCATCATGCCTCCCGCCCCTGGCCTCTCGGCGCTGCCCCCGCCTGCCCAATCCGTCCCCTCCTTTTCCAAGACAAGCGCGGAGGCTGCCTGCTTGAGCCTCCCGACGCCGCTTCGCCCTGCCTGTCTCTGTTGTGTTTTCAGGGGGGAGCGGCAGGAAAGCCCTGTGCCGGCCAGGAAAGCCGGCTTTCCAGGAAAGCAGCGCGCCTTTTAAACATGCTGCTTTCCTGAACCTCTTTCCTGGGGGGGGGAGTGGCCTCCCCCCCTGCCCAGAAAAGAGTTGCAGGAAAGCAGCACATTTGAAAAGTTGCTTTGCCGGAAAGCCGGCTTTGCCGGAAAGCCGGCACAGGGCTTTCCTGCCGCTTCCCCCCGAAAACACAACGGAGACAGGCAGGGCGAAGCGGCGTCGGGAGGCTCAAGCAGGCAGCCTCCACGCTTTTCTTGGAAGAGGAGGAAAGGGGGCGGATCGGGCAATGGGAGGCTGAAGCTGGTGGCGGCAGACCTCCGTTGTGTTTTCGGCTGGGGGGGGCAGGAGGACCTTCCTGGCTTTCCCGGGCAGCTGGCTTGAGCCTTGTGGTGGTCAGCAAAGCTAGCTGCCCACCGGAGACGTGGAGAGAAAGAAGGGAAAGAGAGGGGGGAAAGAGGAGAGGAAAGAAGGAGGGAGGGAAGGAAGGGAAACGTGAACGAGAGTGAGAGAAAGGGAGGAAGAGAGGAAGGAAGGAAGGAAGAGATAAATATAAAGGGAGAGAGGGAGAAAGAGAGGTAGAGGGAGGGGAAGAGGGGAAGGAAGGAAAAGAGAGAGAGAAAGAGAAAAAAGTGGAAGAGAGAAGGAAAGAAAGGAAGGGAGAGACAGAGAAAGAGAAAGAGAGAGAGAGAAGATAGGAAGGAAGAGAGAGAGTGAGAGAGAGCAAGAAAAAAAGAGAGAGAGGAGGGAGAAGAAAGAGAGTGAGAGAGAGTGAGAGAGGAAGAAATCAAGAGAGAGAGGAGTGGAAGGAAGAGAAAGGGAGAAAGAAATGATAGAAAAAAGGGGAGAAAAAAAGAGCAATGAGAAAATGATTGAGGCAGAGAATGACAGGAAAGAGAGAGAAACAGAGAGAGAAGTGACTCTTGATTTAAAGCATATGGTAAAAGCACTTAAATAATAACAGAGGGAAAAAAAACCCGCCCTCACCTGTTTTTATTAATAGTTATGTTTTTGGATTTGCTGGTTGTTTTAGTTTTAATAGTAATAGAGTTTTGTTTTGTTTTATTATTAATTTCTTTTAAAAAAAAAGAAGGGATTTATTATTTATATTTTTTTATTTTTTTATTTATACTTCTATGCTGCCCAGTCCCAAGGGGACTGCTGCTCAGACACTATACTTTTCCGCCTACCCCGAAAAAAAATTAGAGGGAACATTGGTTATAGGTAAGGCGTTGCGATAGCTCATGAGGATTGAAGGACATGCGTGGTTGAGGAATGTGTCTCCTTACTCTATTGAGGGACCCACTTAAGGCCCCATTAGGGTATGTGAGGAGCTTAGGACCCACCAGACCCCTCTGTTCTGGAATGTATAATATTGCATAAAAGAAAAATAGCAAAACTAACAGACAATGCAATAAGCACACAAGGATAAAAAAGAGTGATGATTAGGTGTTTTTTGACAAAGCAACGAATATCCCCTCGGAGATTCTTCATGTTCTTCGTAAGGCGGTGTTTGTGGGTGCCCCTGCCCAGTCTCCAGGTCAGGCAGGGGGTCAGACAGTTGTTGGAGTGCTGTCATCTCTGGAGGTTCCCATAGGAAGGGGAGGTGTGTGTGAATGTCCATATCCCCCTTTTGTGCCTGCATGTTTAGGAAGATATTGTCTTACGTGTCTTCCTGGTACCCACAGCACCCGATCGTCAAGCTGTACTGCAGCGTAACCTCGTCCCCAGGTGATAAGATCTGCTGGGCCTCTCCAGGTGAGATCTGGTAGTTGACGATAGTAGACCAAAGGCCTGGGGGAGGAAACTGGAACTGAGGAAAAATGATGAGTCCCAGCAGAGGATGAAGGAGTGCCAGTCAAATTAAGAAAGTTCAGAGTATATAAACAAAGATTAAGAGTGTTTTACACCACTGGGAGGTTAGGGGCAGTTTTCCCCTGCATCTGATCATATCTGTCCAGGGCACGTTTTAGTGTTAAGTTTGCCCTCTCCGCGAGACATTGACTCTGACTGTTGTAAGGAATCCCGAATTTATGCACAATGTCCCACTGGTTACAGAAGGCAGCAAAGGCCGCACTTATGTAAACAGGTGCATTATCAGTTTTCAGTTCTTTTGGACGTCCCAATGATGCAAAGGTGCGACTACAGTGATTTATGACATGTTTGGTGGCTTCACCCCTATGCAGAATGGCCATAATGTAGCCTGAGTATGTATCAATGGAAACATGAAGATATTTCCAAGAAGCGAAGGGAGGATATTGTGTTACATCCATTTGTCAAATCTGGCAGCATTCCATACCTCTAGGGTTGACCCCCATAGGTATGGAGTTCGCTTGTTGGCTACAGGTGGGACATTGCTGAAAAATAGCAGATGCTTCATTTGATGTTATGCCAAATTGCTTCATAAGTGCCTTTTTACTCTGATGAAAATAAAAATGACTTTCCCAAGGAGTCGGGGCTGAAACAACAGCCATGAGGGAGATGAAGGCAGTTGCAGCTGAAGCTGCAGCATCTGCTACATTGTTTCCTTCTTGCAAAAATCCAGGAAAGGGTTGATGACTCCTAATATGGGAAACAAAAAATAAACACTTTCGTGCCATGATTAATTTTTGCAAGGAGAGAAACAAAGACAAGAGGTTTGCATGTAAATGCCAAAATAGATGCAGCCAATTCAGGTCTGAGGGGGAGCAATTTTTGTTGACCACTGACCCTCGTGCAGCCAGGCACATGCCCCATAAGTCTTGCTACCATCTGCGAATACAGTGACAGCATCAGAAACGGGAGCAGGGGACAATGGGGAGCGCCATTGAAAAGGGACTGTTCTTACAAGTGACAGTCTTGGGTCAGGGGGTGCACGACAAGAAAACTCCCCAGGCCAATCAGCCAGTGCAAACTGAAGATGATCAGAGTTTGCAAACAAAGGATCCCATACTGATAAAGAGAAGGGTATGTACAACACAGAAGATTCGATTCAAGCCAACAATTTTGCCCTATGCCGACATTTGACAATGAGTGTAGCAAAAAGATGAGGCTTCTGAGGGACAGTGGTGCGTGGGGTATGAGAATTCTGGAATGAATCCATTCCAGAATTAATAATTTTGAGGACTTTTGTGCGAGAACTGCCGTGGGAAGACCCACAGTGTTTAATAAAATCATGACAAGAGGAAGATTGGCTTCCATCCTGTCCACCCACATGTGCTGTAAAGCAGCATTGACTTGTTGCAAGGCCTCTAAATGAATGGCAGTTAATTGAATGAGATCATGGGTTGCTGAACCCAAAGTGAGTGCAGAAAATAAAGGAGCCAATTGAGAGGTGGTAAGTCCCACATTTTATTTATTTATTTATTTATTTATTTATTTATTGATTGATTGATTGATTGATTGATTGATTGGATTTGTATGCCGCCCCTCTCCATAGACTCGGACGCGCCCAATTTATGGATCCCAAATATTGTTGCAATTTAACCAAAGTAGTGGGTGAAGTTAATTTCAAACAAGGTAACTCAGGAGAAGCATGAGAAGCATGTGACCCAAATAAGAAAAAGGTTCTGATTTTTGGATTTTTTCTGGAGCTATGTGCAAACCCTGTTGATGTAATATGGCTGTTAATTCTTTTAAGGTTTGCTGTATTAGGACAATCAACAAACACAAATAACAAAAAAGCTTTTTTAAATGCAGGATTAGTTCAAAATCTCACCCCCACATGTTAACATGCAAAGGCAAAACAACAGGTTTAATGTAAACAAGTAATGGCAAAGCAGGAAAAAAAAGAAACAGCTTCTACAATCTTGCTAGCTACAAACAGAACATAGACCAAAGAAGGCTCATATGACATAACAAAAACAACCTTTGGAGCGGGGCTGGCTGCATGCACCCCCCCTCTAGTTTCCCAACTGAGGGGAAGGATTCACAAGACACTGATTAGCCCAATGAAAACCCTTTTTGCACCGGGGACATACAGTTTTTGGCTTGCTAGTTTTTAAAGTGCCTTTAGCAGCACCTCCCCTGGGGGCTCTGCATTAAGATTTCCCCACATTTTGCAGTGCCAATGCAAGTGTTTCCATATTATAAGCAGTAGTTCCAACTATATGACAAGCTTATATATAATCAGCCAGACCCACATCAATTTTACTAAGCAAAGGTTAAATTATGTGTTTGCAACAATTTCAATAAGACCTGAGACATAATGATTAGTGATTCCACACAAAGCTACTGCTTGCTTAAGATCTCTAATTAGTTTCATAGGAAACAGCTCAATGTTAGTAATTCTCTAAGACACAGGAAAACAATTACTATATTCATCCACCAGCAGCTCCCCCCTTTCTTTTGCCTGTTGGAAACCTTGTCTCACTTGTTTTTCCCTCCGGAACAGAGGCTATCAGGGAGCTTTCAGCAGCAGGGGGCAATTTAGAATCAGATTTAGAGTCAGATTGATAAGGTGGCAGAGTGTCTGAAACCCTGTTCAGTTCACTGTCATGAGACCGAAGACAGTCCATGACCACCCTCCAAGTGAACAATACCACATGAAGGCATGTTCCCAATTTAGCTCAAACAAAAGATTTAAGAGAGCCTTTCTCAGGATATGCAGGACAGTTTTTATAAATATATTTGACAAGGCTTTTAAGGTCAGTTTTAGAGGGAATATACAAATTTTTCCCAATAGGTTTTAAAATTATTGAAGCCTTGACTAATTGTTTAAGTTCTTGGAGGCGCGTGACCTGGGGCTTAGAGAATTCTGCCCCCATACTCACGTAAGGGTACTTCATCTTTGACGACCAGACCTAGGGTAATTACAAGAGCTCCCTGCTCGGATGAGTACGGAGGTGTCAAGGAATGCAGTCAGTTGATGGGGGGACCACAACACAATTCATCATGTCGTAGGTCACCAGTTATGGGGATACAGAGGCTCGTAGCTGGCAACTGACTGCGGGATACTCACAAATCCAATTGAGAGAAAAAACCTCGGACAAGAAACTTGAAAACAACTTTTTCTCTTTGGTGAGACAACCTAGATTCAATCCAGGATGACCTTTTTATTGAAAGCAAACAAAGAAAGGCAATCTTCTGTGATGCTACATTTCACATGGGTCTGTTACGCCAATTCAAACTCATAACGTATTAATGTACAAAACATAACCAATAAAAATCACACAACTTGTGCTACATTTCACAGTGCTGATTCATGAGAAAAAGAAAGCGAGAGTGAGAGAAAGGCCCCATCAGTCCACCTCATAATATATAATGTTGCACTTTTCTTAGGCTAGCAGCAAAGAAGGCAAGATAAGAGTGCTGGGAAGGAGAATGTTGCTAGAGAAACTGGGTCATCATACGTGTCATGCTCAAGGTCTATGCTTTTCGCACGCACATTCCAAGACACTAGTTCCCACGTTCCCACACTTTACAATTTTATGTCACGTGGGGCCTCCATTTCCCTCTTGTCTTGGGGTTGTCATGGTTAAGGGCGCATGATCCTCAGGTGGTGTGGTCGCAGAACATTGTCATGTTTCCTAATTTACAATGTGTAGACCACCATCGTCATGTTTGTGCCTTGCAACGGCCCGTTATCCGTGCAGCAGTGTTATCAGAGGGTCTCGCTGAGTTTGTGGATGTCTTTAATGAAAATGAGGCAGACCGCATGCCGCCACATTGCCCTTATGATTGTGCCATTGAACTGTTACCCGACTGGTTACCCGGCTGGTCATTTGTACTCTATGTCGGAATCTGAATTAGTGGCCCTCAAGGAGTTCATAGATAAAAATCTGGCCAAAGGGTTCATCAGGCCATCGACCTCTCTGTTGTCAGCGCCCGTCTTGTTTGTTAAAAAAAAGACTGGGAACTTACGTCTGTGTTGTGATTACCGGCGCCTGAACGCCATCACGGTGCGCAATCGCTATCCCTTGCCCCTGATTCCGGAATTAATGGAACGTTTATGAGCTGCCACTGTTTTTCCAAGATAGACCTATGCAGCGCTTACAATTTGGTTCGTATAAGGCCAGGGGATGAGTGAAAAACAGCGTTTGGCACCCAATACGGGCATTTTGAGTATACATTGATGCCTTTCGGCCTCACAAATGCCCCGGCTGTTTTGCAGCATTTTTTTCCTTTTAAATGTAGTGGTTTTGATTATCTCGCAACGTTTCGAACTCAAAATACCATTAATTAATAAAATAATTTAAATACTCACACTTAAAATAAATAAATAAATTAACAAATAAATAAACAGAAAACAAAATTTGATCAAAACCTGATTCCGACAACATTACTCTTTTTACTTGTTTTTTAAACTCAATTAAACAACCGTTCACACGATAACATTATAATCTAATTACTTACCTTATTCTATACTAACCAAGTTACACCTTTCCTCTTTTCCAATATTTATATAAATATATTTCCTTTTCTTTTTCCTTTTTTATTCTCATTACGGATATATTACTGTTACACCCATTAGCATACTATTACACCATAGCATCTCCTGATAACGTCTGCTACTTAGGCAGATTCTTTCTTTCTCCCTCCCTTATTATTTTACAAATACTTTATACAATTGTAAATCTATTTTCCTAACTACTTTTCTATAAATATGTCTCTTACTATCCTTACCACTAGTTATTACTACCTTTTAAATAATAAGATAAGTTAGAAAAATGAAGTATTGATAGTAATAAGATATAAATGTGAACATTGAATTTTTGTTACAATGTAAGATATATACATCAAAATACAATACCATGTAAGAAATACCCTTATCCCTTTTTAAATTTATGTACCCCTCCTTCCCTTTCCCCATTTACCCTTTGTTAATTAATAAACTTTATTTTTTATATATATATATATATATATGTGTGTGTGTGTGTGTGTGTGTGTGTGTGTGTGTGTGTGTGTTTTCGTAAATTTTCACGGGTATATGTATGTAGATTGTTCTGAGTTCGGGTTTTGCCCTGTGTAATATTTTGCATGTTTATGCGACGTTTCGGTGAAATCACATCCACCATCATCAGGCTGAAGTTTCCAAGCTTCGTGCTGTTGTAAAATGGAATGTCTGCAACTGTCATTTCTTCCTAGTGTATAGTGTGGGGGTGGAGATTTGGTTTGAATGTAGCAAATAGATTGGGTGATTATGTTTCAGTGATCTGATTGGTTGGTGTAATCATAATTATTAGAAGGATTGACATGGTGATTTTATGAAGTGTTTTTTGTTTAAGGCTGGTTTCCAAATTTCAAAAGTCCAAATTCATAATTATTAGAAGGATTGAATGGTGATTTTTATGAAGTGTTTTTTTTGTTTAAGGCTGGTTTCCAAATTTCTGGTAGGCGGGACGTGTCATCTCTTTTATTCATGCAAAGGGGGCTCCTTTCAATTTCTATGGCTTCTAGAGCAATTCTTCTATATAAATTCTCTGTTTTGTGAAGTAATTTAGTTTTTTCAAAGTCAATTTTGTGCCCTGTTTTTTTAATGTGCTGGACAAGGGAGGAAGTCTTATCTTCTTTTTTAACTGCATTCACATGTTCTGCAAGGCGTGCACTTACTCTTCGGTTGGTTTGTCCAATGTATGTGGCTGCACATGTTTTGCAAGGGATTTCATAGATTCCTTGGTATTCCAATTGGATTTTATCTTTGGGGCTCCTTAGGATATTAGATATTTTTTGGTTGGTGCAAAATGAAGTTTTGATGTTATGTTTGTGCAGGATTTTACTAATTTTGTCTGTGGTGCCCTTGATGTAAGGGAGGATGGTGGTACCATTGTCCTGTTCTTGATCTTGTTTTTTGGGGGGTGTCTCTTTTTTTATTAGATTTGTGATTGTTTTCTCTTCGAATCCATTAGAAATTAATACATCTTTGAGTTTGTTCAATTCAGTTTTTAAGTGCTCATGGTCAGCTAAGCGTTTGGTTCTGGTGATGAGAGTTTTGGCCACTGAGGTGATTTGTGCGGGGTGGTGGTGTGAGTGTGCATTTAGATAACGGTTGGTATGGGTTTTCTTTTGGTAGATAGTGTGTCCTAGGCTGCTATTGGGTTTTTTATAGACCAGTACATATAGAAAGGGAAGTTGATCATTGATTTCTGTTTCCATAGTAAACTGTATTTTGGGGTGTAGGCTGTTAAGATGTGTGAGGAAATTGTCTAGTTTTTCCTTACCATGTGGCCAAATTACAAAGGTATCATCAACATATCTCAGCCAAAGTTTAGGTTTGTATTTGGATTGCTCTAATGCATTATTTTCGAAATATTCCATATAGAGGTTGGCGATGACCGGTGAGAGAGGTGATCCCATGGGGGCTCCCTCTATCTGTTTATATCTTTGTTCATTATAGATGAAGTATGTATTGGTCAGGCAGTGGTTGGTAAGGTCTAGGATATATTTGGGGGGTTTGTGTTTGTCCTGGATAGCTGTCAAGGCTTCTTTAATAGGTATTTGTGTGAAAAGGGACACGACATCAAAACTCACAAGTAGGTCATCGGGTTGTAGGTTTTGGTTTTTGATTATTTGTATAAAGTGGAATGAATTTTGAACATATGAGGTAATAGTTTCTGTATATGGTTGAAGGTATTTGGCTAAAAATTTGGCAAGGTTTTGTAGAGGGGAGCCTATAGAACTGACTATTGGTCTGAGAGATATTCCTTCCTTGTGTATTTTTGGAAGGCCATAGAGTTTTGGACATATGGAAGATTTTTCTCTGGGGATGATTTTTTGCTGGATTTCTTCGCTGATGGGAGAGGCCTTGATTTTGGATTTGGTAGTTTTTTCTAGGTAGGTGGTAGGATCTGTGCTTAGGAGTTTGTAGGCTGGGTTTTGTAGTAGAGTTGTCATTTTTTCTTTGTAGTCTGCTGTGTTCATCACTATTGTGGAGTTTCCTTTGTCGGCTGGGAGGATGGTTATATGATGGTCTTTCTTCAAATTGATAAGTGCATCTCTTTCCTCCTTTTGTATGTTGCTTTTAGGAGGTTTACTAGAGCAGAGAATATTAGTGACTTTAAGTCTGATTTTGTTGGCTGTATCTGGGTTTATTTTATTTAGATTTGTTTCAATTCCACATATGATGTTTTCAGTTGGGATGTGTTTTGGAGTTATTGCAAAATTGAATCCTTTTGAAAGAATATTGGTTTCTGTAGTGGCGAGTATCCTGTCTGATATGTTATGTACTGTTTTGGTCATAAGTTGTTGTGGAGGGCTGGGTTTCTGCTGTATTTCTAGTTTTTGGAGTTTTTTATTATGTGTGTCTGTCTTATATTGGGTTTCTGTTTCTGCTCTCCAGATTGATATTTGTTTGAATTTATCCCAGAGTATAGGGTGTAATTGGTTGCTGATTTTAAGGTGAAGAGAGAGTAGACTTTTGTTGATTTCATCAAGTATGAATCTTTTTTTGTGGAGTTCATTTCTGATTAGGGCTAATTCAGTTCTTTTTAGGATCCTCTCAATGGTTGGGGTTTTTGGGTGGAATTTTAGTTGGAAGTATTTGGGAATTATTCTTTTGTCCCTGCAGTTGCGTAGGAATGTGAGATCACATAAGATGGAGGCTTTTCTGACTTCAAGTTTTTCATAGGTCCTAGTCAGTAGGAAAGTGTCCTCCCCGTAGAGGTAAGATATTTGTTTTTGTAAATTTTCACGGGTATATGTATGTAGATTGTTCTGAGTTCGGGTTTTGCCCTGTGTAATATTTTGCATGTTTATGCGACGTTTCGGTGAAATCACATCCACCATCATCAGGCTGAAGTTTCCAAGCTTCGTGCTTGGAAATCATCCCCAGAGAAAAATCTTCCATATGTCCAAAACTCTATGGCCTTCCAAAAATACACAAGGAAGGAATACCTCTCAGACCAATAGTCAGTTCTATAGGCTCCCCTCTACAAAACCTTGCCAAATTTTTAGCCAAATACCTTCAACCATATACAGAAACTATTACCTCATATGTTCAAAATTCATTCCACTTTATACAAATAATCAAAAACCAAAACCTACAACCCGATGACCTACTTGTGAGTTTTGATGTCGTGTCCCTTTTCACACAAATACCTATTAAAGAAGCCTTGACAGCTATCCAGGACAAACACAAACCCCCCAAATATATCCTAGACCTTACCAACCACTGCCTGACCAATACATACTTCATCTATAATGAACAAAGATATAAACAGATAGAGGGAGCCCCCATGGGATCACCTCTCTCACCGGTCATCGCCAACCTCTATATGGAATATTTCGAAAATAATGCATTAGAGCAATCCAAATACAAACCTAAACTTTGGCTGAGATATGTTGATGATACCTTTGTAATTTGGCCACATGGTAAGGAAAAACTAGACAATTTCCTCACACATCTTAACAGCCTACACCCCAAAATACAGTTTACTATGGAAACAGAAATCAATGATCAACTTCCCTTTCTAGCTGTACTGGTCTATAAAAAACCCAATGGCAGCCTAGGACACACTATCTACCAAAAGAAAACCCATACCAACCGTTATCTAAATGCACACTCACACCACCACCCCGCACAAATCACCTCAGTGGCCAAAACTCTCATCACCAGAACCAAACGCTTAGCTGACCATGAGCACTTAAAAACTGAATTGAACAAACTCAAAGATGTATTAATTTCTAATGGATTCGAAGAGAAAACAATCACAAATCTAATAAAAAAAGAGACACCCCCCAAAAAACAAGATCAAGAACAGGACAATGGTACCACCATCCTCCCTTACATCAAGGGCACCACAGACAAAATTAGTAAAATCCTGCACAAACATAACATCAAAACTTCATTTTGCACCAACCAAAAAATATCTAATATCCTAAGGAGCCCCAAAGCTAAAATCCAATTGGAATACCAAGGAATCTATGAAATCCTTTGCAAAACATGTGCAGCCACATACATTGGACAAACCAACTGAAGAGTAAGTGCACGCCTTGCAGAACATGTGAATGCAGTTAAAAAAGAAGATAAGACTTCCTCCCTTGTCCAGCACATTAAAAAAACAGGGCACAAAATTGACTTTGAAAAAACTAAATTACTTCACAAAACAGAGAATTTATATAGAAGAATTGCTCTAGAAGCCATAGAAATTGAAAGGAGCCCCCTTTGCATGAATAAAAGAGATGACACGTCCCGCCTACCAGAAATTTGGAAACCAGCCTTAAACAAAAAAAACACTTCATAAAAATCACCATTCAATCCTTCTAATAATTATGAATTTGGACTTTTGAAATTTGGAAACCAGCCTTAAACAAAAAACACTTCATAAAATCACCATGTCAATCCTTCTAATAATTATGATTACACCAACCAATCAGATCACTGAAACATAATCACCCAATCTATTTGCTACATTCAAACCAAATCTCCACCCCCACACTATACACTAGGAAGAAATGACAGTTGCAGACATTCCATTTTACAACAGCACGAAGCTTGGAAACTTCAGCCTGATGATGGTGGATGTGATTTCACCGAAACGTCGCATAAACATGCAAAATATTACACAGGGCAAAACCCGAACTCAGAACAATCTACATATATATGTGTGTGTGTGTGTGTGTGTGTGTGTGTGTGTGTGTGTGTGTATATATATATATATATATATATATATATATATATATAACTGTATTATAAAAATAAAATAAAAAAACAGTTTAACAAGTGGAAAAGAATAATACAGTGATCCCTCGATTTTCGCGATCTCGTTCTTCGCGAAACGCTATATCGCGATTTTTCCCACCCGATGACGTCACTCTCTTCCTTCCTTTCTCATCTTTCTTTCTCTCTCTCTTTCTCTATCTTGCTTCTTCCTCTCTCACACTCCCTCCCTCTCTCATCTCTTTCTTTCCTTCTCTCTCTTTCTCTATCTCTCCCCCTCTTGCTGGCGGGCGGCGGGCGGCGGGCGGGCGGGCGAGCGGGGGCATCAGCGAGGAAGACCCAGGGAAGGTTCCTTCGGCCGCCCAGCAGCTGATCTGCTCGGCAGCGTGGCAGCAGCGAGGAGCCAAATCGGGGTTTCCCCTTTGCGTGGGCGGCGGGGAAACCCCGATCTTCGTCTGCTCGCTGTTGCTGCGCTGCCGAGCAGATCAGCTGCTGGGCGGCCTCAGCAGCAGCGAGCAGACGAAGATCGGGGTTTCCCCGCCGCCCACGCAAAGGGGAAACCCCGATCTTCGTCTGCTCGCTGCTGCTGCGCTGCCGAGCAGATCAGCTGCTGGGCGGCCGAAGGAACCTTCCCTGGGTCTTCCCCGCCGCCCATGCAAACTCCACCATCTGCGCATGCGCGGCCATGAAAAAAAGGGCGTGCATGCGCAGATGCTGTTTTTACTTCCGCAACCCTACATCGCGAAAAATCGATTATCGCGAGGGGTCTTGGAACGGAACCCTCGCGATAATCGAGGGATCACTGTATTTTTTCATTTGTCTAAGTTATGTGTTTCTATTGTGATCACATCAGTGCTATATGTTCTTGTATGTGTTTCTCTGCTAAGAATGACCATGTCCTCAAAGCTAGCACTTGTTTGAGCTACATACATGAAGACAGATGAGCCATGAAAGACAGTGAGACATTTGAGAGATGGTAGATAAATCCCATTGTATCTCAGATAGTGCAGGAGCCACACAAAGCCACATAGAGTCTCTTCTAGTGTCAACTCTGTGATACTGCCCAGAGACTGAAAGGAATCAGCTGGTGAGCCATATAGCTCTCATCCATTGTGCTTCTCTGAGAGACTTGTTTCAGTGATGTGGTCAAAGTGTGAATGTGACGCAGATGAGTTAATATCTTGGAGAGAGCATCACTACTTATCAGAACTATGTACAGGCAGTGCACAGGCTGCTGCCAGTGGTCTGTGAAAAGAGGTAAGGGTCTAATTATCAGTCTTCCCATCAGATGGGAAGTCCAGCAAGGGGAGATTTCACTTAGACAAATTGTTCCAACCAATCAGCCTCTAGGCTTCAACAATGGAATGTCACCATGTGACATTATTTTACTTCATGTGTAATATTTTAGATTTATGCAGAAAGAGATTATCATATTCTGTAATTTAAATATTTTTCTCCATATTTGTTTTTAGTTTAGAATATTATTTCCTTAATTTATTATTATTAATTTATTTTATTTATTTATTGGATTTGTATGTCGCCCCTCTCCGCAGACTCGGTGTCAGTTTTGCCGTTAACTTAATGTCAGTTGGCATATTAATAATAATATAACTTACTGTGAAAAATTTCATTATTTTGTATAGCAATATTTATATCTTAAATTATATTATCCATGCATTAATTTTGCATATCAAATTTATATTATGCTATCTAATGTGATGCAGTTTTGATCCATAAATGAAGATATTAGTAATTGTTTTCTATTTGTGTTGCATAGGAGTGGACACAAAGTTGAAGTTTACACTTGAGCCATCATTAGGTCAGAATGGTTTTCAACAGGTAACTGATTTTTATTCATTGGAATAAATAGTCTTTAAAAAACCCTTATTTTTCCAAGCATGTGGACAAATAAAAATTTAAAACTGCATTTATTAATTAAAGTTAGGATGTATTTTATTATTGGAAAGAGTTAAACTATAATTCCACTTGTTCCATTTTATTTTATTTTTTAAAATTTTTATTCTGCATTGGGAATTATTATTATTTTCAATTGAAAGAAGCTCAATGTACTAAAATCAATTGTATATTTTTACAGTTTTTGGAGAATTAATACAGAGCATTTATTTTTTTCTCTGTTTTGCAATTGTATTTAAATATTTTGTGGGCAAATAGTTTAATGGTACATATTGCTTCTATAATATTGAAATATACGTAGTCCTCAACTTATAACCACAATTGTGACCAGAATTTCCACTGTTAAACAAGTCAGTTAAGTGAAGCATATTCAATTTTACATTGACTTTTTCCCTGGTTGTTAAGCAAATCTCGTTTTTTAAAGTGACTTTGCTTGTCAGAAACTGACTGGAAAAATCCCAAATAGTTATCATGTGATCCTGTGACATTGCAGGCATCATAAATACAGGCCAATTGCCCAGGTTCCAAATTTTGATCCCATAACTGTAGGACTGCAGGAATAGTTTAAATGGGAGTATCAGTTGTAAGTCATTTTCCCCCACTGTTATTGTAATTTCAAGTGGTCACTAAGTGAATGGTTATAAGTCAAGGATCAGCTGCACTGTATGTTGAATTGTGTTTCAAATTGGAATAATTTCACATTATTGGGATGGTTGCTTTTAGTGGCATGATGCTCTCAAAGCAGTGGCTAGGCTGTCCACAGGAATTCCAAAGGAGTGGAGAAGAAAGGTAAGTAAACTCCTGTTCTTCATTAACATTATGTAAAGCTCTGGACTGAAGATAAATAGTTGCTGTTTATTCCAGCAATGAAAACTTTCATGTATTTAAAGCTATAGACTAGGTAGCAGTACAAGTTTCTAATTAAGCAAGATCCACTTTAGAAAAATACTGAAATTAGGAATAACAAATAGATAAGAAAAGGTGATTTCCTTATGATGTAGAAATAGAAAGGTAATTAAGAAAATAAATTAAATTAAGAAATGTACAGATACTGAAATAAACACCTCCTAAAACACAGACAGAATTTTATTTTGATCATTGATCAATAAATATACAGTAAATAAAATGAAAGTATCCTGTCAGGTGAACAATTAAGACATCTGAGAAAATAAATGAACTTCCACGTCTTATTTCTTTAGCGTAGAGTTATATTTATTAACAGAGCCAAATTAGATACAACATGCTTCATTCCAACTTAAGGTCCCTTAAGATTACATCCAAGTCAAAAAGCTCATCTACCATCCCCACACCCACAAGGACAATCATGTGGACAACTCCAATGCAGAGATTTCTAATTCCTTCCTGTGTTCAGTTACTTTAGATTCTGCATGAAAGAATGTGTGCTACGTGGCATATTATCTCACTTTAAAAAAAACATTTTTTTTCTTTTACTGTGTCAGGCCAGCCTTTGAATTCACATTTTTACCTTGGGCCTGACAGGCAGCCTCCTCTGAGACTAGGGGTTGCACCGTTCCAAACCATCCTACCTTCCCCCTCCGGGCCACATAGGCTTGTTCCAATAATTTTCATGGAACTGCTTGACTAACCTATCAGCACTGACGTCCCTACTCTTTACCCAGGTAGCCTCCGACAGAGGGTACCCCTTCCAATGAATTAGGTACTGCAATGTTCCCTGGAAAATGCGGGAATCCAAAATTCTTTTCACTTCATAATAAGGTTCCCCTTGAATTACTACAGGGGAAGGGGGCGGTTGTGCATGTAGCCTAACGTTGGATCTGATCACTGGCTTAAGTAGGCTGCAGTGAAGTACAGGGTGGATCCTCCCTAGGATTCTAGGTAATGCAAGCTGCACCGTGACCGGGTTGATTATTCTCACTATTGGAAAAGGCCCCAAGAATTTAGGACCTAGCTTTTTGCTAGGCAGCCTTAACTGAATATATTTGGTAGACAGAGAAACTTTATCTCCCACTCGGAAAAGCGGTTGGGGAGATCGGTGCTTATCTGCTTGTTTCTTGTAGGCTTGCGCTGCCTCTGTCAGCGTCTTCTTTGTGTCCTCCCATCCTCTCTTCAGCTTCTCCATCCACTCCACCAACGTGATGGACGAGGGAGGTTCTGTAGGTAGTTCTGGCGTGGGAACGAAATCTCATCTAAGGTATTGTTCCACTAGGGCGTTAGCTCTTTCTGCTGCTCCATTTGTGGAAGGGTAGAACGCAGAACTGAGTCCTTGGGTGGAACCAATGGTGCGAACGAATTCTCTCCAGAATGTGGCTGTGAATTGCCCCCCCCCCCGATCTGATATGATTCTGCGGGGGGCTCCATACAACCTGTAGATGTGTTTTAGGAACAGCTTAGCCAAATGTCTGGCTGTGGGTAGCCCCGAACAAGCAATGAAATGGGCTTGTTTAGAGAACAAATCGATGACAGTCCAAATAACAGTGTTACCCTTGTTCTCGGGGAGCTCCGCTATGAAATCCATCGCTATTTCTTCCCAGGGCCTAGTAGGGTTAGCTACTTGCTGCAGCAATCCAGGAGGTTTTCCCGGCTGATGCTTTCTAGTGGCACAGGTGGCGCAACTTCTCACATAGTCTTTGACTTCCGCTCTCATTCTGGGCCACCAGAATTGTCTCTGACATGGATGCAATGTTTTCAAGAACCCAAAGTGGCCCCCTAGTTTGGAGTCATGACTCTGTTGGAGAATATCTAGTCGCAGGCTGGCAGGCACATACAACTTAGTCCCTTTCCAAGCCGATCCTTCCCTCAGTGTTAGGATTTCCTTATGATTGTTGAACTACGGGTCAGTAGGCAAAACTGACTTCAATCTTTTCTCCCAATTCCCCTTCCCAGGTGGAACCTGTTTTTTGGTCTGGTCTCGAGTGACAACAGGTGCAGCTTTCTCCTTACTTTCAAGAGGGGGGGGAAAGACATGGGATGATCGGATGCACTTCTTCCTCTCTCTTGCTATTGTACTGTGATTTTCGTGATAGAGCATCAGCAATGAGGTTCTTCCCAGTTGGGATATGTTTCAGTGTAAAATTGAACCGTCGTAAATATTGGGCCCATCATACTTGCTTAGGAGAAAGCCTCCATGGGATCTTTAATGCTTCCAGGTTCTTATGGTCAGTCCACACTTCGAAAGGAATGGCTCCGCCTTCCAGAAAATGCCTCCATGTCTCCAGCGCTACACATACGGCAAAGGCTTCTTTCTCCCAAATAGCCCACCTCCTCTCGGTGGGGGTCAGCTTCTTGGAAAGGTATGCACAAGGCAGAAACTGTCCCCTTCCATTGTCTTGAAATAGCACCGCAGCTATTGCCACATCGCTGGTGTCGGACTGGATCACAAACTTCCGCTCGGGGTCAGGATGTTGCAGGATGGGCTCCTTTGAAAAAAGTCTTTTGAGCCTTTCGAAAGCCTTTTGGCATTCCATCGTCCACCTGAGTGGTTGAGAGGGTCTGGGCTTAGTAGGGGCTGATCCAGTCTTTAGTAACTCGGTTAAGGACAAGGCAACTTCTGCGAAAGCTGGAATGAATTGCCGGTAGAAATTTGCAAATCCTAAGAAACTCTGTAATTGCTTGCGTGTGTGGGGAGCTTGCCAATCGAGCACCGCTTTCACCTTGGTTGGGTCTATCTGTATGCCTTCACTAGATATACGGTATCCCAAATAGTCTACAGACGTGTGGTGAAATTCGCACTTGGAAAGTTTCACATAGAGCTTAGAAGACAAAAGCTTCTTCAAGACTTGCCTCACCAACTTGATGTGGTCAGTGAGGTTCTGGCTGTAGATAAGGATGTCATCTAAGTAGATGAGAACCCCGTTGTAGAGGTGGGCGTGTAGAACTTCATTTATGTACTGCATGAACACAGCAGGGGCCCCTTTCAGGCCAAATGGCATCACCCGGAATGGGAAACTCCCTAATGGACAGTTGAAAGCAGTTTTCCACTCATCCCCTTCCTTTATTCTGATGCGGTAATAAGCCTCCCTTAAGTCCAACTTGATAAAGTATTTTCCCTTGGCTAGATGATTTAATAAGTCCTTCATGAGGGGGAGGGGATAAGTGTTCTGCACACACATGGCATTAACTTTCCTGAAGTCCACGACCAAGCGGTAACCGCCGTCCTTCTTCTCCTTAAAGAGAACGGGGGCTGCTGTCCTGGAATTTGCGGGCTGGATGAATCCCCTCTTTAAATTAGTGTCTATGAAGCTTCTCAGCTCTCCCAATTCTTTAGGTGACATTGCATACATCCTAGGTTTGGGGAAAATTATCCTTGGTTCAAATTCTATCGCACAGTCTGTAGGTCTGTGAGGGGGCAGCTCATTGCAATCTTCCTCACTGAAAACTTTTCCCAAGTCTCTGTATTCCAAAGGCACCTTCAGGAGATCTGGAAGTGTTCCTTCCTTCATTGCAAACGTTGTCAAGGACCCATCTGGCTCCTCCTGGGGAGGATATTTTCACCCGTCAGTCTCTAGAAAAGGGTTAGAGCCCAAGGGAATGAAAAGCTTACGATGCCCATTCTCCCAACGAAAGGTGGGAGTCCATTTGTCCATCCAGGCCAAACCCAATATAACTGGTTCTGACATCTTGGGGGCGACTATGAATCTCAAGAGTTCAAGGTGTTGCTGGCCTATCTGCAACTCTATTAATTCAGTAGCGGGAACTCCACCAACTAGAGAGCCGTCCACCTGCTGGAACCAGATGGGCTTCGCTAAAGGCCTGGTGTGGATTTTTAACTTCACCAGGGTTTTGCTAATAAGGCATCTCGAGCACCCTGTATCTATCAGAGCCCGTATTTCTTCCTCCTCGCCCATGGTCATTACTTTAATCCTTGCTTTAATGATGTAGGGATGTATGGGCTCACTCACCATTGGGTCGTCCTCTCTACCAGGCTCCTCATTCCAATTGGTCCCGGTTCCTGTAGGAATAGGGTTTTCACCTTTAGCAAAATCCTCAGGAGGGCACAACTCTGTAGGTTGAAAGGCCCAGAGATTCTGCAGAGGGGCTTCTTCAGAACCTCTTTCTGCTATCGGGCATGGCTCAGGTTCTGGGTGAGAAAGGGGTGTCAAGCAGTCTGTCCTCTTATTGCCCGTCTGGTCACATCTGTAGCAATTTGTTCCCCTCATTACAACTGATCAAGGGAACCCAGCTGACAAGAATTTAGGGCTAGCCTCTTAACAGGTCCTTTGTGGCATGGGACAGGGGTGAGGTCCCTTCCCAGCAAGAATTACATCACCCAAAGCAACTGTGGTGGCATACCAGTCTTGAATTGCCCAACTGCCTCTCTTAACTTTGGATCAAGGGTACATTTGAAATTATGGACCAAACAGTTTTCATTAAATGCTGCACAGGCTTCCCTGCCGGGTTTTATTTGAATCCTTGTTACTCATCTAATTCTCCACTATTCAGTGTAGCATAATGAGGAGCCCTCTCATTATGCAATTTAGGAAAGTCTCGTTTTGCCGTCAGAGGAGCAGGAGAAAAGGACCTGAGCAGATTTGAAAATCCTCCACAAAGGAATCCCTTTGATGTAATAGAGTATGCCTTTATCTCGCAATTCACTTAGGGAGCCAACAAGGGTGTGTGTGTGGAAGTACATTGGTACATTGTCTCTGGCTTAGTTAATTCAAGCTGTTCCTCCCCCCCACTTTACCTTCCGTGCTGTTGCATTCCGGTTGTGTAGAAAATTCCAAACTCTTGTATCTCCACATTCCTGGATACTCCCCACTGCATTCCTCAGAAGGGTAAGTTGAAATTGATTGTCAGGTGAACAATTAAGACATCTGAGAAAATAAATGAACTTCCACATCTTATTTCTTTAGTGTAGTCATATTTATTAACAGAGCCAAATTAGATTCAACATGCTTCATTCCAACTTAAGGTCCCTTAAGATTACATCCAGGTCAAAAAGCTCATCTACCATCCCCACACCCACAAGGACAATCATGTGGACAAATTCAATGCAGAGATTTCTAATTCTTTCCTGTGTTCAGTTACTTTAGATTCTGCGTGAAAGAATGTGTGCTACGTGGCATATTCTCTCACTTAAAAAAAACATTTTTTTTTCTTTTACTGTGTCAGGCCAGCCTTTGAATTCACATTTTTACCTTGCGCCTGACATATCCTTTAAGAACAGGAATTATTAGCAACCATTTTTGAGCGGCAAAGCTTACCCATAATGTAGCAAAATTTTGCTATTTTTAGAGAAGTAAATTTATCTTTATTCTTTAATAGACAATTCAGGTAAAAGTTAACAGAGTGTTCCAGAAATTTAAATAAAAGAGAGGTGGTCAATTGGTGGTGAATGTCCAGTTTTCTATGTCAGTGTTTCCCAACCGGTGTGCCGCGGCACACTAGTGTGCCGCGAGACACCATCAGGTGTGCCGCGGCGCCCCTAGGAAGCTCTAGCTGGGCGGGGCGCTGCCGGTGCCGGACCGCCGTATCCGGCGTTCTCCTGCTGGGCCCCAAAGAAGGAAGGCGGGAAAAAGGAGGCAGGGGCAGGGAGGTGCAGCAGTAGGGATAAAGGGAGCCGCGGCTGCCCCTGCCTCCCCACGGTGCCTCCGGCCAAACGCGCCCCTGGCTTCTCCGCCCTGCCCCATTGCCCGCCCGATCCACCCACTCTCCTCCGCCGCCGCCTCCTGCCTTGGGGCGAGCAATCCAGGAGTCCGGGACTGTATGGCTTTGCGCCATGAAGAGAAAATGGCCGACTTTTCCCTGCTGCCATTTTCTCTTCATGGCGCAAAGCCACACAGTCCCGGACTCCCGGATCGCTCGCTTCTCCAGTCAGCAAAGCCATCTGCCCAGGAAAGCGCCGCGCTGGCCAGAGAAGTGAGCGATCCGGGAGTCCGGGACTGTGTGGCTTTGCGCCATGAAGAGAAAACGGCAGCAGGGAAAAGTCGGCCGGGCTAATGGGAGGCGGCGCGAGGCCGGGCGCTGGGGACGTCTGGGAGGGCGAGGAGGCTGATGGCTGCTGCGCACTCCACTCTCTCTCCAGCTCTCTCTCGCTCTTTCTTTTTCTCTCTGTTGCTGGCGTGGTGAACGAGAGAGAAAGAGAGAGAGAGAAAAAGGAGGGGAGAGAGAATGAGAGAGAAAGAAAGGGGGGAAGGAGGGAGAGAGAAAGAGAGCAAAAAAGAGAGAAAGAAAGAAAGAGGGATGGAGAGAAAGAAGGGAAGGAAGGAAGACAGAGAAAGAGGGAGGGAGAAATAGAGTGAAATGGAGGAAGAGATATTTTTTTTGTCCAAACTTTTCTTTAGCCCCCCCCGCCCCCCGTTCAGTGTTCCCCAGAATTTTGAAAACATGAATAATGTGCCGCGGCTCAAAAAAGGTTGGGAAACACTGTTCTATGTCACCCATATCATACCGTATATGGTTTCATATGAGGTTTTCCTGTATTTCTATTCCAGGGCAGCTGTGGGGAAAACATTAAATCAAATGAAAGATAAAGCTCAATTCTCAATTTGGGAAGTGTGATATGAATCTGGTTTAGGCTCATGTTTTGCAATTATATTGTATGAGAAAGCAATAATTTATTTTTGACTTTCTTTATCCAAGATCCTTTGACTTAATATTGATCTATCTCTGAGGTTAAGATGGTATCACTGGAGAAACCATAGGGACTCAATTTCTTTTGGATCAGTCTTTTTGAAAAATATTTGTAACTGTATGCCAAAATTAGAGGGGTCAGTCTGCTATTGTCGTTTCAATGAATAGGCAAAGATATTGATCCATGGATTAGATTCATGTTTACTGCTTTCTTCTGAAATACTGCATTTTGAACACATTTGTAAGTTGGAAGACACTTCTAAGAAATTTTGTTTGAATCATTTCTAAGGTAATCATACTGTTATATGGTTAATATACAGTATTTCACCATAAATGTACACATTTTCCTATATGGAATAGAACAGAACCTTTAATTTATTTATTATTTATTTTATTTATTGAATTTATAGGCCGCCCTTGTCCTAGTGGACTCAAGGCGGCTTACAAGAATAAAATATTCTCCACTGCATCTGGAAGGAGAGTCCAACATGGGTAATGTACCAATCCTATTGGTAGAGACTGAGTTATAATTAGCATAATAATAGCTACCGCCCCCTTACTGCTCCCATGAGCCCCAGTTTTAAAAACTCAGTCCAAGAGTAGAGACATACTGAGTTGGGCTCTTAGGAGTTATATATATATATATATATAGATAAATAAGTTGTAATTAAATGTAAATATAAATGAATTATTGTTTTTTGACCTGTTTAATCCTGTTCTTTGTCTTGCAGATTGAAGGCTCACAGAAGAAGGATGAACAGAGGTAAGGGGTCTCTGCCCTCCGCGGGCAGCACCCCCAACGATCCTCCTCAGGGGTTTTGTATTCCCTCCGTGGGAACACCCTGCAGAGGAGCACCCAGCCTGGGGTCCCTGACCTCCGTGGCCAGACCAGGGCTGTAAGCTGAAGGTGGAGGGGTCCGCCCCCTCCACTGGAAAGCTTGAGGGTGCGATCGCTGGGCTCCAGGCAAGGAACAGAGCCGCGCCTCTCAGCTGTTCGGCGGCCGCCGAATAAGCCGCTGCCGCTGCTGCCGCCGGCTGGGAAGCCGCTGGGCGAAAGAGAAGGCGCTGGGACTGCCGGAATCCCGGCGAGGCCAGCAGAGCCGCGGGCGTGCCGCTGGAGACGCAGCGGGAGCCGGCACAAGCCCCGATGGGGGGCTGGAAGCCGCGGCGCCCCCACCACCACCCGAAAGGGAAGAAAAGCCGCGAACGGCATGGGGGCCGCCATGTTGGTTGCTACTTGTGCAACCCGAAGCCGCCAACAGGAAGTCCTTCCTGCAGCTGATAGGCGCGAAGAGGCTGTAGCCTCAGTGCGCATGTGCAATTGGCCAATAGAAGACGGTGGCCATCTTTTTCTGTCCCGGAGCCAAAAAATTGCTGAGCAATGAGGCAATACAAGGCCAGACACCAACGATTCCTCAGTTACACAAATTGTGAGTACTATGGAGGAACAAGCGGGACTTGAGAGGGCTGCCTCCCCCAATGTGACCAAGGAAAAGCCTAAAGGGAAGGCCAAGGAGAAGTCTAAGACTTCACAGTCCCCAGCCTCAGCCTCATCTATGAAAGAGGCCGAAAAACGTATTAAGGCCTTGGAAAAAAGGCTGGAGGCGGCTCTACAGGCCTCCCCCTCCACTGTGCCACTGGGCCAGAGGCAAACAACACCTGACCCAGCCACCTCTCTACCGGCTTTTAGTTTTCCTGAGGAGGAATGGTCACCTGATAGGCAATCACCTGCGTTGCCACACATCATGTCCTCTCCAGGCCCTACTTGTAACAGACCTGAGTCAGCTAGCTATGCTAGAAGAAGCTCCATGGGGCCAGCTGCCACGTTCACCCCCACAGCGGCAGGATTAAGGGCACAGGCAAGCACCTGGCAGGATATGCCACCCGACTTGCAGGACCTTATTGCGAATGTTTATTCTCAA
The DNA here is from genome assembly GCF_031021105.1 of Erythrolamprus reginae. Lineage (NCBI taxonomy): Eukaryota > Metazoa > Chordata > Lepidosauria > Squamata > Dipsadidae > Erythrolamprus > Erythrolamprus reginae. Next base: position 42,511,384 of record NC_091955.1, read on the forward strand.
GGCATGGCGGCTGGGGTTAATAAATATGGCCAGCAATCTTCGCAAACAACAACAGGGCAGATCTGGTCAGCACCGCCCCCATCGGGCTTGGGGTCCTTATCAGAGGAGCCACTCATGGGAGAAGACAGCGATAGGGAGTATGACCTCTCTGAGGATGAAACAACTCCCGAACAACCACAACCGGTAGGCCTGTTTAAGCCTTCACTGTTCAGGACTCTGTTATTTAAGGCTAAACAGGTGATGAACCTACCAGGTACATCTAAGACTGCAGAAGAGGCAGACAAGACCCCAGATGCCTTGCTCCAGGAACCTCAGCCCGAATCAGAGCATTTTCCAGCATCAAATATTTTCCTACAGGGAGCCAAGCGTCCTTGGCAATACCCGGCTGCGGCTCAAGGCCCATCCAACCTAGAACGTCGTTTCTACACGTTCGACGAGGAGGTGGAGAAACTTCTTGAGTTTCCACCCATAGACCAGCCGGTCGTGACCCTGGTCTCCAGCGCCCTGGTGCCCTCCAAAACAGGTGAGAGCCTGAAACCAGAGGACCGGAAGGCGGAGTTCCTTCTAAAAAAGGCACACCAGATGGCGAGCTGGGGCTTTAGGGCAGCGGCGGCTGCATCCTTCATCAATAGAGCTTCTCTCCGGTGGATACAGGAGATGCAATCTCGCCTGGGACCGGAGGATGGGAGACTACGTCAGGACCTGGCTAAACTACGAGCTGCAGCGGAATTCTCCGCGGATGCCACATTGCACGCGGCTAAGTTTTCCGGCAGAGGCATGGCTACCACGCTTGCAGCACGCCGACTCCTGTGGCTTCGACACTGGCCAGCTGATCTGAAGTCCAAGTGGAGACTGGCATCAGCTCCTTTCCAAGGTTCTATGCTCTTTGGGGATATATTGGACAAAGTCCTCATTGAGGACAAGGACAAGAGAAAGGTTCTCCCCAGAACGGGCAGACGGCAGGACCGGCGGTCAGCGCCATATACGAGGCGCCAAACACCCCGCTGGGACAGCTCCACAGGGGCGGGTCAGGGCCAAAGGTCGTACGCGCAAGGTCAGTTTTCAAACCAAACCTTCAGAAGCGACCGGGGATCCTTCCAGGACCGACCCAGGGGCTACCAGGGCTCGAGGCGGCCCTTTCGGGGTAACACCCAGAGAGGCTTCCGCCGCTCCAAGTGACTCTGCGAGCCATTTGCCAATCGGCGGGAAGCTCCAGCACTTCAGCGCCTCTTGGCACACCACCTCCTCAGACCGTTGGGTCCAAGCTACAGTGTCGGGAGGTTTACGTCTGGAGTTCGTAGGTCAACCCCCCAACCGGTTTCTACACTGCCCGAAAGTTCGAACACCACAAAACAAGCTACAATTGCAGAACGAAATTGCTCATTTGCTGGAAATCCAAGCCATAGAACCGGTACCACCACAGGAGGAGGGGAAAGGATTTTACTCAAGGATTTTCATTGTCCCCAAGTCGTCGGGAGGCTGCAGGTTGATACTCAACCTAAAACAACTCAACTTATTCATAAAATACAGGCGATTCCACATGCACTCACTTCAGACTATCTTAACCTCAATCAGATCACAGGACCTGTTAACGTCTATCGATCTGAAAGAGGCGTACCTACACATTCCCATACATCCATCACACCGGAGATACCTCCGCTTCTGTTCAGAGGGAACACACTACCAATACAAGGCCATGCCATTCGGCCTTTCGTCAGCTCCCCGGACTTTTACCAAGCTTCTGGATGCCCTGACGGCACACCTGCGCTCACAATCCATCCGACTGATGGCGTACCTGGACGACATCATCATACTGTCCAGGTCGCCAGCGCAGGCGAGACAGGACTTAAACCAAACTATGCGGACATTGGAAACTCATGGCTTTACCGTCAATCTGGAAAAGAGCCAATTGATTCCTCGAACCAGACTTTTACATCTGGGAGCGATCATAGACACCTTGTCGGGCTCAGTCTCACTCTCCCCAGAGAGGATAGCGAATATACAGCGTTTGATAGCCGAAGTCAACCAACACAGACGGGTCCCCATGTCACTGTTGTCAAAGGTATTGGGAACCCTGGTCTCGGCTATAGGGATTGTGCCCTGGGCCAGGCACCACATACGGGCCCTGCAGTGGTTTTTACTTCCGGCACAACGGGCCAAGGTGAGCCACTCACATCAACGAACTCACCTACCACGACACGTCAAGGCTTCCCTGAGATGGTGGACATCACCCGCAATACTCAAGGGTTCTTCTTTTCAGACACACGACAAGCTGATTCTGACTACAGACGCCAGCCTCTACGGTTGGGGAGCTCACATCGGTCCCCACATGGCACAAGGCATATGGTCAGCGGAGGAATTGTCACCTGTAAACATCAACTTCCTCGAACTCAGAGCGGTCTTCCTAGCTCTGCAGGCCTTCCATTCTATTGTCCAGAACAAACACATACTAGTGCTTACCGACAATGTAGCGACCAGAGCCCATTTGAACCACCAAGGGGGCACGAGGTCGCGTCGCCTCATGGACGAGACGACAAAGCTGTTCGACTGGGCCGAACTTCACCTAGCGTCCTTATCCGCAGAGCATATTGCCGGGACCATCAACACCCAGGCAGACTGGCTCAGCAGGACTACTTTAGACCCGTCAGAGTGGAGGCTGGACCCAGCGCTCTTTCAACAGATATCGCACAGGTTTGGGACTCCATCTGTAGATCTGTTCGCCACCCACCGGAATGTGCAGACCCAAAGGTTCTATTCACGTTACCCGGAACTGGGGTCGGAAGGGGTCAACGCCTTGCGGTCAAATTGGCCAACAGGACTGCTGTATGCATTTCCTCCAGTGAACCTGATACCAAGGGTCATAGAAAAAATCCTCCAGGAAAAGGCAGAGGTTCTGATGGTGGCACCACACTGGCCACGTCGGCCGTGGTTTGCCGACCTGATAGCTCTGTCATTAGTTCCACCATGGAGGATACCAGACAACATCATCACCCTCAGCCAAGGGAACCTACTACACCCGGATCCCCAGTGGCTACAACTAACCGTCTGGCACTTGAAAGGCACAGATTAAAACATCAGGATCTGCCGGAGAAGGTCATCGACACAATTCAGGCTGCTCGACGTCCTTCGACTTCAAGGATATACCAGGCTACGTGGGCGGCCTTTTGTACCTTTTGTGACAAGGAGGGCAAGAACCCCAAGGAAGCATCGGTGATTACGGTGTTGGAATTCTTGCAAGCAGGAATAGATCTGGGTCTGGCTCCTAACACCTTAAGGAGACAGGTGGCAGCACTCTCCACCATGATCCAGATACCAGAGGCTCGTTCGTTAGCCCATCATTCGTGGGTCAGAGACTTTATACGTGGAGCCCCAAATTCACATACACCACCGGTACGGAGATTTCCCTCATGGGATTTATCAATAGTACTCAAGGCCTTGACAAAACCACCATTTGAGCCTCTGAGATCCATTCCAATCAGGCTCCTCTCCTTGAAAACAGCCTTCCTAGTAGCGGTCACATTGGCACACAGAGTGTCAGAAATTTCAGCACTCTCTGTGAGGCCAGATTTGTGTATCTTTTATCCAGACAGAGTGGTACTCCGCTTGGATCCGTCATTCATCCCCAAGGTGAACACTTTGTTCCACAGGAAACAAGAACTTATCTTGCCTGACTTTTGCACGCATGGAAACCATCCGTCAGAATTAAGATGGCATAAGGTTGATGTACGACGTGCTCTAAAGATTTATATCAGGAGAACGGCAGCATTCAGGAAGTCTGAGACTTTGTTTATTTCGTTTGCTCAACACAGAATGGGACTTGGACTATCTTCTAAGTCAATAAGCCGTTGGCTAAAGGACTGTATTCTAGAAGCCTACAGGGCGGGAGGTCATGATCCCCCGCAGGGCTTAACGGCTCATTCGACCAGGAGTGCGGCCACATCGGCGGCCTGGACGACACAGGCCTCTATAGAAGACATTTGCAGAGCTGCTACTTGGGCGGCACCTACGGCATTTATTAAGCACTACAAGTTGGACTCATTTGCGTCTGCTGAGGCAGCGTTTGGCAGGCGTGTGCTACAGAAAGTGTGTGCATCTCCAACGTCCCAGTTAAGACCTTCTCCCTCCCATGGGCAGTAAATCTTTGGTATATCCCATGTTGGACTCTCCTTCCAGATGCAGTGGAGAAGACCCGTTGTACCTACCTGAACGGTCTTCTCGATGCACTGGAAGGAGAGTCCAAACGCACCCGACTAGTTGAAGTTCAGAGACGTCGGAGATGGGGAGTTGAAGTTAGTTGTATTAATAAAAGTTGGTTATCCTCTTACATTGGTTTTTTCGTTTTTAAAACTGGGACTCATGGGAGCAGTAAGGGGGCGGTAGCTATTATTATGCTAATTATAACTCAGTCTCTACCAATAGGATTGGTACATTACCCATGTTGGACTCTCCTTCCAGTGCATCGAGAAGACCGTTCAGGTAGGTACAACGGGTCTTTTAAAAGATTAAAATACTACAATACATAAGTTAAAAAGAAGTAAAAAACCCCCCAGTATAAATAACATTCAGTCATCCCTAATTTATATTACTGGCCAGAGTGAAGGTTATCACTCATGGCTCCAGGCCTGCCGGCATAATGAACTGTGCTTTTAAAAAGGCAATGAGAGTAAGGCTCTTCCCCATGGTCCCGCCACCTGGCATTGGTTAGCCCAGTGATTTTCAACCTTTTTTGAGCCGCAGCACATTTTTTACATTTACAAAATTCTGGGGCACACCACTAACCAAAATGACACAAAATGACATTCTAATACAGTACATATTATACATATAGTTAATAATATAGTTTCTAAATGTATTTATACTCAGTATGAAACCTGGGCTTTGTGTTTCGATGAACACAAAAGGGCAGGAATGGTAGAAAGACACACATGAAGTTTTTCCTCAGTCTCTCTCTGTTTTTAGTTTTTATCGCAGTCAAGCTTGAGAAGCTCAGCTCACATAGATATGTGGTTGAAAACGGGAGCAATCTTTGTTGGCCAGAATGGGGAACTCTTTGGCGACAGATAACCAAAAACTGTCCAAAGGAAGATCAGCAAACTTTAGCTTTAAACCACAATTAGAAATTGGGACCACGGGGAGGAGTAGCAGCTTCAACTACTCACCATGGCCACACAATGACAAGTGCGCGGCAGCCCAAGCGGGGACCTTCCTGGGTGTGGATGAGAGGCGGCCTGCTATTGGTTCATTGCTAGTGGTCGGGATGTATCCTAGAAGGTGATTGGTTAGTGAGCGTTCCCTGTGCCTCCACTCTTCCTGTCACTGATAGCTGGAGGGATTGTGAGGGGAATGTTTATGTTCGGATGGAGGTGGCTGGCGGCGGGCTGGATAAATGGCCTCCGTGGGTCGTATCTGGCTCGCGGGCCGTAGTTTGGGGACCCATGTTTAATTTCCCCACAGCACACCTGACCATGTCTCATGGCACACTAGTATGCCACGGCACACTGGTTGAAAAACACTGGCTTAGCCGACGGAACCTGGAGAAGGACGACTCTGTACGACCTAATCAGTCGCTGGGACGTGTGAGGCAGAAGATGGTCCCATAAATACTCTGGTCCTAAGCCATGTAGGGCTTTATAGGCAATAACCAATACCCTGAATTGTGTTTGAAGATTGATCAGTAGCCAGTGCAGCTCATGAAGTCCTGGGCTGATATGAGTATATATAGGTATACCCAACATGGCTCACGTGGCTGCATGCATTACACCAACACTCCGCAGTCTGCATTGGTTGCCGATCAGTTTCCGGTCACAATTCAAAGTGTTGGTTATGACCTCTAAAGCCCTTCATGGCATTGGACCAGAATATCTCTGAGACCGCCTTCTGCTGCACAAATCCCAGCAACTGGTTAGGTCCCACAGAGTCGGCCTTCTCCGGTTCCCATCGACGAAACAATGTCATCTGGCGGGACCCAGGGGAAGAGCCTTCTCTGTGGCGGCCCCGACCCTCTGGAACCAACTCCCCCTGGAGATTAGGATTGCCCCCACCCTCCTTGCCTTCCGCAAACTCCTTAAAACCCACCTCTGTTGTCAGGCATGGGGAAATTGATTCCCCTGGACCGTTTTTGTTTTATGTATGGTTTGTATGAGATGTATGATTGCTTTTTATATTAAGGGTTTTAAACTGCTTTTACTATTGGATTTGTACTGTGTTTTATTGTTGTGAGCCGCTCTGAGTCTACGGAGAGGGGTGGCATACAAATCTAATAAATAATAACAATAACAATAATAATAAACATCATCGCCATAATCCCGCTGTCACTCATCCTACAGAAAACAAACCTAGGCTACCAAACTGCTAGGAATTCACCAAAAATTTCACACCTGCTGTATATGGATGACCTGAAATTATATGGAAAATCAGAAACTGAGATACAGTCACTAACCAACACTGTGCGAATCTTCAGCAATGACATCAGCATGGAGTTTGGCCTGGATAAATGTGCCACAGTGGCACTGAAAAAGGGGAAAATCACTGAAAGTGAGGGCGTTGAAATGCCAAATGGTCAAACCATCAAGTGCCACCAGCCAGAAGCCTACAGATGCTTGGGCATCTTGCAACTGGATAATATCAAGTATGGCCATGTGAAAACTGTGATCAGCAAAGAGTACATCCAGAGGACCAGAAAAATTTTGAAGAGCAAACTGAATGGTGGCAACACTATCAAGGCAATAAATACGTGGGCCATACCTGTCATTAGATACATAGCTGGCATAGTGAACTGGACTCAAGCAGAGCTGGACAACCTGGACAGGAAAACCAGAAAATTAATGACAATCCATCATGCACTACACCCCCGCAGTGACGTTGACAGGCTGTATTTACCAAGGAAAATAGGCGGCAGAGGACTTTTGCAAGTGAAGCAGACAGTAGAAGAAGAGAAGCATGCATTAGCTGACTATGTGAGGGGGAGCAAAGAGTCAGCGTTGATGGAGGTCAACAATAGGAAGCTTCTCAAGGTGAAGCAAGCTAAGGACCAGTACATAAAAAATGTAACTCAATGTCGTATGGACAGTTGGCGGAACAAAGCATTGCATGGACAGTTTTTGGAGAAGATTGAAGGCAAAGTGGATAAAGAAAAGACCTGGTCATGGCTTACAAGTGGAACACTCAAAAAGGAGACAGAAGGACTAATACTGGCAGCACAAGAACAGGCCATTAGAATAAATGCTGTCAAAGCCAGAATTGAAAAATCAACAGATGATCCAAAGTGCAGACTCTGTAAAGAAACAGATGAAACAATCGATCACATACTCAGCTGCTTCAAAAAGATCGCACAGACTGACTACAAGCATAGACATGATGCTATGGCACAGATGATCCACTGGAACTTGTGCCGGAACTACCATTTACCAGTGGCAAAGAACTGGTGGGATCATAAGCCCGAAAAAGTGGTCGAAAATGAACAAGCAAAACTACTGTGGGACTTCCGACATCAGACTGACTGAATTCTGAAGCATAACACACCAGACATTGTGATCATGGAGAAAAAGAAAGTATGGATCATCGACATCGCAATCCCAGGAGACAGCAGAATTGAGGAGAAGCAGCTAGAGAAATTAGTGAAATACGAAGATCTAAAAATCGAGTTGCAACGACTCTGGCATAAGCCAGTGAAAGTGGTCCCAGTGGTACTTGGCACGCTGGGCGCAGTGCCAAAGGATCTCAGCGGACATTTGAAAACCATCAGAATTGACAAAATCTCCATCTGTCAATTGCAAAAGGCCGCTTTACTGGGATCGGCAAACATAATTCGCCGCTACATCACTCAGTCCTAGGTGCTTGGGAAGCGCCCGACTCGTGATGAAATACAAAATCCAGCATAGTGATCTCGTTTGCTGTGTTGTACTGACATAATGATTATAATAATAATAATAATAATAATAATAATAATAATAATAATAATAATAATAATAATAGTCTCTAAACATTCTCAAGGGTAACCCCAAGTAGAGCGCATTGCAGTAATCAAGTCTTGAGGTGATGAGGGCGTGAGTGACTGTGAGAAGAGACACCCTATCCAGATTTCATGTAGATATTAAATAGCAGGGGGAAGAGAACCGACCCCTGAGGCACCCCACAAAGAAGGGGCCTAGGAGATGATCTCTATCCCCTCACCAAGAAAAGAATGGAATGGAATAGAATAGGATAGGATAGAATAGAATTCTTTATTGGCCAAGTGTGATTGGATACACAAGTAATTTGTCTTTGGTGCATATGTACATTAAAGAAAATATACATTTGTCAAGAATTATGAGGTACAACATTTAATAATCGACATAGGGTACAAATAAATAACCAGGAAAAATCAATATTAATATAAATCGTAAGAATACAAGCAACAAGTTACAGTCATAAGTGGGGGGAGATGGGTGGTGTTGTGGTTGGCTCTGGGCCAGCTCGTGCAACAGGGAATTTGGATGAGGCTTTCAGAGAATTCTCAGGATCACAGACACTTGTTTTATTGCCATCAGACTCTGATAGTGAAGTTGATTCATGGCCAAGGACAGACAGTGGGGGAGAGGAATCAGATGGAGAGATGGGTACAGCCAGCCCATCAGTCAGTGCTCCAATTAGGGAGACGTCAGAGTCAGAGGAGGATCCACTTGTGGATGCCAGCGTGAGCAGGCTCGTGGCAAGAAGGGACCAGCTGCGCAGGCATCGCCGAAGATAAGGGAGAGCACCTGTTTCAGAGGCAATTAGGTTAATGTGTTTGGGGATAAATTACGGGCATTGAGGAGTGAGCGTGTGGGTGTTTATCAGTTGGAGAAAGACCATTGCTACTGTTTGAATTATTCCAGTACTTCTACTGACTTTTGGACACTTCACAGTTAAATAACTCTTGTGGACTCATTGATGGTGGGTGGCTGTGATAGTTTTACAGTGGCCTTATCTGCTCATTTGTTTTGCTTTTTGCCACATTCAAAGACTCTTTCCAGGTGAGAGACATTTGGCTCTTTTTAGAATGTGTGCTCACAAAAACTTTTTGGATAAACTTACTTTCTTTTTCTCTGCTATGTATGTGTTTGAATTGCATTCCACTGGGGAGCTACTAGGGAAGGGCCCGGCATAACAGAATAAACACCCAATTATTAAACACACACTGATCAAGTTTCGTGGGCTGTTCCTGTTTTTTTGTTTTCCTGCATTTGTTTTGGAATGGCTGAAGGCATGGCAAAAATGCAGGCCGTCTTTGAGGCTTTACATCAGGAAATTCAAGCCCTGACGCAGACAGTGGCTGCCCTGCAGATTCAGGTGACTCACTTATCTCAGCAGCCAGCCTATCCTGTTCAGCAGGTGGTTCAAGCACGGAGGAAGTGCTTTGTGGCTATCCCTGAAAAGCTTTGGGGAAACCGCTGTCAGTTTCCTGCCTTCCTCAGCCAGGTGCAGCTGTTTATAAATGCACAACTGGCGCATTTTCCCATGGATGCAGAGAAGGTGGCTTTCCTCTGCAGCTTGTTGGCTGGCCCAGCTGCAGTGTGGGTGTCACTGTTGCTGGACCGTAATGATCAGCTGCTTCAGGACTACAACGGTTTTTGTAACCGGCTGAGGCAGCAGTATGGTGCGGGAGCAGATGACCAAGAGGGCGTTGAAAATGTTGAAGCAAGGCTTGCACCCACTGACTGAGTATATGAGTGACTTCCGTGGCCTCAGCACTTAGGTGCCATGGAACAAGGCTGCGTTGCTGGAAGCCTTCCAGGATGGCTTGTCGGAGGCCATGTTGGATGAGTTGGTTCATGAGGCCCTGCCTTGCACCCTGGACGGACTGAAGCAGCACTATTTGGGCATTGAAGCCAAGCTGCTGTCCCGAGAGGTGCATCAAGCCATGCGGACCTTCCCCCCGCATTTCTGGCACTGTGCCTGTCCCTGCTCCACGTCAGGGGGTGCCGTCTGTGCCCATTCAGTGCCCAGTTCCTGTGCCCCGATGTTTTGTGCCAGCCCTGCCTCCACATCTGCTGGATCGTTCGGTTCCAAAGGCTCGTGAGGAACTGATGGACTTGAGCTTCGCCAGATTCTATGTGTCCGCTATGCAGAGGACTCATCGGCGGGCGGAGGGCTTCTGTTATTACTGTGGGGGGCAGGTCATTTTGCAAATTCCTGTCCTCGCAAGCGGCGGATGATGGCAGCTGCCACCATCCCGATCACTTCAGCGTCGGCTCCCAATTCTGCACCCCCTCTTCCGACCATGGCTCCTGACTCACCGGTGCTGGCTCCCGTGAACTGTTGCAACTCAGCCGGAGGCCCTGTCGGGAAATGAGGGGAGCCCGGCCTGGTGGTAACGCTAGGTCGGGCTGGTATCCAGCCCTCTCTGGATTCTTTGGCTAATGACCCTGGCTCATACTGACACTTAACTCTTGAAGCACAACTCCTCGCAGAACGAGGTACCCAGTATCTCGCGGCTCATGCCCTCGTGGATTTGGGGGCTACCACAAACTTTTTGGATGAGGCTTTTTCACAGCGACTTTCCCTGCTGTTGTGTCCTGCTAATCCCCCTTTAACAGTTGAGACCATTGATGGGCAAGTCCTGCTTTCCGGGCCCAGCCAATTTCAGACCCCGCCAGTGTGTATGGTCATCAGGACACACGAGGAGGCTCTCCAGTTCTACGTCACCCAAGGCCTCCATTTCCTTGTGGTTTTGGTATTTACATGCGCACGATCCTCATGTGGTGTGGCCCCAGAATGTTGTAACCTTCCCAAGTCTGCAGTGTGTGGACCTTCACTGTCATGTTTGCACCACTCAGGGCTGTTTTACCATGTTATCTCTCAGAGTGCGCCGATGTCTTTGACAAAAAAGAGGCGGATCTGCTGCCGCTGCATAGGCCATATGACTGCTCCATTGAACTCATCCCTGAGTCCAAGCTTCCTGCCAGTCGGCTGTATTCCATGTCTGAGCCTGAACTCATAGCCCTCAAGGACTTCATTGAAAAGAATCTAGCTAAAGGGTTCATCAGGCCCTCGACCTTGCCCCTTTCTGTGCCCGTTTTGTTTGTGAAGAAAAAGACCGGGGATTTGCGACACTGTCGCAATTACCGACGACTTAATGCCATCACTGTGCACAACCGGTACTCGTTGCCATTGATCCCAGAGCTAATGGAGCGTCTGCGATCCGCCAAACTGTTTAACAAAATAGATTTAAGAAGTGCATACAATTTGGTGCGGATACGACCGGGGGACGAGTGGAAAACGGCATTCGTCACCCAGTACGGGCACTTTGAATACACGGTCATGCCCTTTGCTTTCACCAACGCCCCCGCGGTCTTCCAGCACCTGATGAACGATGTTTTTCGGGATATGTTAGATCATTTTGTTGTCATTTATCTTGATGACATTCTTATTTACTCTCCCTCACAGTCCAGTCATTTGCATCACTTGTGCTGGGTTCTGCAATGCTTACAGGAGCAACGGTTGTATGCCAAGTTGGAGAAGGGCCAGTATTTTCGTACCACCATAGAATTCCTGGGGCACGTCATTTTTCCAGGGGGCATAGCCATGGACCCAGGCAAGGTGTCAGCTCTGAAAACTTGGCAACCCCTGCGGAGAATGAAGAACGTGCAGAGACTGTTAGGCTTTGTGGATTATTATTGCACGTTTATTCCAAGTTTTGCCACCCTGACCGCACCCCTCACCCAATTGTTGCAGAAACAAGTGCCATTTCAGTGGGGTGAGGCTGAGCAGCAGGCATTTGTGGCTCTCTAGGAAGCCTTCATGAAGGAACCCCTGCTGCAGCACCCAGACCTGCGTCAGCCATTTGTCATGGACATTTGTCATGGACACCGACACTTCAGAGCTGTACTTCTCTAGGCCCATCCGGACAGCGGTACTCTGTTCCCATGCGCCTACCACTCCCACAAACTCAAGCCCTCTGAGCGGAATTACAGAATCTGGGAGAAGGAATTGTTGGCTGTTAAGTCTGCCTTTGAGACATGGAGACATCATCTTGAAGGAGCTCGGCACCAGGTGGAGGTCCGGACGGATCATCGGAACCTAGAGTTTCTGCAAACGGCCCAAAAGTTAAACCAATGGCAGATACATTGGTCATTTTTCGTTGCGCGATTCAACTTTTGGATCTGATATACGCCGAGTTACCAGAACCCTCGAGCATACTCCCTATCCCAAAAACCAGAGTATCTGCATCCCAAAGAACAGGCCCCATTGCAAACTATCTTGCGCACGGAAGCCCTGGCTGCCATGCACAACCCCGTGGATTTGCGTCGGCGCATTTGAGAGATGCAGTGGAGAGGGCTCAGTTGGTGCGGGAGATTGGGCCCGATTTTCCATAGACATTTTCAGATGGTCTGCTCCAGTACCATGGGTAGCTGTACATTCCAGCAGGGCCACTTCGTGGCCTGATCATGTCCCAGTGTCATGACAATCCTGCCACTGGTCATTTTGGGCTGTTCAAGACTTTGGAACTAGTGTCATGAACGTTTTGGTGGCCACGGCTTTGCAATGATGTGCAATCATACATGAATACCTGTGAGCGTTGCCATGTGGCCATGTCCACCATAGGGGCCCTGCCTGGGCTGTTGCAGCCTTTGTCGACACCCAAGAGGCCATGGGGGGCTGTGTCCATAGACTTTGTGACCCATCTGGCCTTGTCTTCGGGGTTCACCACGGTGATGATGGTGGTGGACATGTTGACAAAGATGACACGTTTTATTCCCTGCCACCGAGTGCCCACGATTCAAGTCGCCACCCAGTTATTTATACAATATGTTTTCTGGCTCCATCGCCTTCCAGACCGGGTGGTGTCAGACAGGGGGATCAAATTCATGGCACGATTCTGGAAGGAACTGATATCAGCTTTGCAGGTGCAAGTCTGTTTAGTGTCTATGCAGCACCCTCAGACCGATGGTGGCACCGAGAAGGTACCTGCGGTGCTTTGTGTTGGACCGGCAGTCCGAATGGTCATGCTGTCTTCCAGTGGCTGAGTTTGCCTTCAATAACTCCCGCCACACGTCCACGCGAATCATGCCCTTTTATATTAATTATGGTTTCCATCCCCATTTTTTCCTGTTGACCCTTTTGGATTTCCCAGTCCCGTCTGTGGAGGACTTCCTGTCTGAACTACAGTCAGTACACGAAATGGTGAAGAGATACCTCAACAAAGCCGAGGAAGACTATCAGAGATATGCTGACCGGTCCCGTCGTGACGTTCCTCCGTTGGCTGTAGGAGATCAAGTGTGGCTGTCCACAAAACACATTACATTGGAGTTGCCCTGTCGGAAGCTGGATCCACGCTTCATCGGCCCTTTCCCTGTTGAGCAGGTCGTCAACCCTGTGGCCTATCGTCTGTCCCTGCCTGCCAACATGAGAATTCACCCGGTGTTTCATCGCTCTCTATTGGTTCCTGTTCATCCTGACTGCCGACTCCATCTTAGTGTATCCACCCTGTCTGCACCCTGTGTTTGGGATTATCTGCCTGATGCCCCAATCCATGCCATTCGGGATTCACGATGGATGGAGGATTGTTTGCAATATTTGGCACAATGGATTGAGGGTGACCCGGATGATTGTTCTTGGGTGTAGGCCACCCTGGTGGATGCCCCTGAGCTCATTCGGGCTTTTCACTTACAGTTCCCGAATAAGCCCGGTCCTTTGCACAGGGTTCCAGGGTGGTGGTGGTGTTGTGGTTGGCTCTGGGCCAGCTCCTGCAATGGGGATTTTGGATGAGGCTTTCGGAGAATCCTCTGGATCACAGAGACTTGTTTTATTGCCATCAGACTCTGATAATGAAGTTGATTCACGGTCAAGGACAGACAGTGAGGGAGAGGAATCAAACGGAGAGATTGGTGCAGGCAGCCCATCAGTCAGTGCTCCAATTAGTGAGATGTCAGAGTCAGAGGAAGATCCACCTGTGGCAAGAAGGGACCAGCTGTGCAGGCGTCACCGAAGATAAGGGAGAACATCTGTTTCAGAGGCAATTAGGTTAATGTGTTTGGGGATAAATTATGGGCGTTGGGGAGCATGTGAGCGTTTATCCGTTGGAGAAAGACCATTGCTACTGTTTGAATTATTCCAGGACTTCTACTGACTTTTGGACACTTCACAGTTAAATAACACTTGTGGATTCATTGACGTGGGTGGCTGTGAAAGTTTCACAGTGGCCTTATCTGCTCATTTGTTTTGCTTTTTGCCGCATTCAAGGACTCTTTCTGGGTGAGAGACATTTGGCTCTTTTGAAAGTGTGTGCTCACAAAAACTATTTGGATAAACTTACTTTCTTTTTCTCTGTGACGTGTGTGTTTGAATTGCATTCCAAACTCACTGGGGGGCTACTAGGGAAGGGCCTGGCAAAACAGGTGATAGGAACAATGAGAAAACTAATAGTAATAATAATGCTAATGCAGCCTTAGTGAATAGTTTGTGGTGAAGAAATTATTTGTTTAGCAGTGTGATGGTACTTGGGAAAAAACTGTGTGTCTAGTTGTCTTGTGTCTAGTTGTTTCTTCTATAGTGACGTTTTGAGGAGTTGGAGTTGAAACAATTTATGTCCAGGATGTGCGGGGTCAGCAAATATTTTCACCGCCCTCTTTTTGATTCATGCAGTATACAGGTCTTCAATGGAAGGTAGGTTGGCAGTAATTGTTTTTCTGCAGTTCTGATTATCTCTGAAGTTTGTGTCTGTCTTGTTGGGTTGCAGAACCGAATCAGATAGTTATAAAGGTGCAGATGACAGACTCAATAATTCCTCTGTAGAACTGTGTCAGCAGCTTTATGGGCAGTTTGAGCTTCCTGAATTGGCGCCGAAAGAACATTCTTTGTTGTGCTTAATGATGTTTTTGATGCTAGGTGACCATTTTAGGTCTTGAGATATGATAGAACCTAGAAATTTGAAGGTCTTTACTGTTGATATTGTGTTGTGTTGTCTAGTATTGTAAGAGGTGGTAGAATGAGAAGGTTTCTCCTAAAGTCTACCACCATTTCTATGGTTTTGAGTTTGTTCAGTTCCAGATTGTTCTTGTCGCACCACAAGGCTAGTCGATCAATCTCCTGTCTGTATATGGTTTCATCATTGTCTTGAATGAGACCAATCACTGCTGTATCATCTGCACACTTCTGTAATTTAACAGATGGATCATTTCAAATGCAGTCATTGGTATATAGAGAGAAGTGGTGAGAGAACATAGCCTTGGGCCGGAGGCTGTGCTAATTGTACAGGTATCTGATCTGAATTTTGCCTAACTTCACCTGCTGCTTCCTGTTTGTTAGGAAGCTTGAGATCCACTTACTTTTGTGTTCAGGTACCTCTAGCTAATTTAGTTAGAAGAGTGTCTGGAATGATGGTATTGAATCCTGAATTAAAGTCTACAAAGAGGATGCTTGCGTAGATCTTTGGAGATTCAAGATGTTGTAGGACAGTGATGGCTAACCTATGGCACGGGTGCCACAGGTAGCATGCAGAGCTATATCTGCTGGCACTTGAGAGCTGTTGCCCTAGCTCAGCTACAACATGTATGTGTGTGCCGGCGAGGTGATTTTTGGCTAACACAGAGGCTCTAGGAGGGTGTTTTTGGCTTTCAAGGAACCTCTGGGGGGATGGGAGAGGACATTTTTACCCTCCTCTGGCTCCAGGAAAACCTTTGAAGCCTGGGAAGAGTGAAACATGAGCCTACTAGGCCCATCAGAAGTTGGAAAACAGGTCATTTCTGGCCTCCAGAGGGCCTCCAGGAGGTGAGGGAAGCTGTTTTTGCCCTCCTCAGGCATTGAGCTATGGGCACTCGCACATTTGCAATAGTGTGTGCCCACACTCTTTTGGCACCCAAGGAAAAAAAAGGTTCGCCATCACTGTTGTAGGATGTAGTGCAGAGCCATATAACATCATCATCTTTTGATCTGTTTGCTCGGTATACAAATTGCAGATCTAACAGTAGATTCGTGATGGTTTTCAAGTGGAACATCACTAGCCTTTCAAAGATTTTCATAAGTGCAGATGTTAGAGCAACTGCTCTGTAGTCATTCAGTTCCTTGATGGAGGTTTATTCAGCACTGGGATGATAACGGAACATTTCAAGCAGGAAGGGACATGGCATATCTCTAGTGATTTGTTAAAGATTTGGATGAAGATGGGGGCCAATTGGTCAGCACAAACTTTTAAACAAGAAGGAGTTATCTTGTCTGGGCCTGGTGCTTTTCCTGGCTTCTGTCTGTGAAATGGATCTTGCAATTCATTTTCTCTGATCACCAGGAGTTGTGAACCCAGTGGGATGGGGTCATTTATAGGAGGTTTGGCTGTTGTTGGTGTGTCTGGGATGTAGGTGGCTGTTGTTTCCTTTCAAATCTTCATTAGAACACGTTCAGATGGTCTGAAATTTATGAAAACGGAGCTGTAAATGAAGTAGATGTAGTTGTTGAGGATAAAGGACAAACAAATAATGATAATAATGTTCTTCGGGTAATGTGCACAAATGCTCGAAGCTTGAGCAACAAGCTCTGTGAGTTAATGGCCATAATATCTGTTGTGGTTAGCTCTGGCCCAGCTCCTGCCCCAAGGACTGTGGATGTGGGGGAGACATCCACATGCTGCAGGCCTTCTTTGCCCCCGGTGGAATCTGCTGATGAAGGCTCCTCTGACCAAGAAGACATGAGTGACAAGGAGGAGGAGAGTGTGGCAGACAGCTCAGAAGGAGATCAATTATCTAGCTCCTCTTTGGATTCAGAACAAGAGTTAATGATACAGCCACGCTTGCGGAGAGCAATGCATAGGGAACAACAACTGAGAGATTATTATCAAAGAAAATGAGGCCACCTGTGGTTGGGTGGGGCTGTGGTAATTAGTGAGGCTGCTATAAATAGCAGCCTGTGGGTTTGGCCATTATGGAGGATTATCTGATCGTTGTGTTTCGTGACTGCTTTACTGACTTTGACCTTTTGTGTGCTGATTTTTCCCCGCTTTGAAACTAAACCAGAGCAAAGTGTGTTTCACTTTGTGAAAGAAGAAGGACTGTGAATTGCCTCACAGCTGCAAGCTAAGTATCACAGAACTGATAAGGGACTTGTACAAATTACCAGTTTGTTTGGAGACGAGTGCTCTTTGCTATACCAAAAGAAGGCTTAGTTTAAGTGAATTTTCATTATGAACAACAGTGTTTTGAATTTTCAAACATGTGTGTGTCTGAAATTTGTACCTGTGAATTTTTGGGAGGTGTCTACCAGAGAGCCCGACAGAACAATATCTAGAAATAATTTGGATCTGGTTGCCATAACTGAGACATGGTATAAGGATTCTAATGATTGGGAAATATCCATACCAGGATATACATTGTATAGGAAGGATAGAGTAGAGAGAAGGGGAGGTGGAATAGCCATTTATGTTAAGGAAAGTCTAAAAGCAACACTAATTCAAAATACAGTGGTACCTCAAGATACGAACCCCTCGTCTTACGAACAACCCGAGATACGAACCCAGGGTTGAGGAAATTTTTGCCTCTTCTTACGAACTTTTTTCGTCTTACGAACGCCAAACCCGAACTTCCGGGTTCGGCATTCCGGAGGCTACTGGGAAGCCCCGCAGCCCGGATGTCACCTTTTAAAACAGCTGGGGGGCTTCCCAGCAGCCTCCCGAAGCCGAACCCGGAAGTTCGGGTTTGGCGTTCGGCTTCGGGAGGCTGTTTAAAAGGTAACAGCCGGGCGGCGGTGGCGGCAGGTTGGGAGGCCGCTTTGGGGTTTTGGCTGGAGGTCCGGCGCTGGGGGAGGGAGTCAGGGAGGTCCTCCTGCTCCCCCCCTCAGCGAAAAACACAAAGAGGGTCTGCCGCCGCATGACAGGCATGGCGGAGCAGCGTGGAGCAGCGGGAGTCTGAAACCGCCAGCGGCTTCAGCTTCCCATTGCTCCGCGGGCGATCGCCTTTGTATTTTTGGCTGGGGGGGGGAAGCAGGAGGCGCAGGATCGGGCCGGCGGTGGGCGCGGGGAGAGGCAGCAGGTCTGCATCCTGGGCGGGCGGCGGTCGAGGAGGCGCGACCGAGCGGACCCGGCTCAGGCTCTGGCTAGGACGGGGCGGGCAGCGACTGGGCGCTGCGGGGAGGGTGTGTCCGACTCGGGGCTGGCGGCGCCCGACGCAGCGGGGAACATCAGCGTGGGAGGCAGGAGAGGACCAGGCAACCGGAGCGGCGTCGGCGCCGCTCCCGGCTTGGCTTCCCTCACCGCTGCAGGCAACGTGCGCTGTGATCTTCCCGGCCAGTGAGGCTAAGTGACGGAAGACAGCTGCCGGGCCGGGCTTGATCCGCTGAGGCTGGCTGAGCCGGAAGATCGCTCCCAGCTTGGCTTCCCTCACCAGCGCAGGCAACGCGCGCTGTGATCTTCCGGCTCAGCCAGCCTCTGCAGACGGGAAGATCTTTGGGGTGGGGGTGGGGCTGTCGGGACACCTCCAACCCCAGCACTTTGAATCCCGCCGGCCAAGAGCACTTGAGCAGAAGCTTCCCCCTCATCGCCCGTGTCTGGCAGAAGCTTCTGCCCGAGTGCTCTTGGCCGGCGGGATTCAAAGTGCTGGGGTGGGAGGTGTCCCGACAGAAACGGGCTCCGAAGCGGCGCAAAGTTATCCTGTCTTTCCACCTCCTCCCCCTGCGGCCGCCTTCCCAAAGGAGCCTTCTGGCTGCCCAGGGGGCGGGGTTAGCTTTGTGCCGGGGGAGCGGGGGCTGCCACCCGAGCGCTCTTGCCCAGCGAGAGGCAAAGCACTGGGGTGGGGGTGGGGCTGTCGGGACACCCCCCCACCCCAGCACTTTGAATCCCGCCGGCCAAGAGCACTCGGGCAGAAGCTTCCCCCTCATCGCCCGTGTCTGGCAGAAGCTTCTGCCCGAGTGCTCTTGGCCGGCGGGATTCAAAGTGCTGGGGTGGGAGGTGTCCCGACAGCCCCACCCCCACCCCAGTGCTTCGCCTCCCGCTGGGCAAGAGCGCTCGGGTGGCAGCCCCCGCTCCCCCGGCACAAAGCTAACCCCTCCCCCTGGGCAGCCAGAAGGCTCCTTTGGGAAGGCGGCCGCAGGGGGAGGAGGTGGAGAGACATGATAACTTTGCGCTGCTTCGGAGCCCGTTTCTTTCTTGCTGCCACTATCTCCTTGAAGGTTTTCCCAACGAAGCGCTGCGCTGGGCTCCGAAGTGGCGCAAAGTTCTCCCTGCCTCCTCTGCGGCCACCTTCCCCAAGGAGCCTCCCAACCGCAGAGGAGGCAGGGAGAACTTTGCGCCACTTCGGAGCCCAGCGCAGCGCTTCGTTGGCTTTGTGCCGGGGGAGCGGAGGCTGCCACCCGAGCGCTCTTGCCCAGCGGGAGGCGAAGCACTGGGGTGGGGGTGGGGCTGTCGGGACACCTTCCACCCCAGCACTTTGAATCCTGCCGGCCAAGAGCACTCGGGCAGAAGCTTCTGCCAGACACGGGCGATGAGGGGGAAGCTTCTGCCCGAGTGCTCTTGGCCGGCGGGATTCAAAGTGCTGGGGTGGGGGGTGTCCCGACAGCCCCACCCCCCACCCCAGTGCTTTGCCTCTCGCTGGGCAAGAGCGCTCGGGTGGCAGCCCCCGCTCCCCCGGCAAAAAGCTAACCCCTCCCCCTGGGCAGCCAGAAGGCTCCTTTGGGAAGGCGGCCGCAGGGGGAGGAGGTGGAAAGACAGGATAACTTTGCGCCGCTTCGGAGCCCGTTTCTGTCGGGACACCTCCCACCCCAGCACTTTGAATCCCACCGGCCAAGAGCACTCGGGCAGAAGCTTCTGCCAGACACGGGCGATGAGGGGGAAGCTTCTG
Organism: Erythrolamprus reginae; assembly: GCF_031021105.1. NCBI lineage: Eukaryota > Metazoa > Chordata > Lepidosauria > Squamata > Dipsadidae > Erythrolamprus > Erythrolamprus reginae. The sequence continues at coordinate 42,531,162 of NC_091955.1, forward strand.
CCCGAGTGCTCTTGGCCGGCGGGATTCAAAGTGCTGGGGTGGGGGGTGTCCCGACAGCCCCACCCCCCACCCCAGTGCTTTGCCTCTCGCTGGGCAAGAGCGCTCGGGTGGCAGCCCCCGCTCCCCCGGCACAAAGCTAACCCCGCCCCCTGGGCAGCCAGAAGGCTCCTTTGGGAAGGCGGCCGCAGGGGGAGGAGGTGGAAAGACAGGATAACTTTGCGCCGCTTCAGAGCCCGTTTCTGTCGGGACACCTCCCACCCCAGCACTTTGAATCCCACCGGCCAAGAGCACTCGGGCAGAAGCTTCTGCCAGACACGGGCGATGAGGGGGAAGCTTCTGCCCGAGTGCTCTTGGCCGGCGGGATTCAAAGTGCTGGGGTGGGGGGTGTCCCGACAGCCCCACCCCCCCACCCCAGTGCTTTGCCTCTCGCTGGGCAAGAGCGCTCGGGTGGCAGCCCCCGCTCCCCCGGCACAAAGCTAACCCCACCCCCTGGGCAGCTGAAGGCTCCTTTGGGAAGGCGGCCGCAGGGGGAGGAGGTGGAAAGACAGGATAACTTTGCGCCGCTTCGGAGCCCGTTTCTGTCGGGACACCTCCCACCCCAGCACTTTGAATCCCGCCGGCCAAGAGCACTCGGGCAGAAGCTTCCCCCTCATCGCCCGTGTCTGGCAGAAGCTTCTGCCCGAGTGCTCTTGGCCGGCGGGATTCAAAGTGCTGGGGTGGGAGGTGTCCCGACAGCCCCACCCCCACCCCAGTGCTTCGCCTCCCGCTGGGCAAGAGCGCTCGGGTGGCAGCCCCCGCTCCCCCGGCACAAAGCTAACCCCTCCCCCTGGGCAGCCAGAAGGCTCCTTTGGGAAGGCGGCCGCAGGGGGAGGAGGTGGAGAGACATGATAACTTTGCGCCGCTTCGGAGCCCGTTTCTTTCTTGCTGCCACTATCTCCTTGAAGGTTTTCCCAACGAAGCGCTGCGCTGGGCTCCGAAGTGGCGCAAAGTTCTCCCTGCCTCCTCTGCGGCCACCTTCCCCAAGGAGCCTCCCAACCGCAGAGGAGGCAGGGAGAACTTTGCGCCACTTCGGAGCCCAGCGCAGCACTTCGTTGGCTTTGTGCCGGGGGAGCGGGGGCTGCCACCCGAGCGCTCTTGCCGAGCGGGAGGCGAAGCACTGGGGTGGGGGTGGGGCTGTCAGGACACCTCCCACCCCAGCACTTTGAATCCCGCCAGCCAAGAGCACTCGGGCAGAAGCTTCTGCCAGACACGGGCGATGAGGGGGAAGCTTCTGCCCGAGTGCTCTTGGCCGGCGGGATTCAAATTGCTGGGGTGGGGGGTGTCCCGACAGCCCCACCCCTCACCCCAGTGCTTTGCCTCTCGCTAGGCAAGAGCGCTCGGGTGGCAGCCCCCGCTCCCCCGGCACAAAGCTAACCCCTCCCCCTGGGCAGCCAGAAGGCTCCTTTGGGAAGGCGGCCGCAAGGGGAGGAGGTGGAAAGACAGGATAACTTTGCGCCGCTTCGGAGCCCGTTTCTGTCGGGACACCTCCCACCCCAGCACTTTGAATCCCACCGGCCAAGAGCACTCGGGCAGAAGCTTCTGCCAGACACGGGCGATGAGGGGGAAGCTTCTGCCCGAGTGCTCTTGGCCGGCGGGATTCAAATTGCTGGGGTGGGGGGTGTCCCGACAGCCCCACCCCCCACCCCAGTGCTTTGCCTCTCGCTAGGCAAGAGCGCTCGGGTGGCAGCCCCCGCTCCCCCGGCACAAAGCTAACCCCTCCCCCTGGGCAGCCAGAAGGCTCCTTTGGGAAGGCGGCCGCAGGGGGAGGAGGTGGAAAGACAGGATAACTTTGCGCCGCTTCGGAGCCCGTTTCTGTCGGGACACCTCCCACCCCAGCACTTTGAATCCCACCGGCCAAGAGCACTCGGGCAGAAGCTTCTGCCAGACACGGGCGATGAGGGGGAAGCTTCTGCCCGAGTGCTCTTGGCCGGCGGGATTCAAAGTGCTGGGGTGGGGGGTGTCCCGACAGCCCCACCCCCCACCCCAGTGCTTTGCCTCTCGCTGGGCAAGAGCGCTCGGGTGGCAGCCCCCGCTCCCCCGGCACAAAGCTAACCCCACCCCCTGGGCAGCCAGAAGGCTCCTTTGGGAAGGCGGCCGCAGGGGGAGGAGGTGGAAAGACAGGATAACTTTGCGCCGCTTCGGAGCCCGTTTCTGTCGGGACACCTCCCACCCCAGCACTTTGAATCCCACCGGCCAAGAGCACTCGGGCAGAAGCTTCTGCCAGACACGGGCGATGAGGGGGAAGCTTCTGCCCGAGTGCTCTTGGCCGGCGGGATTCAAAGTGCTGGGGTGGGGGGTGTCCCGACAGCCCCACCCCCCACCCCAGTGCTTTGCCTCTCGCTGGGCAAGAGCGCTCGGGTGGCAGCCCCCGCTGCCCCGGCACAAAGCTAACCCCACCCCCTGGGCAGCCAGAAGGCTCCTTTGGGAAGGCGGCCGCAGGGGGAGGAGGTGGAAAGACAGGATAACTTTGCGCCGCTTCGAAGCCCGTTTCTGTCGGGACACCTCCCACCCCAGCACTTTGAATCCCACCGGCCAAGAGCACTCGGGCAGAAGCTTCTGCCAGACACGGGCGATGAGGGGGAAGCTTCTGCCCGAGTGCTCTTGGCCGGCGGGATTCAAAGTGCTGGGGTGGGGGGTGTCCCGACATCCCCACCCCCCACCCCAGTGCTTTGCCTCTCGCTGGGCAAGAGCGCTCGGGTGGCAGCCCCCGCTCCCCCGGCACAAAGCTAACCCCGCCTCCTGGGCAGCCAGAAGGCTCCTTTGGGAAGGCGGCCGCAGGGGGAGGAGGTGGAAAGACAGGATAACTTTGCGCCACTTCGGAGCCCGTTTCTGTCGGGACACCTCCCACCCCAGCACTTTGAATCCCGCCGGCCAAGAGCACTCGGGCAGAAGCTTCTGCCAGACACGGGCGATGAGGGGGAAGCTTCTGCCCGAGTGCTCTTGGCCGGCGGGATTCAAAATGCTGGGGTGGGGGGGTGTCCCGACAGCCCCACCCCCCACCCCAGTGCTTCGCCTCCCGCTGGGCAAGAGCGCTCGGGTGGCAGCCCCCGCTCCCCCGGCACAAAGCTAACCCCGCCCCCTGGGCAGCCAGAAGGCTCCTTTGGGAAGGCGGCCGCAGGGGGAGGAGGTGGAGAGACAGGATAACTTTGTGCCGCTTCGGAGCCCGTTTCTGTCGGGACACCTCCCACCCCAGCACTTTGAATACCACCGGCCAAGAGCACTCGGGCAGAAGCTTCTGCCAGACACGGGCGATGAGCGGGACGTCACTTCATTCCTCCACGTCACTTCGCCGCTTCGCCGCTCCTTGTGGCTGGGGGGGGGGAGTTAGGAAGGTCCTACTTCTCCCCCCCCAGCCAAAAACTCAAAGCCTATCTACTGCCGCACGGCTGTTTTAAAAGGTGACAGCCGGGCGGCAGCGTTTTTTTTGCGGTTTTTTTTTGTTGTTGCACGGATTAATTGACTTTACATTGTTTCCTATGGGAAACAATGTTTCGTCTTACGAACCTTTCGTCTTACGAACCTCCCCCCGGCACCAATTAAGTTCGTATCTTAAGGTACCACTGTACATGTAAAGAACTGGAGACTCTCTGGATTTGCATGCAATCTAAAGACAGTTCTGTCATTAGATTTGGGCTGATCTATAGGCCTCCAAGGCAATCTGAGGATTATGACAACAAGATAGTGCATGAAATTACCCAAATGGCAGTAAAGGGAGATATTGTGATTATGGGTGATTTCAACATGCCTGATGTTGACTGGAATAGTGTCCTTACATGCAAAAGTAAGAATATAGTAGAGGTCCTTACAGGAGCAGCTCTGGCACAGCTGGTTAAGACACCAACTAGAGGGGAGAATATTCTAGATTTAGTTTTTACGAATGGGAACCAGGTTTCAGAGGTTAAGGTGGGAGAAAACATAGGTTGCAGTGACCGCCTATGTTTGTGGTTTGATGTAAAAACTGATTGTGAGCTATCCTATACTACAACCAAATTATTGGATTTCAGAAAAACAAATTTCAATAAAATGGGGGAATATTTAAATCAGTGATGGGCAACCTTTTGAGCTTGGTGTGTCAAAATTCGCCAACAAACTGAGCATAACTCGGGTGGTGTGTCACCTTGAGAAAAAAACATAATTTTGTGATATTTATAGTTTAAATAACAAATATGCATAATTATCTTTCTCTCTCTTTCCTGTCATTCTCTGCCTCAATCATTTTCTCATTTCTCTTTTTTTTCTCCCCTTTATTCTATAATTTCTCTCCCTCTCTCTTCCTATCTTCTATCTCACACTCTTTCTCTCTCTCTCCCTTCCTTTCTTTCCTTCTCTCTTCCTTCCACTTTTTTCTCTTTCTCTCTCTCTCCCTTCCTTTTTTTCTCTTCCTTCCACTTTTTTCTCTTTCTCTCTCTCTTTTCCTTCCTTCCCCTCTTCCCCTCCCTCTCTTTCTCCCTCTCTCCCTTTATATTTATCTCTTCCTTCCTTCCTCTTCCTCCCTTTCTCTCTCCCTCTCGTTCACTTTTCTCTCTTCCTCCCTTTCTCTCTCCCTCTCGTTCACTTTTCTCTCTTTGGCGAACCCCCAAACTGTTCAGATTCAAGAAAAAGCTTATCAAGGGGGGTGGGGGGTTGTAAAAATCTAGTTATGAGCCGCCAAAGGAGGAAGCAAATGGTGCGACGTCCACGCAGGTTTTTTTTTCAGACTCTCTTTTTTGCGAGCCCGGCATGATTTTTTAAAATTACAAATTAATAACCCGGAAAGGGTTTACCTTAGCACCGTCTCCTGTAACACCGTTCTGGAAGGCGAGCAGGGAGCAGAGGGGCGAGGGCAGTGTTCCCTCTAATTTTTTTTCGGGGTGGGCGGAAAAGTACAGTGTCTGAGTGACAGTCCCTTTGGGACTGGGTGGCATATAAGTATAAATAAATAAATAAATAAATAAATAAACAAATAAATAAAGTGTGGGCGTGCGCTATCACACATGAGCGAGTTCTTGCATCTATAATTCTATCCTTTCTATGTCTCCCTCCCTCTTTCCTCCCTCCCTCTTTCCTTTCTATCTTTCTCTCACCCTGCCTTTCTCCAAGCCCTTCCTTTTCCCTCTCCCTATCCTACTACCCCTCACCCTCCTTCTTTCCTCCCTCCCTCCTTTTTTCTATCTCTCCCTCCCTTTCCTCCTTCCCTCTTTCCTTTCTATCTCTCCCTCCCTCTTTCCTTTCTATCTCTCCCTCCCTCTTTTTTTCTATCTCTCCCTCCCTTTCCTCCCTCCCTCTTTCCTTTCTATCTCTCCCTCCCTCTTTCCTTTCTATCTTTCTCTCCCCCTGCCTTTCTCCAAGCCCTTCCTTTTCCCTCTCTCTATCCTACTTCCCGCTCTCCCTCCTGTCTATCTCATCCTCCCTCTTCCCTTTCTCCCATTCTCTCCCTATTCCTTTCTATCTTTCTCTCCCTGCCTTTCTCCCTCTTTCCCTTCATCTCTCCCTCTCTCTTTATCTCAATTCCCTCTTTCTCCCTGAGCTGCTGTGCCTGCCCTGCAGCCCCACCACGGACGGACTGCCTTAGCATCGGCGCCCCCCCCCACACGCTGCAGCTGCCGGACCATCAGCGGCACACACACACACACACTGCGTTTCTCCCTCTTTTCCTTCATCTCTCCACACACACGCTGGCAGCACACACACACGCGCGCACACACCCCACACACGCTGCGTTTCTCCCTCTTTCTCTTCATCTCTCCACGCACACGCTAAGCTCCCGGACCATCAGCGGCACGCACACACGCGCACACACACACGCTGCCTTTCTCAATCTTTCCCTCTTTCTTTCTTGCTCTCTCTCACTCTCTCTTCCTTCCTATCTTCTCTCTCTCTTTCTCTCTCTCTCTCCCTTCCTTTCTTCTCTCTTCCTTCCACTTTTTTCTCTTTTCCTTCCTTCCCCTATTCCCCTCTCTCTCCCTCTTTATATTTATGTCTCCCTTCCTTCCTCTTTTCCTCCCTTTCTCTCTCCCTCTCATTCACTTTTCTCCCCCTTCCTTCCCTCCCTCCTTCTGTCCTCTCCTCCTTCCCTCCCTCTCTTTCCCTTCTTTCTCTCCACATCTCCGGCGTGCAGCTGACTTTGCTGACCGGCACAAGTCTCAAGCCAGCTGCCCCGGAAAGCCAGGAAGGTCCTCCTGCCCCTCTCCCGCCAAAAAAACCCTGGAGGTCTACCGCCACCAGCCTGAGCCTCCCGTTGCTCCACTCGGCTTCGCTGTGGACCTCCGTTGTGTTTTCGGAGGGAGGGAGCGGCGGGAAAGCCCTGTGCTGGCCAGGAAAGCTGGCTTTCCAAGAAAGCAGCGCGCTTTTCAAATACAGTACACTGCTTTCTTACAACTCTTTCCTGGGCAGGGGGAAGGGAGGAGGCCTGCAACCCCTCCCCTCGCTCCCAGCGGCCCCTGCGAGCCAACCACCATTCGATGCTTGGCACCACGCCAATCAGCTGGGAGGCGGTGTTCTCGCCCCTCCCAGCCATCGCAAATATCGGCGGGGCGAAAATCGCCCGGCCTCTTAATTAAGGGGAGAGGAAAAATAATAATAATTGCGGTTGCAATTGCACTCCCTAAAGCTCCCTGTTTCCCCGGCGGCCGCGTGTCACCGAAAATGGCTAGGCGTGTCAGTGGTGACACGTGTGTCATAGGTTCGCCATCACTGATTTAAATAATGAATTAAAGAGCAGGGATAAAATGGCAGAAGCAAGTGCCCAGTGAACTGTATTAAAGAAGGCCATCTTAAAAGCCACTGGACTGTATGTAAGGCAAATAACTAAAGGTAAAAGGAAGAAGAAACCGCTGTGGTTTAGTAATGATGTAAGGGCTATAGTCAATGAAAAAAGTCTGCCTATAGGAGATATAAAGAGTCTGGAAGTATAGCTGACAGAGAAGTATATAAAATGAGACAGAAGGAGGAAAAACAGATAATATATGCTGCTAAAGCCTCAAAAGAGGAAGAAATTGCCAAATAATACATACATTGATGGGAATAAGGAGGTCGCTGACCATTTGAATAGCTACTTCTGTGAAGGCATGCAGCCCTCCCCCGGTGGGTTGACCTCTAGGGAGGCACTGCATGCCATGATTGCCACATAAGAATGAAATGACAGAGAGAAAGTTTTCTCGATGAGGCGACCTTGAATGAATCAAGACCTCTCCTTTTTATTGTATTTTACCCTTCTGACATGTGGTACAGAATAACCAATTCGCGAACGCCACATACATTAAGCCATCCTCCAGCTACTATTCACTTTTGCACCTTATAAGGCAAGCTTCTCTTTAGGTAATTAACAGAAGCTACATTCCTTGCCTTTTCCCTGGATTTTGTGTTAGCAAAGGAATGTCAGTAATGCATACCTTATATGGAAGTTAGCTATAGGTTTTTCTTCATATTGCAAAGCAAGTCCATACATGGTCTGCAGCTTGCTTACTGAGCCTAGACTTTTCTGCCTTTCCATAGAGGAAAAATTAAGGTTTTATGCAGCATATAATTAGGCTTAAACATCACTCTCCAGTAATATTTTATTCCCAAATTTCAGTGCTTATAAACCTATGATTACAACTCTTCTGTTCAGTTTTCTCAGAAGGCAGCTTACAATATAATACTATGGGTGGATATAGCATTGCTTCCAGCTGTAGGGATTAAGCTCCAGTGATTTTAGAAGCCGATGTCTTAGAAGAACTTTGAAGAGTCCAGAGACAGGAGGCTTAAACTGACGGTTCCTTTATTTCAGCTCTTTTAGAAAGTGACATTCAGCTGGAACACGTCTGGCTTTACAGAGAAAATACGCTCCTTTTATACATTTCAGGCTCCCGCCAAAAGAGAACTGTCAGCATCTTAGCCAATCAGGCGCGACTTCTATTTTTAACCATTTTCTGTACAGAGACAGCTTTTACATAGAGATAACTATTTACATAGGGATTTAACAAACTTGAACGATTAAAGACAAATAAAGCAATGGGTCCTGATGGCATCCACACCAGAGTTCTTAAAGAACTCAGATATGTGATTGCTGCCCCCCTGACTGATTTGTTTAACCAATCCCTTTTAACAGGAGATGTTCCTGATGATTGGAGAATAGCCAGTGTTGTGCCTATTCACAAGAAGGGCAGTAGAAAAGAAGCTAGTAACTGCAGGCCAGTTAGCTTGACATCAGCTATAGTTAAAATGATGGAGACTCTATTCAAAAAGAGGATAAATCAGCACCTAAAAACCAATAACTTATTGGACCCAAACCAGCATGGCTTTACTGAGGGCAAATCATGTCAGACTAATCTCATTGGTTTCTTTGACTATGTCACAAAGGTGTTGGATGAAGGTGGTGCCGTGGATATTGCCTATCTGGACTTCAGCAAAGCTTTTGATATGGTTCCACATAAAGAGCTGATAGATAAATTAGTGAAGATTGGACTTAATCCCTGGATAGTTCAGTGGATTTGCAGCTGGCTGAAGCGTAGACATCAGAGAGTTTTTGTTAATGGCGAGTATTCTGACCAGAGCCTGGTTACAAGCGGTGTGCCTCAAGGGTCTGTTCTGGGTCTTATTCTTTTTAATATCTTTGTGAGTGACATATGGGAAGGTTTGGTAGGGAAGGTTTGCCTATTTGCCAATGACTCTAAAGTGTGAATAGGGTTGATATTCCTGGAGGCGTCTATAATATGGCAAATGATTTAGCTTTACTAGATAAATGGTCAAAGCAATGGAAACTCCAGTTTAATGTTTCCAAATGTAAAATAATGCACTTGGGGAAAATGAATCCTCAATCTGAGTATTGTATTGGCAGTTCTGTGTTAGCAAAAACTTCAGAAGAGAAGGATTTAGGAGTAGTGATTTCTGACAGTCTCAAATTGGTGAACAGTGCAGTCAGGTGGTAGGGAATGCAAGTAGAATTCTTGGCTGCATAGCTAAAGGTATAACAAGCAGGAAGAGTGAGATTGTGATCCCGCTGTATAGAGCGTTGGTGAGACCACATTTGGAATACTGTGTTCAGTTCTGGAGACCTCATCTACAAAAAGATATTGATAAAATTGAACGGGTCCTAAGGTGGTCTACAAAAATGGTGGAAGGTCTTAAGCATAAAACTTATCAGGAAAGACTTAATGAACTCAATTTGTATAGTCTGGAGGACAGAAGGAAAAGGGGGAACATGATCGAAACATTTAAATATGTTAAAGGGTTAAATAAGGTTCAGGAGAGAAGTGTTTTCAATAGGAAAGTGAACACAAGAACAAGGGGGCACAATCTGAGGTTAGTTGGGGGAAATAATGTGAGAAAATATTATTTTATTGAAAGAGTAGTAGATGCTTGGAACAAACATCCAGCAGATGTAGTCGGTAAATCCACAATAACTGAATTTAAACATGCCTGGGATAAACATATATACATCTAAGATAAAATACAAGAAATAGTATAAGGGCAGACTAGATGGACCATGAGGTCTTTTTCTGCCGTCAATCTTCTGTGTTTCTATGTTTCTGTCTGCAAGTTGCTGATTTCCTTCAGCTTGGGAAGGAGGTTTAAGAGTTTTCCACATGTTTGCTGGTTCATTTGTTGAGAACTGACTCCTTAGCTTTTCAGAGTACCTTCTTTTTGCTGCTCTGATCTCCCTTGTTAATACATTTCTGGCCTGATTGTACAGCATTATATCACCTTTTCTGTAGGCTTCCTCTTTGGAATGATGTAGCTGCTTGTTTAGCAGTGAACCAAGGTTTATTGTTACAATACATTCACAGGTTTCTGGTCGGTACACATAGTTCTTCACAGAAGCTGACATATGATGTTACATACAATGTCTGTGAGTTCATCCAGGTTTGCAGAGCTATCTTCAAAAATATTCCAGTCCATGCAGTCAAAGCAAGCCTGTAGCTTTAACTTTGCCTCTTCAGTCCAAGTCCACAATTATTTAATTGTTGGTTTTGTGGCTTTAAATCTTTGTCTGTAAGCAGGTACAAGGTGAATCATGCAATGATCACAGTGGCCCACAGCTGCTCATAGTAAGGACTAATAACCATCTTTATTTATTTATTTATTCATTCATTCATTCATTCATTCATTCATTCATTCATTCATTCATTCATTCATTCATTCATTCCAAAACATAATGAAGGTTACAGAGGATATACTCATAGTAAAATATATCAATGAAAGAATAGAAGAAAAGATATAGGAATAAAATATATCAAAGGAAGTATAGAAGAAAAAAATATAGGAATAGAAGAGAGAATATAAAGAAATATAGGAGAGACAATGGGACAGGGGACGGAAGGCACGGTGGTGCACTTATGCACACCCCTTACTGGTCTCTTAGGAATCTGCAGAGGTCAACCGTGGATAGTCTAAGGGTAAAATGTTGGGGGTTAGAGGATGACACTACGGAGTCAGGTAAAGAGTTCCACGCTTTGATAATTCTATTACTAAAGTTGTATTTTTTACAATCAAGTTTGGAGCAATTTTAAGTTTGAATTTGTTGTGTGCTCTTGTGTTGTTGTGGTTGAAGCTGAAGTAGTCGTTGACAGGGAGGACGTTGCAACATATGATTTTGTGGGCAATACTTAGATCATGTTTAAGATGTTATAGTTCTAAGCTTTCTAGGCCCAGTATTGTAAGTCTCGTTTGTAGGGTATTCTGTTTCGAGTGGAGGAGTGAAGGGCTCTTCTGGTGAAGTATCTTTGGGTGTTAATGTCCGAGATGCAGTATGGGTTCCAAGCAGATGAGCTGTATTCAAGGATGAGTCTGGTGAAAGTTTTGTAAGCTCTGATAAGTAGTGTGAGATTGCCCGAACAGAAGCTAAGTAGGATTAGGTTAACAACTCTTGAAGCCTTTTTGGTGATGTTGTTGCAGTGGGCTTTGGCACTTAGGTCATTTGATATTAGTATTCTGAGACCTTTACTGTGTAGTAGTGGTCTAAAGTATTCTTGTCTCTGGTGGGACAATTAACATGCTAAAAATAATTTGGAAGCTTTTTCCTTAAGTTACCTTTGTTAAAATCACCTAGAATCTGGGTATTTGGCTTCAGCCTCCATAATCTAATCAGCTAGAGTTCATAAAGCCTTGTTTACACAGATTTGTGGTGGGATATACACAGCAATTAGTAGAAATGATGTGAACTCAGGTGGAGAATAAAAAGGTTTGCAGTTGACAAGTAAAGACTATGTTTTCATCACAGAATTTGTGTATTATAGTTATGTCGTGAGACAAGATGATGTTGATATATATACATAAGCCTCCTTCCTTCCCCCCCCCCCTGATAGTTCTACAATTTTGTCTGCTGTAAGTATCTGAAACCTTGGTATATGTGTGCTATTGTCATCAATTTCCTCATTTAGGCATTTCATAGCTACAAACTATGTAACTTACTTTAATTTAGCTTATGGTTTTTAATTTGCTGTGATTGTAAACTTTATTGTGTAAATAAGCAGTCTGAGACATGTATCAAAGCTTCCTAGTTAGTATGCTCGGAATAATTTAAACAGATAATTTCCATCCAGGTTTTGCTGGTAGAAATGTTATTCCTATGAGAGAAGTAACAGATCATAATTAAGTGGTTAGGTTATCCAGCTTCCAAAGAAAGTCATGCCTACTTGTTCTAATCATTGTTCCAATATCCCCAGCTCATTTCAGCTTATTGTCTGAATGTAAAAAGGCTAAAGCCGGGTAGATGCAGCACAGGGACAAGATGCATCTATAATGTGACTATCTAATTTAAGTTCCGCCCCCTCCAATACTTTGCACAGAAAGCACAAAATCTAAAGTGAGAAAGGTGCTAACTCTCCATGCTGTATATTTTCAGAATTCCTGGTCTCATTCTGGCGAGGCATGGAACATTCTGCCTCTTCCTTAATTTTAGAATAAGCAAATGAACATGTTTATGCTTCTGTACTATATATAATTAATGGCAGCATATTAAATATGTAAAATGCTACCCATTTCAAGAAAAGCTAAGATTGTTTGTATTATATCTTTTAAGGTTTGGCTCACTTTGGCAGATCACTATTTAAAGAGTATAGCGATTGACTGGGATAAAACTATGCGTTTCACTTTCAATGACCGAAGTAATCCTGATGATGATTCCATGGGAATACAGATTGTGAAGGTATTTAAAAGCTTATTAATTTGCTTATTAAAATATTTACATTCATAGCACAATAATGCTTATGTGCTGAGTGTTCTTATTATATTTTATAATAATCAATTAAGAAATTATTTCTCACTGTCTTAATTTGATCAGTTTCCCTGCTTCCTTTACTTTTGTATTGCTAATGGCACATTTATTTTTTTCATTTTATACTGGTTTTGTAGGATAATCTGTACATCAAACAAATTATCAGATTTGCCTCCAGAATTGCAAAATAAAGCAGTACACAGATCAACAATCGATTATCACTTCCAAAGTAGACTCGTCTTATGAAATGTATTAACAGAACTTTTAAAGTACAAAAATTAATTTGTTTTAAAAAAAAAATTTTTGATTAAATTGCTTAGACAGACATGACATACATAACATGTAACACTTAGTGGAGCTACAGTCGCTCCGCTCAGAGTAGAAGTCATCTTTATATTTGTAAAAGGAATTCTTATCATTGTTTAACACCATCTATGAAATACTTTAAAATATCAATTATAAAATGATAAGTAAAAACACATCTAAAGTATTTAAGAACATATATAGAAATTTTGAAATTATGACTTAAATTAAGGTAAAGGAAAAAAGAGAATTATAGAAGAAGAAAAAAGGAATTTACATTTGTATTGTAAATAATCACTATCTAATACAATATGAGTACTAGCTACAAATATATTTAAAGTAGTACAGTGATCCCTCGAGTATCGCGAGGGTTACGTTCCAAGACCCCTCGCGATACTCGATTTTTCACAATATAGTGGTGCGGAAGTAAAAACACCATCTGCGCATGCGCGCCCTTTTTCCATGGCCGCGCATGCGCAGATGGTGTTTTTACTTCCGCACCTGGGAAGACCCAGGGAAGGTTCCTTCCGCCGCCCAGCAGCTGATCTGCTCGGCAGCGCCGCAGCAGCGAGGAGCCGAAGATCGGGGTTTCCCCGCCGCCCACGCAAAGGGGAAACCCTGATCTTCGGCTCCTCGCTGCTGCTGCGCCCGCCGCTTGTCCGCCCGCCGCTTGTCCGCCCGCCGCTTGTCCGCCCGCCGCTTTTCCGCTGCCTGCCTGCCCGCCGCTTGTCTGCCCGCCACTTGTCCGCCGCCTGCCTGCCCGCCGCTTGTCCGCCCGCCGCTTGTCCGCTGCTTGTCCGCCCGCCACTTGTCCGCCTGCCTGCCCGCCGCTTGTCCGCCCGCCGCTTGTCCGCCGCCTGCCTGCCCGCCGCTTGTCCGCCCGCCGCTTGTCTGCCGCTTGTCCACCTGCCGCTTGTCCGCCGCCTGCCTGCCCGCCGCTTGTCCGCCGCTTGTCCGCCCGCCGCTTGTCCACCGCCTGCCTGCCCGCCTGCCCGCCGCTTGTCCGCCCGCCGCTTGTCCGCTGCCTGCCTGCCCGCCTGCCCGCCGCTTGTCCGCCGCCTCGCTTGTCCGCCCGCCGCTTGTCCGCCGCTTGCCTGCCCGCCTGCCCGCCGCTCGGTGCACGAGAGAGGGAAAGTGAGAAAAAGAGGGAGAGCAAGAGGGGGAGAGATAGAGAAAGAGAGAGAAGGAAAGAAAGAAAGAGATGAGAAAGGAAGGAAGAGAGTGAGAGAGAGGAAGAAAGAGAGAGAGAGAAGAGTGGAGTATTTTTTAATTAATATTTTCTGAAAAATCGCAATATAGCGTTTCACGAAGATCGAGATCGCGAAAATCGAGGGATCACTGTATAACAATAAAGTTATCTCTCTTTCTTTGTGTCCCACCAGATGTATACCTTTTGCCAAATATCATAAAATTCTGATTCTTCTTGATTGTTTAACCTTCTCGTCATCATGTCGAGCTCAGCACATTCTAAAACTTTCTTAAATATGTCTGTTTCTTTTGGGGTCTCAGATTCTTTCCACTTTTGAGCAAAAGCTATCCTAGCTGCTACTAATATATGGATTATTAAATAATATATATATATTTTATATTTTTTATTTGAAATACCTAATAAAAAGAATTCTGGTGTTTTCTTAATTTCTTGCTGGGTTATTTCTTTTAACCATTTTTCTATTAGGTTCCAATATTATTTTGCTTTTGGACATGTCCACCAAGCATGGTAATAAGTACCTATTTCTACCTTACATTTCCAACAGTTGGGTGACTTAGTTTGGAACATTTTTGAAATTCTATTTGGCAGCAAATGCCATCTGTAAAACATTTTAATTTGATTTTCTTTAAAGGAGGTTGATTTGTTATTCTCCAATTATGTGTCCATACCTTTTCCCAAGTATTTAAGTCTATCTCTTTGTTTACGTTTCTGCACCAACTAATCATATTGTCCTTTAATGTCCATTCTGTATTTTTACAATTAATTAAGAATTTATATGTTTTTCCAATCAACTTCCTTTGGTTTGTTGTTAATAATTTACCTAAAATGTTATTATGCTTTCTAAGTATATATGTTATTTTATCTTTATAGAACCTAGACTTTATCTGTGCATATTGCCACCAATCTATGACAATGCCTGTCTCCAGCAAGTCCTGGTTCGTTTTTAAATTCCACTGATTATCTACTAGATCTTTGTATTTCCAGATCTTGTCCTCTTGTATTAAATTTGGGTGGCATATGGCCTCTACAGGAGATATCCATTCTGGCAAACCTAAAAAATAATATTTCTTTGTATTGATCCAAACATCTATAAGTGCCTTCCTAATTATATGTCTCCTAAAATAGGAATGTGTTCTATACTTTTCATACCATGCAAAAGCATGCCATCCCAACATTAAATCATGGCCTTCTAAGTTCAATAATCTTCTGTTTTGTAAAGTAAGCCATTCTTTGATCCAAGTTAAGGAAGCGGCTTGGTGGTATAACTTCCAATTCGGAAAGGAAAGGCCCCCTCTTTCTTTTATATCCTCTGTTGCGCACTGTTTTATTCTAGGTTTTTTGTCTTGCCATATAAAATTTTTTGTTATTCTTGTTAACTCTGTAAAGAATTCTTTTCCAGGATTTATTGGAATTACTTGAAATAAAAACAGAACTTTAGGTAAGATATTCATCTTAATTGTGGTAATTCTACCTAAGAATGATAATTGCAAGGTCTTCCACGTTGCTAAATCTTTTTTAATTTGCTTTAGAAGCTTATTATAATTGTCTTCTTTTAATGACATAGATTTTGCTGATATCCAAATACCTAAATATTTTACTTTCTTAGTTATTTTCATATTTGATTTAATTTCTAATTGTTTTATCTGGGAGTCTGTCATATTTTTGGTTAATATTTGTGTTTTGTTTTTATTGATTTTCAAACCAGCTACTTTCCCATATTCTTCTAATAAACCTATTAACTTTGAGATAGAAGCTGTTGGATCTTCTAATATGAAGACAACATCATCTGCAAAGGCTTGTAATTTATATATTTCTTTTTTGATTTCTAAACCTTTAATATTTTCTTCTTTTCTTACCTTTATCAATAGAGTTTCTAGTGTTAAAATAAATAATAATGGAGAAATGGGGCAGCCTTGTCTAACTCCTCTTTGTATCTCAAACTTTTCTGTTTGGTCATTATTAATAATAATTTTAGCTGTTTGGGTGGAGTAAATAGTGTCAATTATGTTAAAAAATTTGGTTCCAAAGTTCATTTTGTTAAGTTGTATTTTCATAAAAGACCAATCTACATTATCAAATGCTTTTTTTTTGCATCTAAGAATATTAAAGCCGTTTGCTTTTCTGGATGTTGTTCATAATATTCTAATGTATTTATAATTGTCCTCAAATTATTTTTAATCTGTCTATCTGGCAAAAAGCCGTTTTGATCTTCGTGTATTATTCCGATCATAATATTTTTTAATCTATAAGCAAAAATTGAAATAAAGATTTTATAATCTACATTCAGTAATGAAATTGGTCTATGGGTGAGCAGTGTGGTCGGGCAGTAGGAAAGGCAAGTAGGATGCTTGGCTGCATAGCTAGAGGTATAACAAGCAGGAAGAGGGAGATTGTGATCCCCTTATATAGAGCGCTGGTGAGACCACATTTGGAGTACTGTGTTCAGTTCTGGAGACCTCACCTACAAAAAGATATTGACAAAATTGAACGGGTCCAAAGACGGGCTACAAGAATGGTGGAAGGTCTGAAGTATAAAACGTATCAGGAAAAACTTAATGAACTCAATCTGTATAGTCTGGAAGACAGAAGGAAAAGGGGGGACATGATCGAAACATTTAAATATGTTAAAGGGTTAAATAGGGTTCAGGAGGGAAGTGTTTTTAACAGGAAAGTGAACACAAGAACAAGGGGACACAATCTGAAGTTAGTTGGGGGAAAGATCAAAGGCAACATGAGAAAGTATTATTTTACTGAAAGAGTAGTAGATCCTTGGAACAAACTTCCAGCAGACGTGGTTGGTAAATCCACAGTAACCGAATTTAAACATGCCTGGGATAAACATATATCCATTGTAAGATAAAATACAGGAAATAGTAAAAGGGCAGACTAGATGGACCATGGGGTCTTTTTCTGCCGTCAGTCTTCTATGTTTCTATGTTTCTATAGTTTTGAATGTTTTCTTTTACTGTATCAGGTTTATGTATTAAGGTTATTAAGGCTTCAGACCATGTTTTGGGGATGTTACCATCTAAAATTATGTTATTAAAAATCTCTAACATATTTGTTGAAAGTATATTAGTATTTAACTTGTAAAATTCAGCAGGTATGGCGTCAGGGCCGGTGGCTTTGTTATATTTTTTTCTTAAGTGCTTGCTGTAATTCAATCATAGTGAATGGGGAATTAAGTTTCTGTTGTTGTTCTTCTGTTAAAGAGGGTAAGTCAACAGAGTTTAAAAAGTCTTCGTTTGTATCTTCTTTGTAATATAGTTTTTTATAGAATTCTAATGCTATCTCCTTTTTCTCAGCAGTTCCATGTCTGCATATGCCTTTGCTATCTTCTAATTTTTTTATTATTCTGGTCTTTTTTTGGTTCCTTAATTTATATGCTATCCATCGACCTGGTTTGTTGGCATGTTCAAAGTATTCCTGTTTAGCCTGTTTAATTTCTTTTGCCTATTGTTCTTGTTCTATTAAATTTATTTTATGTTTAATTAATTCCCTTTTCTTTTTATTCTCGTCTTCGCTCTGGCTACTTTGTGATGGTACTTCTAACGCTTTTAATTCTGCTTCTAATTTTTGGAATTGGTTTTTCCTCTCTTTGTTCTTTTTTGCAGTGTAAAATATTGTCAGTCTGCGAATGTATTCTTATGTCAACCTGCACTGCCTGCTGCTGCATTCTTTGTTTGGTTGTCATAGAGACGGGGAGGGGTAGAGAAATAAGGGGGGGTTGGAAAGTGTGCTGGAGAAGGAAAGTTTTGTTAAGCTTTGTTTTCCCAGGTTTGGAGGAGGCCGTTAGACGGACACATTTCTGAGAAGCCCGGGAGGACCATCTTGGACCACCTGATGTGTCTGGACAGTGGAGATTGGGCGGATGCCCAACAGGGGGGTGAAATATAAGGTTTTAGTATGTGGGTTACGCGCCATTTTATTCAGACTTTGCTTTGCTTTTGATGTTTCAAGTTCTGATTTTGATAAATTCACTTTGAACCTTAAATGAAAGGACTCTGAGTTTTATTTGTCTGAATTCCGACTGGCAGCATCTGACATTAAGCAAAGTCTGCCTTAACAGTCACTCCTGGAGAAAAATCTACCAGGGACTGGCAAAAGATGTCCCGACATGAGAGCGAAGGGTGAACCTTGGAAGAAGAAATTGCTATTAAGAGCCCGGGACCCCTCAGCGTGGAAAAAGAAGAAACATCTGACCTCAGCAGAGACGATCCTGCCAGACGGATTCCACAATGGTCTATTGGGGTAGGCTCAAAAGGTCTCCTTGAAGAGGGAAGCAGAGATTCGGATGCAAATGTGACCCATCGTAAAAAGAAAAGTAAGGAGAGATGGGTGGTTAACCAAGAATGTAATCTATTGACAGAACTAGTGACAGGGATTAGAAATGTCCTGTCAGCGGTGGAAAAGATGAGTCAGGCTTCCCTAAAACTGCTCCTTAGTGAGGAAGAGGGGGAGGAGGATCAAATGCCAGGACCCTTGGGCCAGGGAGAACATCGTCAACAGGCAGCTGCCCAGAGCCCTCCCCCCCAGAGGCCAAAGCCCTGTGAGTCCAAGACGTCCTGCACAGAGGGGAGGGGGAGCCCGCGGAAGCAAGGCCCCAACCCCCCCTTCACCCAGCGTTACGATGGAGCGCCGGCAGGTAAATTAGTACATGGAAGATTATGAGGATGAATTCCCCAATGACCCAGCCCGAGTTAGGGTGGTGACCCGAGCGTTGGATGCGGAAGCCGCAAATTGGATGGTGTCATTGCATGAGAGGAGAGACCCCGTCCTTAGGAATTTTGATCAGTTTATGATAGCACTCAGAGCGCGCTTTAAGGATCTCCAAGCGGAGAGGAAAGCTAGATCAAAGCTGAAGACCCTAAAGCAGGGAGGAAGATCAGTTACTGAATACACCCAGGAGCTCATACCCAATGAATATTCTGATGGAATACTACATGGATGGCTTAGATGACGAAGTTTACCGTCATTGCAGAGGTAGAGTAACACCTAGAAACCTTAGCAGATGGTTCGAGTTGGTGGCAGAGGTGGAGATAGATCTCCAGCATAACCAATGGGATAAAAGCCCCCCCAGGGGAGAGAGGGTAATGAAGAAAACGCCCCGAAGTTTCCCAGACAAGCCCAAATCTACAGCCTGCTTCTGGTGCGGAAAAAAAGGCCATCGGGCAGCGGAATGCTTTGCCAAACCTGTGCCGAGGTTGACACCTGGTGGCGGAGAAAAGTCGGAGCAACGGATAAGAAATCCTCAGAGGCTGCCAAAAGTGGAAAGGAAACCGTAGAGGTCGCCCTCCCCAAAAGGGAGGAGTTGGGATCTCTGGATCGTCCTAGCATCCTGGAAAGTGAGCTGGAAGAAGCCTTCTTGGTAAGCCCCCCCCCCGGTTGCATATACATTCCCCTAACTTTAAGGGACCCGAACGGGGGGACTAGGGGGAGTATGGTAGCCCTACTGGATTCGGGCTGCACCAGGAATTTGATGTCCCCTGAAGTGGCAGAGAGTTTGGGCCTCAAACTCAAGAAATTAAGGGACCCCATTTCTTTCACCCAGCTGGATAGAACCATAGCAGGGGGGAAGCCCTCTACTCAGGAGACAGGGACTTTAATAATGACCATGGGCTCCCGCCAAGAGACTATGCAATTCATTGTGGGACCTGTGTTGGATAGCGCAGTCATTTTGGGATTCCCCTGGTTGCGGAAGTGGAATCCAGAAGTAAACTGGTGCACTGTATCGGTCACGATCTCCTACAAGGGGAAAGAGGAACGGGGGCTTGTAATGGCTGAGTTGGGAAAGAAAGGTCCCCCCCAAGTGGAGAAAATTTCAGGCGAGGAAAAAATCCCCAGAGAATACTGGGATCTAAAAGCAGTGTTCAGCGAAAAGGAAGCCAACAAACTGCCTCCCCACAGGGCCATGGACTGTAGTATTGATATAGTGCCCAGGGTGAAATTGCCAAAATCCTGGATGTACTCATTAACTCCTGGGGAATTGACTAAGTTGCGGCACTTCATTGATAAAAATTTGGAAAGGGGATTTATAGAACCAGCCAGGCCTCAAATGGTGGCCCCCATCATGTTCAGGGAGAAGAAAAACGGCTCGCTTCGCTTAGTGGCTGACTATAGAAACTTAAACGTCATTTGTACGCACAATGTGTATCCCCTGCCCCTTATGAAGGACATGTTAACTTATCTGGCGAAGGGGAAGTTTTTCACAAAATTGGACTTACGTGAAGCGTACTACCGGGTGCAGATAAAGAAGGGAGATGAGTGGAAAACCGCTTTCAACACTCCGCTGGGATGCTTCCAATTTAGGGTACTCCCTTTTGGCCTGCAGGGGGCACCAGGAGTTTTCATGCAACTGATCAATGAGGTATTGCATGAACATTTATTTAAAGGATGCTTGATCTACCTAGATGACATTTTAATTTATTTGGAGTCTCTAGAGGAACATATAACTCTGGTTAGGGAAGTTTTAAAGAAACTCAAAGTGGCAGAACTGTATGCTAACTTATCCAAGTGTGAATTTCACCAGAGCAAAATTGACTATTTGGGTTATCGCATCTCACATGATGGGGTGGAAATGGATCCGGAAAAGGTAAAAGCGGTCTTAAAGTGGAAGGCTCCACAAACTAGGAAACAATTACAAAGCTTCTTGGGTTTCGCAAATTTTTACCGGCAATTTATCCCAGCATTCTCTCAGATAGTGCTAACGATTACCAGTCTACTGAAAACGAAGGGAGAAGGTAAACCCAAACCCAATGGGCCTTTGGCGTGGTCCATGGAGTGCCAAGCAGCTTTCGAAAAGCTGAAAAAACTGTTCGCGAGCGAACCTATCCTCAAACATCCTGATTTGGCAAACCTGTTTGTGGAACAAGTGGATGCCAGCGATGTAGCTGTGGGAGCGGTATTACTGCAGCGAGATGAAGGAGAGGTGTTACGCCCCTGTGCATATACATCGAGGAAATTAATTGACACCAAGCGGAGATGGGCAGTGTGGGGGGAAAAAGCGTTCACGGTACGCTGGGCATTGCTCTCCTGGTGACACTTCTTGGAAGGTGCAACAAAACCTTTTGAGGTATGGACAGATCACAAAAACTTGGAAGTTTTGAAAACCCCCTGGAAACTATCCCCCAAACAAGCCAGATGGGCGCAACATTTCAGCAGATTCAACTTTTCGCTACGCTACCTACTTGGGGGGAGCAATTTCATGGCAGATGCTCTGTCGAGAATGCCACAGTACAACAGTGGGAGGCTGGAGCTAATTCAATCAGTGATACCAACCTCGCAAACTGCTTGCTCGGCGATGACTTGACATCAGAGCAGTAAGAAAACGGAGCTTCCGGATGATCTAATAGCAAACCTGCAAAAGGCGTTGGAAACTGATGACTGGTTTCGAGCTCATGAAGGTGACTGCACAAAAAGGGAGGGCCTAGCTTGGCTGGCCTCACATTTATATATCCCATTGGCGTCAAGGCCTCTAATTTTGGAAAGAGGGCATGACTCTAAAGTGGCAGGACATTTTGCTTTCTGGAAAACCTTACATTTATTAAGAAGGCAGTTCTGGTGGCCCTCAATGAAAAAGGACATTGAGACTTATGTAGCAAGTTGTCCGGTGTGTGCCACTGCTAAACGACCTCCAGGTCGCCCCCAAGGACTGTTGCAACCAGTGGCGAGACTGGGGTCACCATGGAAGGAAATATCAATGGATTTTATTGTGGACCTACCTGAGAGTGGGGGGAATACAGTGATTTGGGTTGTTACTGACCTTTTCCCCAAACAGGTGCATTTTGTGGCGTGTTCAAAAATCCCCACTGCCAAGACATTGGCGAGACTGTTCATACAGCACGTATATCGGCTGCATGGAGTTCCTGAACGGATCATATCGGATCGTGGGGTGCAATTTACATCTAACATTTGGAAGGAATTTATGGGGTTATTGGGTACCAAATGGGCTCAGCTCGAGCCATCACCCTCAAACCAATGAGGGGGGTGAGAGGACGAACTCAGTCCTACAACAGTACCTGAGGTGTTATTTGAAGTATCAACAGGATAATTGGAGTGAGCTCTTGCCTTTTGCGGAAGTGGCCTATAATAACTCATTGCATAGTAGTACGGGGTTTACACCTTTTAAGTTAGTAAGTGGACAGGATTTCGTGCCAATCCAGGAACTACCTCAGGACAAGCCTCAACACCCATCCTTAAAAGATTGGGTGTTGCAACTCAAAGCAACCTGGCCCGTAGCGAGAAAAGCTCTTGATGAGGCTCAGGCGTCTCATAAGGCCCAAGCTGCCAAGAAAAGAACAGCTGCAGAGTACAAGGTGGGAGATAGGGTTTACCTGTCAACAAAATTCTTGAGAACAATGCAAAAGTCCAAGAAACTGGGAGCTAAGTACGTAGGTCCTTTCCCTATTATACAAGTGGTGAATTCGGTAGCAATGAAGTTAGAATTGTCTAAAGAGTTAAGGAAAGTACACCTGGTGTTCCATGTAAGCTTGTTGAAACTGGAACGTATAAGTGAATTAAGACCCCCACAGCCTGATCCCCCAGCCCCATTGTTAATTGAGGGTGAGCAACATTTGGAGGTAAAAGAGGTGTTGGATTCCCGGAAAACCAGGGGGAGAACTCAGTATTTAGTAGCTTGGAAACATTTCCCAGCATCACATGCAGAAAGGGTGGATGAAACACACATGAATGCACAGAGGGAAATTGACCGTTTTCGATTGAGATACCCTGATAAACCATAATGTAAATTTGTATATATCTGTGTTTTGTTTTCTTTTTTAGGACTAAAGTCCCTTTTCCAGGGGGGGCGAATGTCAACCTGCGCTGCCTGCTGCTGCATTATTTGCTTGGTTGTCATAGAGACAGGGAGGGGTAGAGAAATAAGGGGGGGTTGGGAAGTGTGCTGGAGAAGGAAAGTTTTGTTAAGCTTTGTTTTTCCAGGTTTGGAGGAGATCGTTAGACGGACACATTCCTGAGAAGCCCGGGAGGACCATCTTGAACCACCTGATGTGTCTGGACAGTGGAGATTGGGTGGATGCCCAACAGGGGGGTGAAATATGAGGGTTTAGTATGTGGGTTATGCGCCATTTTATTCAGACTTTGCTTTGCTTTTGATGTTTCAAGTTCTGATTTTGATAAATTCACTTTGAACCTTAAATGAAAGGACTCTGAGTTTTATTTGTCTGAATTCTGACTAGCAGCATCTGACAGCTTTAGTTGTGTCCCACAAATTTTGTGGGGAAGTATCTATGTTGTTATTTAAGTTGAAAAAAATTTCTAATTCTTTTTCTATCCAATCTTTGTATTGATATATCTATTCATTCGCCAATACCTCTGTTTTTTGTTTCCCTTCCAAGTAATTGTTAGTGGATTGTGGTCAGCCCAGTTGTTTGTTTCAATTTCAATGTTTGTAACATTATCAGAAATCTGAGTTGAAATCCATGCCATATCTATTCTAGTCCAAATTTTATGTGGATTTCAATAAAAGGTATATTGCTTATCTATAGGATGGCGATCTCGTCATATGTCTTGCAAGGCTAATTCTGAAGTCAAATTCCACAATGTTGTTGGTAGAATTGTTTTCTTTTTCTTGTCTTTCTTTTTACCTGAATATTCCATTTGACTGTCAGCTATGGCATTAAAATCTCCAATTATGATCATATTTTCAATGGGCAATTCTATTATTTTCTCATGTAATTCTTTGTAAAATATTTTTTGGGTTTTGTTTGGAGCATAGATTGATATAATGATGAGAGGTCCCGTTTCTAAATTCACTTGCAACATTAAAATTCTACCATCATTATCACTGTAAAGTTGTTTAACCTCCATCATTTCATTTATATAAACAGCTATCCCTCTTCTTTTTTTCCAGCTAAACTAGTATACAAGTTACCTAATTTTGAATTATATAATAACTCTTTATCTGAATGTTTAATATGAACTTCTTGTAAAATAATAATTTGCGCTCTTTGTTTTTTAAGTTTAGAAAATGTCTGTTTTCTTTTTCTTGGATGGTTCAATCCATTTACATTTACTGAAAAGATTTTAACTGCTGAGTACATTTCTATTTGTAATATTGTTTTGTTTCTCGAGGTTCTCGAAGTCCAGTGCTTAGCACCAAATCTTGCTGTGGTTCTGGTTGTTTTTTCTTTGCGTCCTGAGCGTCTTGTTCCCCCCTGGAGGCTGTCCCCCTCTCCTCCCCTCCCTCTCTGATTTCTTTGTAGGATAAATCATGTTTAAACAAGCCGGATTGTTCGTAGAAGATTCTGGCTTGGTCAATGGTCTCTATCTTTACTCTAGATCTTTGCCAATAGAAAGAGAGGCCTTCAGGGATCAGCCAACGGAAAATTATTTTTTCTTTAATTAATATTCTTGTTAAGAAGTAATATTCCCTCCGGCTTTCTTGTACTCTTCTTGGCACTTGTTTTAAAATAATGACAACTTTTCCTTTGAATTTTAATTCTTCGTCTCTTGACCATTTCAGAATATTGTCTCTTACCGTCTTTCTAATAAATTTAATATGTATTTCTCTTGGTAAGTTGTGTTTTCTACCATAGCTAGTTTGGACTCTGTAAATTTCATTGATCTCCTTTATTGCTTCCTCTGGGTCCATCTGTAAAATCTCTCCTATTATTTCTGCCATTTTCGAGCCCAAGTTTTCATCTTTTTCTTCGTGGACACTTTGGAATCTCAGACCATGTGAGGCTCATTGTAATTCTATATTAATAATAGCTTCGTCGACTCCTCTGTTTCTCGCATTACTGTGGTCTTCAAATTCATTCATTCTCTGTTCCGATTTTTCCATTTTGTCCTCAACCCCTTTCTTCCATTGTTCATTCTCTTTTAAAGTTTGTTGTATCACATCAATCTTCGCATCCAGTGTTTGTACACTTCCTTTCATATTCCCTAGCTCGACCTTCAGATCACTCATTTCCCTTTTTATGTCTGCTTTTATAGCTTCATAATGTTTTTGGGCTTCTTCACGTGCGTCATCTCTATTAGCATTCATGGAGATCTGAAGAAGAGCCAGGGTGTCCTGAATAGTCTGCAAAGTTGGTTGCACTGGGGTCTTTTCTTTCTCTTTTTCTTTCTCCTTAACCAACATGCTTGTTATTGTTCTTTGTGGTAAAGGAGATGGCGATGGTGAAGGAGACCCTTGTGGAGTAGCAGTTGTAGTTGTAGTCTGTTTCTTAGAGGGTTTTTATAGTGGTAGATGTAGTGGACATCTTGGATGTTTTTCTGGGTCTTCTAGGACCTGTGAAATTTAACTGTTTCCAAAATGGCATCAATTTAACAAACTTACAATGTCTAAAGACAAAAAAAGGGGGGTTGAGAAAAAAAAAGGGAAGAGGCAGAGAGAGAGAAAGAAAATTTAAAAATACTTATATGGTTTATATAGAGAGAAAGAAAAAATTTCCAAAGCTATGCAACTTACATCTTCAATATAAAAATATAATGTCAGTTCATTAGGTAAGTTAATGTAATTATATAACAGTGAGATATTAAAAAATGTCAATTATTTGAGCAATATAAAATATTAATTGTTAGAAGATATCAATACTTAAACATTTACTTAATTCATTTAAAAAATCCTTTTCAAACAAGGGAGGGAAGAATTCATTCAATTATTTATAAGTCTGTTTTGGCTACAAATCTATTTGTGCTATAAAAGTAAAAAGGAACTTGAAAAAAAAGATCTATATAGCTTTAAACATATCCAAACAGTCCTGGGAGTAGAAAGAAAACTTAAATTTAGGTTAAATAAGGAAACAGACAGGGGGGTGAGGGACTACCAAACAAAGGGGAGGGAGAAATAAGATTTAGCAGTTCATTTCTATTAAATACAATTTTTAAAAATTTAAAAAATAAAAATAAGAATAGAAAAATACTTAAAATACTTAAGTCCAATTGTCAATAATATCCAAGGTGTTCTTGAATTCTTCTTCTTCTCAGAATTAGGATAGGGCGATCATTCTTGTTGTTATTTGAAATAAGTCAATGTCCAAATTAAAAATGAGTCAATGTCCAAGTTCTAATTAATATTTCAAGCTCAATATCAATGTGGTTAAAAATTCTTTATTGTCCAATTAAAAAGAAAAGCAAAATAAATCAAAATCCAAGTTAAGGGTATATCAGAGTCCAAAATTCATATAATAATTCGAATCCAATTTCAAAGTAGCTAACAAGTCCTTGTTGTCCAATTAAAAGAATTTAAATCAATTAATTAAAGTCAGAATATTCTACATTTATAGTCCCAATTTAAAAGCCAAATAAAATCCAGGAAAGTTCTATGCAGAGTTCAATTTTGTCAGAAAAAAGAAAGGAAAAATAATTTTTAAAAAGTAAACTGTAATCCAATCCAAAAATTGCTTATAATATTTTAAAATATTTAAATCCAAATATTTCCATATATCCAAAAAACCCATAGGAAAAGGAGAAAAAAAATGATTCACCAAATCCAAAATCAAAGCTTTGTTCTTCGTAAAATGTTAAACCTCCATCTTGAATAATATTTCCCTGCTAGTGCTGCTGCGAACAACAACACCAGGAAGCAAAAAAGCCAATCGTTTTAAGTTTAATTGCTGGAATGAAGTTCAATTATTCAGAGTTCTTATCCCTCGGTTTCGATATATTGAGTAAACCTTCCAGGAATAATAAAAATTAAGGTAAATTTGAGTTGAAGCTCTATTTTATAGTCTCTATGATTGTGTGAGCTATAACTGTTCCAACTTGTTTAAATCCGCTCACATCGGCAAAATTCTTGCTTTCTTCTTTTTCGCCTTATTTAAATTCGGTATATGTCAGTTATAGTTATAGGGGTAAAAATCACTTTACTTTCCTTCTTCTTTCTTTTCTGTTAGTTCGAACATTCAGTTAGACTTCTGGGAATTTTTTTTCCTTTGTTCTTCCTCTCGTGTGGCGGTGTCGCTTTAGCTGGGCGCCGGCTATTGCCACCCCCCCGGATCTTCACATCTGGTGCTGCGGGCCAATCCTACACCCCGGGGGCATCGGCGGGTACCCCCTTGATGTCCAGAGGCCCCCTGTTCTAGATCGGACCCTCCAGGTCCGATCGGATCGCTAAGGAGCAACTGCCAGGGCAAAAACGGAGGTCTGTTGACGGACCCCCGTCTCTAGCCTCCCGACGCCCAGGTTAAAAAAAATAGCCGGATAAAGAAAAAATACCATCTATTTTCCCTTATTGTTAACACGTCTCCTTAAAAACTTACATTTCTGTGCCACATTTCTGAGTTTCTGAGCCTTGTCTTCCTTCTTTGATATATTCTAGATGATTAGCTGGGACAAATAGTAACTTAAGTGCATTATTTACCAGACAAGTAATCCAAGGACAAATTAATTTATTTTTCCTTCATATTCTGAAAATTCTAATTTGGGCTAATACAGCTAATTGAATGCTTGGAAAAAGGTATACAATCTAGTCACACATATCTAACATTCTATGTATACAGAGATCCCCCGGGTATTGCGTTCCCGATCATTGCGAAACGGCTATATGGCGATTTTTGAACCCGGAAGTAAAAACACCATCTGCGCATGCGCGCCCTTTTTCCTATGGGCACTCATGCGTAGATGGCGCCGGGCAGATCAGCTGCTGGGCGGCTTCCCTGGGTCTTCCCCCTCTTGCTGGCGGGAGGGCGAGCGGCAGGCATCAGCGAGGAGTTTCCCCACCGCCCACGCAAACTCCTCGCTGCCGCTCGCCCACCCTTCGCCCGCCCACGCCGTTCATTCTCGCCGCTTCCCAGCTGAGTCCTGAAGCGAATTGGCTTCAGGACTCAGCTGGGAAGCGGCGCGAGCAAGCGGCGTGGGCGGGCGAAGGGCGGGCGAGCGGCAGCGAGGAGTTTGCGTGGGCGGTGGGGAAACCCCAGCGCCGCTTCCCAGCTGAGTCCCCTTCCCATGCATGCGCAGATGGTGTTTTTACTTCCGCAGCGCTACTTCGCGAAAAACCGATCATTGCGGGGGGTCCTGGAACGGAACCCTCGCAATGATCGGGGGATCACTGTATTCTACATTGTACAGAACTGAAGAGTTGCTCAACAAAAAAATCAATGTTTTATGTGACCGTTTCTACATTATTGTTAATGCATATTGGATACAATTATTCTCGAAATGCTGTTTATTGGCTGCTCAAACATTCTAATGCAAAGATGGATGTTTTCATACTCTTAGATTACAGAGCACAATATGTTATCCGTTGACTTTAGAAAGTAAAAATACAGAGGCAGAATTTATGCTTGTATTTAAAGAAATGTGAAATATTTCATTATTTCTCTTCCATTCCCATTTAGGATCTTCATCGAACTGGATGCAGTTCTTATTGTGGCCAAGAGGCAGAACAAGATAGAGTAGTATTGAAAAGAGTTTTATTGGCTTATGCCAGGTGGAATAAATCTGTAGGATATTGTCAAGGTTTTAACATCCTTGCTGCTCTCATCCTGGAAGTAGTAGAAGGCAATGAGGGAGATGCATTAAAAGTAAGTATATCTGTTGACCACACTTTTATTCATATTATATTCTGTTGGCTGTTAAAAATACCATAGTATAGGAATAAAGCCCCCTAAAGACTAAATAAAGATGTATGGATATAAGAATCAGTTGATTCAATTTATAACTTATGTTTATACAAATAGACTGTTACAAAGATGATAAAGATTTATCTTTTATCTTTATCCCATTTTTCTGCTTGATTTTCAGATAATGATTTACTTAATTGATAAAGTACTGCCTGATAGCTATTTTGTCAATAATCTGAAAGCACTGTCGGTTGACATGGCAGTGTTCCGAGATCTTCTGAGAATGAAACTTCCTGAGTTGTCCCAGCATTTGGATAATCTCCAAAGAGCTGCCAACAAGGAAAGTGGAGGTATGCAATGGTCATGCATATTTTTCTTCTTTTCTTTGCTTCTTTATCTCTTAGATATAAATTTCATTACTTCTAATTTAAAATAAAAATGTAAAATTATGGGTTGAAACCATAAGAGCTGTTTAAAATTAGAAGGTGTTTGAGATGATATAATTATCATCAGACGGAGTGGCTGTGGGTTTTGACTCCCAAGGACAATTCCATCTGTCCGACCATTACCCTGCGGGGAGAATTACTGACCTCCTTGGAGAGGGTCCGCAACTTGGGCATCCTCCTTGAT
This sequence comes from Erythrolamprus reginae, assembly GCF_031021105.1. Lineage (NCBI taxonomy): Eukaryota > Metazoa > Chordata > Lepidosauria > Squamata > Dipsadidae > Erythrolamprus > Erythrolamprus reginae. Next base: position 42,560,047 of record NC_091955.1, read on the forward strand.
CCATAGCTAACATTAGAGAACCATCTTTCAGCTGTGGCGAGGAGAGCATTTGCCCAGGTTCGCCTGGTGCACCAGTTGCGGCCCTATTTGGACCAGGAGTCACTTCTCACAGTCACTCATGCCCTCATCACCTCGAGGTTCGACTACTGCAACGCTCTCTACACGGAGCTACCTTTGAAGAGTGTTCGGAAACTTCAGATCATGAAGAATGCGGCCGTGAGAGCCATCATAGGGCTACCTAGATTTGCCCACATCTCTCCAACACTCCGCGGCTTGCATTGACTACCAATCAGTTTCCGGTCACAATTCAAAGTGTTGGTAATGACCTATAAAGCCCTACATGGCATCAGACCAGAATACCTCCGGAACAGTCTTCTGCCACACGAATCCCAGCAACCAATTAGGTCCCACAGAGTTGGCCTTCTCTAGGTCCCGTCGACTAAACAATGTGGGTGGGCGGGCCCCAGGGGGAGAGCCTTCTCTGTGGCGGCCCCGGCCCTTTGGAATCAACTCCCCCCAGAGATTAGAACCGTCCCCACCCTCCTTGCCTTTCGTAAATTATTAAAGACCCACCTATGCCACCAGGCATGGGGGAACTAGATGCCCCTGGTCATACCGTTTTTTGGAGTATAAGACGCACCGGAATATAAGACGCACCTAGATTTTAGAGTTGCAAAACAAGGAAAAAAGTATTCTGAACCAAATGGTGCAGTAATATATTATTTAATAAAATACCAGTGTAGCAGAATGCTTTTTACAAACATGTATACTTTTTATAACCATGGACAATTTTTACAAACTTTAAACTTGACAGCTTTAAGACTTGTGGACCAACTACTAGAATTCCTCCTGCAGTCATGCTAGTTCAGGAATGGGGGTTGAAGTTCACAAGTCTTAAAGTTGCCAGGTTTGGAGATCTTTGCACCCTTAATCCCTAACCCAGGGGTATCCAAACCTGACAACTTTAAGACTTGTGGACTTCAATTCCAGGAATTCTCCAGTCATGCTAGTTCAGGAATGGGAGTTGAAGTTCATTAGTCTTAAAGCTGTCAAGTTTGAACACCCCAGGGTTAGGGATTAGGGATGCAAGGGTCTCCAAACCTGGCAACTTTAAGACTTGTGGACTTCAATTCCCAGAATCCTCCAGTCATGCTAGCTCAAAAATGGGAGTTGAAGTTTATTGTTCTTAAAGCTGTCAGGTTTGAAAACCCCTGGGTTAGGGATTAGGGTGCACTGCAAGGATATTTCAAACTGCCTGAACTAGTCTTCCTCTAACTGTGGCTACTTTGCTCTTTAAACGTTTTAGCTCTATTTACAAAGAGCCATAAAGATTATCACCGGAGATTCAGGAAAGGAAGTGTGAGGACCAAAGCTGCAGTCTTTTGAGAAGGAGGGAGGGAGGGAAAGAGGAGCTGTTTATCTCTCTCTTCTCTCTCCCCCCCGGCCCCCACTTGCAGAAAATGATCTAACAGGAAGTGATAAGTATCTCCTTCTGTAGTCAGGGCAAAGCTGGAGATTTTCTTTCTTTCTTTCTTTCTTTCTTTCTTTCTTTCTTTATTTATGTCATACAAATATAGTATTGTATTGTAGTATATTTAACATAATACAAGGATAAAGTATATAGAGAAAAGATAAAAACACATTAGGACAGGAACGGTAGGCACAAAGGTGCACTTATGCACGCCCCTTACAGACCTCTTAGAAAAGGGGAGAGGTCTATTGTAGATAATGTAAGGTTGAAGATTTTGGGATTGGGGGAAGAAACAATAGAGTCTGGTAGTGAATTCCAGGCGTTGACCACTCTATTGCTGAAATCGTATTTTCTGCAGTCTAGTTTGGAGCGATTTACATTTAGTTTGTATCTATTGCATGCTCTTGTGTTGTTGTTGTTAAAGGTGAAGTAGTCGCCAACAGGGAGTACATTGTGATGTATGATTTTATGAACAACAGTTAAATCAGTTCAGAGGTGGCATAGCTGTAAATTTTCTAAACATAGTAATTGAAGTCTGGAGGAGTAAGGTAATTTGTTGCGTGAAGAGGAGTGGAGGACTCTTCTTGTGAAGTATTTCTGGACTCCTTAGAAACATAGAAACATAGAAGTCTGACGGCAGAAAAAGACCTCATGGTCCATCTAGTCTGCCCTTATACTATTTTCTGTATTTTATCTTAGGATGGATATATGTTTATCCCAGGCCTGTTTAAATTCAGTTACTGTGGATTTACCAACCACGTCTGCTGGAAGTTTGTTCCAAGGATCTACTACTCTTTCAGTGAAATAATATTTTCTCATGTTGCTTTTGATCTTTCCCCCAACTAACTTCCGATTGTGTCCCCTTGTTCTTGTGTTCACTTCAATTGTATTAATGTCTGTTATGCAGCGAGGATTCCATACAGGTGAGCTGTATTCAAGAATTGGTCTGAAAAATGTTTTGTATGCTCTGGTTAGTAGATTGGTGCTTCTAGAGAAGAAGCTGCATAGAATTAAGTTTGTGACTCTTAGTGCTCTTTTGGCAATGCTGTTGCAGTGGGCTCTGGCACTTAGGTTATTGGAAATGAGTACTCCAAGGTCTTTGACTGAGTGAGGGTCTTCTGCGAGTTCAGTTTGTCCAAGTGTGTATTTAGTATTTGGATTCTTTTTACCAATGTGTAGGACAGAGCATTTGTTGGATGAGATTTGCAGTTGCCAATTGTTAGACCATTCAGCTACATGGTCAAGGTCCTTTTGAAGGGTAGAAGTATTATCGGAAGTATTAAATAGCTTAACATCATCAGCAAAGAGAGCACAATTGCTTGTAATATTGTCACAGAGATCGTTTATGTAGAGCAGGGGTCCCCAAACATTTTACACAGGGGGCCAGTTCACTGTCCCTCACACTGTTGGAGGGCCGGACTAAAGTATGAATAAATCCCTACGCACACTGCACATACCTTATTTAAAGTAAAAAACAAAATGGGAACAAATACAATACAGTGGTACCTCAAGATACGAACCCCTCGTCTTACGAACAACCCGAGAGACGAACCCGGGGTTCAGAAAAATTTTGCCTCTTCTTACGAACATTTTTCGTCTTACGAACGGCAAACCCCCCGGCTGTTTTAAAAGGTGACAGCCGGGTGGCGGGGCTTCTCGGCGACCTCCCGAACACTGAACCCGGAAGTTCGGGTTCCGGAGGCCTCTGAGAAGTCCCGCTGCCCAGCTGTCGTCTCCCACCAGTACTTCTCCCAAGACAACGCGGTTTCAGCCTCCCTTTGCTCCACGCTGCTTCGCCCTGCCTGTCATCCTGGCTCAAGCAGGCGGCGGCAGACCGTCTTTGTATTTTTTGCTGGGGGGGAGCAGGAAGACCTTCCTGACTCCCTCCCCCCAGCCAAAAACACAAAGACGGTCTCCGCTTGAGCCAAGATGACAGGCAAGGGCGAAGCAGCGCTCAGCAAAGGGAGGCTGAAACCGCCGGCGGCTTCAGCTTCCCATTGCCCCATGGGCGGCGGCAGACTGCCTTTGTATTTTTGGCTGGGGGGGAAGGAGGAGGCGCAGGATCGGGGCGGCGACGGGCGTGGGGCGAGGCAGCAGGTCAGCATCCTGGGCGGGCGAGGAGGCGCGGCTGAGCGGGCCCGGCTCAGGCTCCGGCTAGACCTCCAGCAAGACGGGGCGGGCAGCGACTGGGTGCGGTGGTGGTGGCGGCGAGGGTGTGTCTGACTCGGGGCTGGCAGCGCCTGATGCAGCGGGGAACATTGGCGCGGGAGGCAGGAGAGGACCGGGTGACCGGAGTAGCAGCGCCGCTGCCGCCACGCCCGGCTCGGCTTCCCTGGCTGCTTGGCCGTGGAGGCTCGGCCGAAAGGGGCTGGAGCCACAGAGCTTTGCCTCCCGCCCCTCGCCCCTGTGCCGCCAGCGCGTCATCTTCCCTCCCAGACAAAAAGGCCGGCCTTCGGGGATGAGGGGGCGTGCTTGGCTCTGCGTCACCAACCCCTTTCGGCCGAGCCCCCCCGGCCAAGCAGCCAGGGAAGCCGAGCCGGGCGTGGAACATCGGCGCGGGAGGCAGGAGACAATCGGGCGACCGGAGCAGCAACACTGCCGCCGTCACCGCCACGCCCGGCCCGGATTCCCTGGCTGTTTGGCCAGGGAGGCTTGGCCGAAAGGGGCTGGAGACGCAGAGCCGAGCAAGCCCCTTCCTCCCCGAAAGCCGGCCTTTTTGTCTGGGAGGGAAGATGACGCGCCGGCGGCACGGGCGAGGGGTGGGAGGCAAATCTCTGTGTCTCCAGCCGATGTTCCCTGCCACGCCCAGCTCGGCTTCCCTGGCTGCTTGGCCGGCGGGGCTCAGAGGAAAGGGGCTGGAGACGCAGAGATTTGCCTCCCACCCCTCGCCCGTGCCGCCGGCGCGTCATCTTCCCTCCCAGACAAAAAGGTCGGCTTTCGGGGAGGAAGGGGCGTGCTTGGCTCTGCGTCTCCAGCCCCTTTCGGCCAAACCTCCCTGGCCAAACAGCCAGGGAATCCGGGCCGGGCGTGGCGGTGAGGGGCTGGAGACGCAGAGCCGAGCACGCCCCTTCCTCCCCGAAAGCCGGCCTTTTTGTCTGGGAGGGAAGATGACGCGCCGGCGGCACGGGCGAGGGGTGGGAGGCAAATCTCTGCATCTCCAGCCAATGTTCCCTGCCACGCCCAGCTCGGCTTCCCTGGCTGCTTGGCCGGCGGGGCTCGGAGGAAAGGGGCTGGAGACACAGAGATTTGCCTCCCACCCCTCCCCCATGCCGCCGGCGCGTCATCTTCCCTCCCAGACAAAAAGGCCAGCTTTCGGGGAGGAAGGGGCGTGCTCGGCTCTGCGTCTCCAGCCCCTTTCGGCCAAGCCTCCCTGGCCAAACAGCCAGGGAATCCGGGCCGGGCGTGGCGGTGAGGGGCTGAAGACGCAGAGCCGAGCACTCCCCTTCCTCCCCGAAAGCCGGCCTTTTTGTCTGGGAGGGAAGATGACGCACCGGCAGCAAGGGCGAGGGGTGGGAGGCAAATCTCTGCGTCTCCAGCCAATGTTCCCTGCCACGCCCAGCTTGGCTTCCTTGGCTGCTTGGCCGGCGGGGCTCGGAGGAAAGGGGCTGGAGACGCAGAGATTTGCCTCCCACCCCTCGCCCGTGCCCCCGGCGCCTCATCTTCCGCAGGCCGTAGTTTGGGAGCCGCTGATGTAGACTATAAAGAGAGTAGGTCCTAGGACACTGCCTTGGGGAATACCACTGTTAACTGGAGCAGGATTAGATGTGGCATTACCTATTTTGACCACCTGTTGTCTGTTTGACAGGAACGCTGATATCCAATTGTGCAGTGGTCCTGAGATGCCATAAGATTTTAGTTTCATAAGAAGTTTGTCGCGAACTACTGAATCAAAGGCTTTGCAAAAGTCTATGTAGATTGCATCAATTGATTTACCCTGGTCAATTTGGGTAGTCTGTATGTTTTTGCAGTGTAAAAGTTGCAGGTTGCAGGATAATTTTTTTCTGAAACCAAATTGTTTGTTGGAAAGTAGGCTATTTGTTTCAAGGTGGCGTGTAATGGATTGATTAATGATGGATTCCATGACTTTGCAAGTGACGCAGGTCAAGGAGATTGATCTATAATTTTCAACATTGCTAGGATCCCCCTTTTTGAAAATAGGGATGATTGTGGCTAGAGACCAGAGTTTAGGTAAGGAGCTAGTTGTAGAAGATATTTTGAAAATTATGCTTAGGGGTTCAGCCAGAGTTGAGGAGAGTTTTTTAAGAAGTATGCACATAGTCCGTCAGGTCCAATAGATAGAGATGGTTTTAGGTTGTGCAGTGATTTCTTAACTTTTTCCTTCGGTAAAGTCGATTTGTGTTAGATCATTGAAGTTAGTTGGGGTGAGACTAGGAAATGCTTGTCTTTAATTGTTTCATCAATATATCAATATACTTTAGTCCAATCTCACCCTGGGAAAGAGAGACTGGAGTCGCTTTAATATTAGAGAGGTTGGTGAAAGAAACAATGTTGAATTCAGGTGCCTTTCAGTGTTATAACTGGAAAGGGGGTGAAGTTTCTGTGCACACGTGTTGTGTCTCTCTTTTCATTCTGCAGGCAGAGACGGGGGCAGGTCTAGGCTAATCATTGATAGAAATGAATAGGGAAACACTGGAAATTTGCATGCTACCGTAGAAGGAGGCTGCTCAGAAGCATTTAGCAATTTTGCATAATTATACAAACCCCTCTCCCTTCTGTCCTCTTTCTTTCCCTTCTCTTCTCTTCTCTTCTCTCTCTCTCTCTCACACACACACGCACACACACACACGGCAGAGTCTGGCACTCGGACCATGCAGGGAGAGCGCAGGGAGAGCAGCTTCTCCCGTCCTTCCCAGAAAGCGTTTCTGCTGCTTGGCTGCTCGGGAGCGTGTGCAGGAGGAGCATTCCCCAAAAGCCTTTTATTGCAGCTGAGTATTTGCCCTCTGAGCGTGCCTGCTTTCCTTCTCCACCTGGGGGTCCTCCCCCCCCCCCACTGCTCCTCCGCGTTGCTGTCCTCAAAGGCTGATCAGAGCACACTAACTTCCACCCCCGGCGCTGGAAATTAAGCCTTGTGTTTTCTCTGGTGAAGCTGCCATTTTGATCACTAACTTTACTATCTCCCCCTTTGTTCTGATTGGCGGTTGGATCAATCTCCTGGAATACCGCCAATCAGCTGTCTGTTGCCACCAATTGCGGCTATTACCGCTGTCCCGCCAACTCCCTTCCCCCTCCTAAGGTGCGGCATTCAGTGTATAGGATGCACCCAGTTTTTGACCCTCTTTTGGGGGTAAAAAGATGCGTCTTATACACCAAAAATACACTATATAGTTTACGTATGGAATGAGTGCTGCATGGTTTTAATATTGGGTTTTTAAATGTTTTTTAATATTAGATTTGTTTACATTTGTTTACATTATTATTTTGTTGTGAGCCGCTCCGAGTCCATGGAGAGGGACGGTATACAAATCTAATAAATTATTATTATTACTATTACTATTATTATTATTATTATCATCATCATCATCATTATTATTGTTGTTATTATTGTTGTTGTTATTATTATTGTTGTTGTTGTTGTATAAGAATCTATGAAACCAGATATGTAGATTGATGATATCAGGAATCTTAGTGATAGCAAAAAATTTTGATTTGATAAAAATAGTAGATCGTGGACACCTTTACCTCTGAGTCAGGTCTAACAATGTGTCAAAACCAGTTATAAATGAGATGGCAGACAAAAAATTTCTAATATAGCAATTACAGATTTGAAGGATTACGCTATTTAAGTATTGCCCAGGAAAAGTTTTAGATTTTCTGCATCAAGTGAAGCTTTTACATTTTTAAATATTAAAGAGCAGAGCAGAGCCTGTAAATATTTGATAAGATTGTTTTTATGGGGCTTCAAAAATATTTTAATATGCTTTAATTTTATTTTGTGATCTGAGGTGGTTTCCTGTTCAAATATCAGTCAGATCTCAACCAATTTAGCTTTTCTGAGATCAGTTCAGCTGATCACATGCTAAATTTGTTTAGAGGAAGTCAATATATTTTAAATCTGTTGTCAGCCATCCTAAGTCTGCAGAGAAGGACAGCATAGAAATTTAATAAATAAATAATAAATTAAAAAATGACATCCCATGAACATGATTATCTACAATATTAATGATTACTTTTAGCTTTTTGAATTTGTAAGAAGCTGAAATTGAACACAATGATATAATTTGGTATCATATTACAATTCTGTACTGTATCCATTTTTGTGTTAGGTTATGCAGAAGAGACAGCAGGTGGTTATTTTTCTGTTCTTTTTTCTGTTTCAGGTGGGTATGAACCCCCACTAACAAATGTCTTCACTATGCAGTGGTTCCTGACCCTGTTTGCTACATGCCTTCCTAACCATACAGTTTTAAAAATTTGGGATTCTGTATTCTTTGAGGGGTCAGAAATTATACTGAGAGTAGCACTGGCTATATGGGCAAAACTAGAAGAGTAAGTATGTTTTCACTTTATATCTAAAAATTAACCATTGATAAATTTTGTTGGAAAGCTCTTTGAAATGTTATTTAAGTACTGAAAATTATTATTATGTGCTTTCATTTTCCCCTTGTAGCATAAGATTTTGTTTTGTTTCAATTTCTCTGTTTCACCATACCAATACAATTCCCTCTTTCAATGAAATTATGTTCGCTTGCTCATGGAAAAGCCTGTTGTTGAGTTGGGGCCTGAAGTTGAATTATTCTGCTCAGTGACTGTAGTACTGGATCGTAAGTGATGCTTTACTAGATACACAAGATACTGTGGTGTCTACATTAAAATGATGATCATGATTTGTTTTTATATGCCACCTCTTCTACCAGAATCAAGATGGAATACATACACCGTTTCCCTGAAAATAAGTCCTATCCCTAAAATAAGACCTAGCATGTTTTTATGCCTGTGCCTAATATAAGCCCTAACCTCAAAATAAGCTCTGCTTAAGACCCTGAACAGCTGCCCACCCTTTCTGCCATGAGGCAAGGGGTGGTGGTGAAGCTGTCCCATATTCCCCGCACCAGCTTATGTCAGGGCCTCCTCAGCCAGGCCATCTATTTATTTGTCAAACATGTATAGGATAGTAGTTTGTATAAACATAACATAAATAAAAAGTAATAATAAATAAAGGGCAATAGGACAGTAGAACAGGGACAATAGAAACAATGGTACGCTTATGGACGCCCCTTATAGACCTCTTAGAAATGGGGAGATGTCAACTGTAGACAATCTAACATTAACGTTTTTGGGGTTTGGAAGGAAACCACAGAGTCAAGTACTGCATTCCAGGCATTGATCACTCTATTGATCGCTCTATGTCATATTTTCTACAGTCGATTTTAGAGTGGTTTATATTACGTTTGAATCTATTACGTGCTCGTGTATTGCTGTGCTTGAAAGTGAGGTAGTCATTAACAGGAATGACATTTTGGTATATGATTTTATGAACTACAGTTAGATCAGATCAAGGCAATGTAGTTGTATATTGTCTAATTGCAGTATTTTAAATCTGGTGGAACAAGGTATTTTGTTCCGAGTGGAGGAGTGAAGGATTCTTCTTGTGAAATATTTCTGGACTCTCTTGATTGTATTAATGTCTCATATGCAATGTGGGTTCCAGACTGGGGAGCTGTATTCTAGAATTTATCTAACAAATGGTTTATATGCTCTGGTTACCAGTGCAATGTTGCCAGAGAAGAAGCTATATAAGGTTAGATTAACAACTCTTACTGCTTTTGGGGCAATGTTGTTACTGTGGGCTCTAACACTTAGGTCGTTGGGTACTCCAAAGACTTTGAGGGTGAGAGTCGTCTACAAATTTGTTTCCTTCAAGTTTGTATTTTGTATTCTGATTCTTTTTGCTAATGTGTAAGGCAGAGCATTTGTTGGTTGATATTTGATGTTGCCAATTGTTTGACAATTCAGCTACATGGTCAAGGTCCTTTTGAAGGGTAGCACCATTGTCAGTGATATTAAATGGTTTAACATCATCAGCAAAAAGATCACAGTTGCTTATAATGTGATCACAAAGATCGTTTATGTAGAGTATGAAGAGTATTGGTCCTAAATCACTGTTGACAGGAGCAGGATTAGATATGTTACTTCCTATTTTGACCATTTGTTGTCTGTTAGACAGAAATGCTGTTATCTAATCATATAGTGGCCAGAGATGCCATAGGATTTTAGTTTCAGAAGTAGTTTGTCATGAACTACTGAATCAAAGGCTTTACAAAAGTCAATGAAGATTGTGTCTATTGTTTGACCTTGATCAAGTTGTGTGGGCCATGTTTTTGCAGTGTAAGAGTTGCAGATTACAGGATAATTTTTTTAAAACCAAATCGTTTGTTGGAAAGTAGGTTATTAGTTTCTAAGTGGAGTTTAATGGATTGATTTATGATTGATTCCATGACTGTGCAAGTGACACAACCCAAAGAGATTGGTCTGTAATTTTCAACGTTAAATGCAAGTCCCACTGGTCAGTTAGGGATTCTTTCAGACTGTAGTGCAAGCAATAAATTAACAAAATCTTCTATTTATTCCTAATTCCAAACCAAGATGCTCATGCTGAAACATACAGTTTTGTCCAGTAGTGGGATTCATTTCTTAACAACTAGTTTTGTGGGTGTGGTTTATTTGAGGGCATGGCTATCTGGCCTGGGGGTAGCTACATGCAAAGGACTAAGAGGGCTGGGAAAAAATGAATATGATGGTCCTCACACTTACAACCAGTCCTCGCATGTATGCACATTGTAGCATTCTTAACTGTGTCACTCATTTCACAACTGTGATGCTTCTCTTCAGGATAGGATGCAAAACTTGACAGGATAGGATGCAAAACTTAAAATGTCAGGACAGTTGTAATTGAGAGGACTGGTCAAAAATAACTTTTTCAGCCCTCTGAGTAGTTCCTATGTGCGCTTCTCCTTGCCTGTCCTGTTGTGACTGTGTGGATGCTGCAATAGTTGTAAGCATGAAAAATTGTCATAACTCAGTTTTTTCAGTGCCATTCTAACTTTGAATGGTTAGTAAATGAACTGTTGTAAATCAAGGGTTATCTGTACAGAAATACAAAAAGCTTCTTTGCTTGCAAAAGGTTTCTCTAAATACCAATCATTAGTTTAGAAATACCTGCAAGATGGAATTACAAATCAGGCAGGGTGCCAGAGCACCTTGAGGAATTAAAATAGTCAAAATGCAATGATAATTATCAGCGGCCCACTCTTGCTCATAAAGTGAAACTCTTTAGCAGAGAAGTCGGTTAAGCTCTCCAGAAAGAGCACAACCAGGAGAAGCAATCCTTTGATGAGGGGTTCCCAAACTTGGCAAGTTTAAGACTTGTGAACTTTAACTCCAAGAATTAAAGCTATGCTGGCTGGAGAATTTTGGAGTTAAAGTCCACAAGCCTTTAAGTTGCCAAGTTTGAAGACCTCTGTCTTAGATTCATTTGCACCACTTAAAGATACTAGCTGGTCTCACTCACTTCTTAAGATATCCTATGGAAATATTCCAGATTTAAGGAAAGATCACATGATCCCCAGAAAGACAGTAAAAAGAAAATCAGTGCCAAGCTTGCATCCTTCCTCTTGGAAGTATACGCCAAAAGGACAGTGCCAAGAACCATTAAAGCAGATAGAAAAAAGCACTTGATGTAAGCCTAAATAGAATGAAGCAAAGGAGCAAACACAGAAGCTTGTTAAACCAATTAACAAAACAAATAGACACAGGAACTAACCAGCTTTCTGAAGCTGCTTCTTTTCAGGAACAGAGAATAACATTTTCCTTCCAAACAAAGCTGAATGGGGAATATTATCCCATCAATAAAGACAGGATTAAACATCACCAAACACAGAAAAACTTCATCAGAAACCAGTTTTAGACCAAAAGCCAGAAGGATATGTAAACTTGTGTTTGAATGTCAATCTTTTTAGCTAGTCAAGAAGCCTTGCTGGAGGATTGCGCATGTGTCACAGTTTTTTCTAGATGCACCCACCTTGAGCTCCAATGTGATAAACTAAAGAAAGGGGAAAATTATCCTTCAAAACAACATAAATCCTTCTTGAAGAAAAGCAGAGGCGTAGAGCATTCACAGAAGTTCAAAGAGAATCTAAGATTTGCGGTTTTAAGGGAATACGGACCTTCTTTCGCTATCACGAAGTCAGTACAATAAATCTTAATAAAATGGCTGAAGGGGCTGACCCTAGCCTCGGGAAAATTGAAACGAAACTTGATCAACTGCTTCAAATTTTTACTGGCTTTGAACAAAGAGTTCTGAGAGTGGAATCTGTATTGGAAAATCTTTCCTTAGATATTAAAACAGTTAAAAAAGGAGCAGATGTGTCAGCTGAAAAAATTCAGAAATTAGAGCATCAAGTTAAAAGTCAGGATGAGATTTGTAAACAATTGAATTACAGAATTGCCAATTTGGAAGACCGTCAAGGGAGAAGGAATTTATGTCTGCGTGGTTTTAGACCAGATTTTGCTCCAGGCTTGAAATTAGCTGAAGCAATCCTTGGTTGGATGAAAGTGCAGGGTACCCAGGTTGTTTTTGATGACATTTTCCATGTCCATTGGGGTGTCCTACGCAGAAACCGGGAGAGGCAAAGAGACATTGTTATGGCCTTGGTCAGTGAGAAAAAAGCTGATATTATCTACAAGTATTTGAAAAGTTGTGCTGGCCTTAAGCAAGATGGAAATGAGATAAGAGTTCTTAGAGATCTCTCCTGGGAAACTTTGAGAGCGAGAGCTGCCTTACGCCCAATTTCAAGCCGTCCATATCAAAGCGGAAAAAAGTTTACCTGGGATTTTCCAGCTGCCATTTTGGTGTTCCAAGAAAATAAGATGTTTAGAGCACGATCACTGGAGGAGGGAAAGGCACTATTGAATCAACTGCGTATTGAGTTTGGAGAAAGTGAAGCACAAGGAGTAGAAGGAGGGAGAGCGGAGCAGTTGGAGAGCCAAAAGGAGCAGAAGGAGGAGAAGGAGGAGAAGATTATTTCAGTGGTCGCAGTATCCCAGACGAGGAGGAAGGCAAAGGGAGGAGCAGCTGAAGGAGTTAATGGGGCAGGTGAAGGCCATCAGAAGGGAGCAGAGAAAAACAAGAGCCCAGCGTGAGAAGAAAGTGTAGAAGTGATCATTTGAAACTGATTATGTTGTCCCCCCTTGGAGATGTTTCTGGAATTTAGTGTTAATTTTGATTCTTGCTGGGGGGAGAAGGGAAAAAGGTAAAAGAAGTAAAAAAGTAAAAGAAGGTATTATTCAAATGTATAAGAGAGGGTGGGAGGGGAATTTTTCTCTCTAATTATATTAAAAAGTGGTTGCAAGTGGAGCTTAGCAGCATGGGAACACAATCAGGAGAAGTGCCTCATGACTGGACAAAGGGTTTTCTGGTCCTCCCTCTTTTTGGTAGGGGGAGCATGGGGGGAGGCACTTTGGGGGGGGTGAGTTGGGTGAGGAAAGGAAAAATAAGTAAACCAAGAGCAAAACAGGAGGGGAAAAGGGTTATTCTTGTATATTATGAGTGAGTGTACTATAATGGTTTTAAATGTGAATAGTTTGGGATCAGATTTGAAACATTACAAGATATTGAGGATGGCTAAGCAAAACAAGGTGGATATTATGATTTTGACAGAAACACATAAAAGATGGGGAGGAAGGGATAAATTGGTTAATGATAGAAATTGGAATCTCGTATATGAGCTGTCTAAAGGAATCTTGAGGAATGCAAAATAGTAGAGGTACGGTGATTCATATTCATCAGAGGGTTTTATTTGAAGAGGTTGGAGTTCAGAAAGATAGAGAAGGGAGGTGGTTGTTTGTTAAAGGGAAAATTAATCAAAAGAAATTGACACTGGTGGCAATTTATGCCCCAAATGCGAAAACAAAACAATTTATAATAAATACAAAGAGGAAGTTGGATAACTTTATGGAGGGCACAACGCTTTTGGCAGGAGATTTCAATATGCAATTAACAAATGGGATCGGAAATAGTAGGATGTTGCATTTAAATAGACTTAATATGGTGGATCTCCATGCAGATATGCCAAATAGAGGTACTTACTATTCAGCGAGATTCAATTCAATTTATTAGATTTGTATGCTTCCCCTCTCTGAAGACTTGGGGCGTCTCACAACAATAATAAAAACAATATTCCAGCGAAAACAAATCTAATATTAAAAAGCATATAAAACCCTATCATATTTTTAAAAAGCAAACAACATGTACATACCCAAACATAAATATAAAAAAGCCTTGAGTAATTTACAAAAGACAAAGAGTGTGGGGGCAGTTCTAATCTCCGGGTGGAGTTGATTCCAGAGGGCCGGGGCTGCCACAGAGAAGGCTCTTCCCCTGGGCCCGCCAAACGACATTGTTTGGTTGAGGGGACCTGGAGAAGGCCAACTCTGTGGGACCTTATCAGTCGCTGGGATTCGTGCGGTAGCAGGCGGTTCCGGAGGTACTCTGGTCCAATGCCATGCAGGGCTTTAAAGGTCATAACCAACACTTTGAATTGTGACCAGAAACTGATCGGCAGCCAATGCAGGCCACGGAGTGTTGTAGAAACGTGGTCGAATCTAGGAAACCCCACGATGGCTCTCGTGGCCACGTTCTGCACGATATGAAGTTTCTGAACACTTTTCAGAGGTAGCCCCATGTAGAGAGCATTGCAGTAATCAAACCTCGGGGTGATGAGAGCATGAGCGATTGTGAGCAGTGACTCCCTGTCCAAATAGGGCCGCAACTGGTACACCAGGCGGACCTGGGCAAACGCCCTCCTCGCCACAGCCGAAAGATGATGTTCCAATGTCAGCTGTGGATCAAGGAGGACGCCCAAGTTGCGAACCCTCTCTGAGGGGGTTAATAGTTCCCCCCCCAGAGTAATGGATGGACAGATGGAATTGTCCTTGGGAGGCAAGACCCACAGCCACTCCATCTTGTCTGGGTTGAGTTTGAGTTTGTTGACACCCATCCAGGCCCCAACAGCCTCCAGGCACCGGCACATCACTTCCACTGCTTCGTTAACTGGACACGGGGTGGAGATATATAACTGGGTATCATCGGCATATTGATGATACCTCACCCCATGCCCTTGGATGATCTCACCCAGCGATTTCATGTAGATATTAAATAGCAGGGGGGGGAGGACCGACCCCTGAGGCACCCCACAAGGGAGAGACCTAGAGATTGATCTCTGACCCCCCAGTAACACCGACTGCGATCGACCGGAGAGGTAGGAGGAGAACCACTGGAGAACAGTGCCTCCCATTCTCAACCCCTCCAGCCGGCGCAGAAGGATACCATGGTCGATGGTATTGAAAGCCGCTGAGAGGTCAAGAACCACCAGGACAGAGGACAAGCCCCTGTCCCGTGCCCGCCAGAGATCATCCATCAACACGACCAAAGAGTTTCCGTGCTGTAGCCAGGCCTGAATCCAGACTGTTGAGGGCCTATGTAATCGGCTTCTTCCAAGGACTGCTGGAGTTGGAGCGCCACCACCTTCTCAACAACCTTCCCCATAAAGGGAAGGTTGGAGACTGGACGGTAGTTATTAAGCACGGCTGGGTCCAGGGAAGGCTTCTTGAGGAGGGGGCGCACAAGTGCCTCCTTATAAGGAGCCGGAAAGGACCCCCTCCCCAAGGAGGCATTGACAATCTCCTGGACCCAGTTCCGTGTCACCAACCAAGGGGACACGGATCCAGTAGACAGGTGGCGGAACTCACAGCTCCAATGGCCTTGTCCACTTCATCAGATGTCACCAAGTCAAACTCCTCCCAGACAGATGGACAAAGACATTTAGCCCCAGTCACCTCGACTGACTCGTTGTCAGCCGATACTGCTATACAATTGGAGTCGAGGTCCGCCCGGATCCGAGCGACTTTATCAGCGAAAAACGAGTTAAATTCCTCGGCACTACCCTGCAAGGACTCCCCAACTCCCCCCTGATTTAGAAGGGAGTGGGTCACCCTAAACAGAGTGGCCGGGCGGGATTCCGTTGATGCAATCAAGGCAGCATGGTATGTGCATCTTGCCACCTTGAGCGCCACTTTGTAGGTCTTAATAAAAGCTCTTACAAGGGTTCGATCGGATTCAGACTTACTCTTCCTCCATCGTTTCTCTAGATGTCTCTTCTGGTGTTTCAACTCCCGGAGCTCCTCGTTGAACCATGGAGCTCTACGGGGTCTAGTGCCACAAAGAGGTTGCAATGGCGCAATTTGGTCAAGAGCCTCTGCTGCCGCCTTGTTCCAGGCCTCAGCGAGAGACTCTGCCGAGCTGTGGACGAGTGAATCTGGTAAAACCCCAAGCGCCCTCTGAAAGCCCTCAGGGTCCATCAGGCATCTGGGGCGGAACCTCCTAATCGGTTCCGCCTCCCTGCGGGGAGAGGATTGGAGCCAGGAAATCAAGCCATAGCAGAAAATGGTCTGACCATGACAAAGCAATGCTTCTAAGCCCCTTAGTCTCAGACCATTACTCAATTGCTCCGAGAGAAATACCATGTCGGGTGTCTGCCCCCCCTCGTGACTCAGACCCTGAACTACTTGAGTCAGGTCCATGGCTGTCATGGTGGCCATGAACTCCTGTCCCAGTCCAGAGGAACCACCAGAGGAGTGACGGCAGGTTGAAGTCCCCCAGGACGATAAGTCCGGGGAACTCCACCGCCAACCCAGCCACCTCCTCGAGCAGCACAGGCAGGGCTATTGACACGCAGCTGGGAGGCAGGTACATGAGTAACAAGCCCACCTGAACCCCTAAGTCCAACTTCACAAGGAGCAACTCACAACCCGCAATCTCAGGGGCAGCGAGTCTACGCAGGCGAAGGTCTTCAGTGGCTACAATAGCCACTCCTCCCCCCCCTTCCCTGGGGTCGAGGCTGATGCCATATCTGAAACCCAGCTGGGCATATTTCTGAGAGAGGGATTCCTCCCTCTGGGCCCAGCCAGGTTTCAGTCACACATGCTAGATCGGCCTCCTCATCCAGGATCAGATCCCGGATGAGGAGAGCTTTATTTACGACTGATCTGGCATTGAGTAGCAGCAACTTGAGCCCAGGGCCCAGATTGCACTCGTCACCAGGACCCCGGGTTGAGCTCACGGGGTCGGAACAAGGGATCGCTTTTAGGCAGCGATCTCTTTTTCCTCCAGAATGGCTCGCCCCGTGGCTCCCGCCATATCTACCTCTCCCCAGCATGACCAGAATGTTCTGGCCCTCTGTCACACTGGAGATACATATCCCCATCCCTCCTGTCTCTCTACCACCAGGTAGGCTAAATTCCACATTCATACTATCTCTATTATTTCCATACATATCATCCCACCCAGCCCACTCATTCGTATCATAACAATTACATCACCCACTCTAATCATCCATCGTTTAAAAAAACCCATAAATTAGTTAAAATTTAGTTCTAGAAAAATTAATAACAACCCTTAATATTTAGTACTAGCAATATCAAAAACCCTTAATTCCTTAAAATAGAGTAAATATAAGATGTAAATACTAAATATAAATATGATAATAAACTATAAAATACAAAAAATACAAAAATATAAATAGGATCAAATACATTATGTTAACAAGCTAATTAATAAGTGTAAATGCATCATTTCAATTTGGGTCATCCCAGTAGCAATGTCCATAAGAACAACTGGATCGCCAGTTCACATGCAAGGGGACAATCAATTCTTCCAGGGGTGTAAGGAAGAGAGAGTCCACCCTTATAGGAGTCCATGGGGGGGGGGGTCATGGATGATATTAATAAGTTCTAATGAGGCATGAGTAAGGCTCTCTATCCCAGATCTTCTTGTGATAGAGTCTATGGAAACTTCTAGAGGTCCTCCCTCACCAGTTAAAGTGCCGGTTGCAATAAATGTAAACAACATCATCCAGACAAGGTAGTCCACATAGAAAGGTCTCTGCAGTTAATCGGGGTTCCGCAGACAAAAGGAGAGCAATAGTTAGAGAATACTGGAAGGTCTCACTCACTTGGTCTCTCTCCTTGGTATGATCTTGCCAGAAATCACAAGCTGCCTTTAAGTCCAAGGAGCCAAGGTGCAGACAGATTTGCTTCTTGGTGTTATAGCGGTCCCAACAAGATCTCCAACAATTCTGGCTGCTTCTCTGATGAGAGTCACACTGTTCCCGACGCCCAGAAAAATTCCACGGCATCCACAGCGTGTTCAACATCTCCAGGCTCCCAGAGTAATTTCTGCCAGTTGCTGCTACTCTGATTGTTCTCTGTAGCAAAAAAGACTTCACATGGCGATGGGATTTAAACTCCAGTCGCCCTCTCTGTTCAGATCTAATTCGAACGTGCTGTTAATTACTGTTAGTTTTACACATTTGCCACCTCCCATTCGCTCTCACTCTCTCACAGCTTCTCTCACAGCTGGTGTTTCTGGAAACTCCGGTCTCACTCTCCTCAGCTCATGTAAATGTTGGGAAAATAGTAAGCGAAGAAGATAAACAAATATTGAATGCAGAAATTACACAAAATGAAATTGCTAGAGTAATTAAAGGGTTAAAAGAAGCCAAAGCACCGGGCCCGGATGGGTTTACAGGAGAATTTTATAAAACTTATATGAATTAACTGTTGCCACATTTGGGGAAATTGTTTAATAATATATTGTTAACTCATGATATCCCGCAGACATGGAAGCTTTCAGAGATTGTTACCATCCCGAAGATTGATCAAGATTTAAGAGAGCCTGGGTACTACCGTCCTATTAGTTTGGCGAACCAAGATTATAAAATATTTATGAAGATATTGGCAAACAGACTCAAAAATATTTTACCAAAAATAATTGAAGATGGTCAGTATGGATTTGTGAAGGGTAGGAAGATAAGTGAACCAATTAGAAATGTAATAAATGTGATGCACCATGCTACCGTTACTAAAAGGAAATTGGGAATTTTGAAATTAGGCGTTTATAAAGCTTTTGATAAAGTTAACCATAGCTATTTATACAAACTATGTAAGGAATTAAATATGGGGGGACAAATTTTGTGAAATTATAAAAGAGATTTATAAAGGGAATGAAGCATATATAAGGGTGAACGGACAAAGAACGCAGAGTATTAAAATACAAAATGGCACCAAGCAGGGATGTCCTTTATCTCCAATGTTATATGTAATAGCAATAGAGACTTTAGCTAATAAGATAAGACAAGATAATACTTGGGTAGGATATAAAATAGGGGAATTAGAAATGAAATTAAACCTATTTGCAGATGATGCAATTATATTGACCCAGACCCTGATGGAGATGATTAAAGGGATAAGAAATAGTTTAAACAGGAATCGGGATTGTCAGTCAATATGGAAAAATCAGAAATTATGTGTTTAAATACAGGTCCGAGAGAGCAGATAGAAATTAGGAAGGAATCAGGGTTGAAGTTAGGATTAAAGAAAATTAAATATTTGGGAATTTGGTTATTGAGAAACCCAGTAAAAATCGAGGAGGTGAATTATAGATTAATATGGAGGAAACTGTTGAAACAGAAAGAAAAAAAGCTAAGGAGAATCTCTAAAATAAGAGCCTTGAAAATGATAGTTCCCCAAATGATGTACCTGTTTCAGGTATTGCCAGGGGGTCTATTAGCATCCAAGTTTAGAGAGTGGGATAAAAAACTTAGTTACTGGATTGAA
Organism: Erythrolamprus reginae; assembly: GCF_031021105.1. Lineage (NCBI taxonomy): Eukaryota > Metazoa > Chordata > Lepidosauria > Squamata > Dipsadidae > Erythrolamprus > Erythrolamprus reginae. The sequence continues at coordinate 42,579,209 of NC_091955.1, forward strand.
GAAGATAAGAGACCAAGAATAAGGAAAAAGTGGTTAATAGCGAATGAAAAAGAGGGTGGATAGGGAATTCCTTGTTTGGAGTTGTATAGGGAAGCATTTCAAATTGAAGGATTAATAGAGCTGCAATTATTCAAAAATAAATGGGTGAAAATGGAAAAACAGATAAACGGGATAAAGAATAGAAAATTAATTTTTAAAAAAATATTTTTTTATTATTTTTCGTTAGACATACAAAGACAAACAACATTCAACATTCAAGGAGCTACCATTGCTCCGCTTATCATAGAAGTCCAACTAATACAAAAAAAATGTCTAACTATAATCAGATCGATTCAGAAATATAACACTCACACTCTATATTCTTATTAAATTTAACTCTATTGTTTATAGTTTATGGTTTCTATAACTTTAATTAATTTTTTTATCTATAAAATATGAAATACTTAAACTAATTATACTATATAAAAATAATACTTTAATATTAGTAACATTATAAAAATACTCTGTATTTTTATTATTTTTAAACTATTACGTTCTGTCTATTACTATCATGTTATTTAATTAATTAATTAATATTCACTTATTTAATATAACTAAAAATATTCTTCCATCTATACATACAATTAACTTTCTAATTGATAAATTCAAATAAAAAATTCTTACTTATATAATTTTACCACTATTTTTAAGATTCCACCATTTATATACTTTATCCCATATTTTATAAAATTCTGTTTCAGCTTGGTTATTCAAACGTTTTGTCATCATGTCTATTTCTGCACATTCTATAATTTTTAAAAATACATCTTTTGGTATTTCCTTTTCTTTCTATTTCTGTGCAAATGTAATTCTTGCCGCAACTAATATACCGTATATACTCGAGTATAAGCCGAGTTTTTTAGCCCCAAAAATGGGCTGAAAAACACAGCCTCGGCTTATACTCGGGTCATTGACAAAGTCACCACACGAGGGCGCCATTGCTTGAGCCAGAGCGAGGAGGCACCAGCTTTTGTCCCTTCTCGCACGCCGTAGTTCCTCTCCCTAACTCAAGCAAAGAAGGCAGCCATTTGCTCCAACCGAGGGGAAAAAAGCAATGGTGAGTAACTATTCCATGCTCTCTCTGCATTGCCCTTAGTCGGATTAAAAAGGCCCCCTGCTGTCAGATTCTCCTCCCCCTCCTTTGAAAGGATTTAAACTGTTTAAAAAATGGTATTTTGTGGTAGTTGCTGTCCTTGCTTGGATAGGATCTAATAATGTGTTATGAGGCAGAGCTAGACAGGAATTCTTTTTCTATCTGTCTATCTTTCTATCTATCTATTTTTCTATCTATCTATTTTTCTATCTATCTATCTATCTATCTGTATCTATTTCTTTCTATCTATCTATCTATCTATCTATCTATCTATTTTTCTATCTGTCTGTCTGTCTATCTATCTTTCTATCTATATCTATCTGTCTATCTATCTATCTATCTATCTATCTATCTGTATCTATTTCTATCTATCTATTTTTCTATCTAACTATTTTTCTTTCTATCTATCTATCTATCTGTATCTATTTCTATCTATCTATCTATCTATCTATTTTTCTATCTGTCTGTCTATCTATCTTTCTATCTATCTATATCTATCTATCTATCTATCTGTATCTATTTCTATCTATCTATTTTTCTATCTAACTATTTTTCTTTCTATCTATCTATCTATCTGTATCTATTTCTATCTATCTATCTATCTATCTATCTATCTATCTATTTTTCTGTCTGTCTGTCTGTCTATCTATCTTTCTATCTATATCTATCTATCTATCTATCTATCTATCTATCTATCTATCTATTTGGTTTTCTATGCTGATAACCTCACAGCAGCTAATGCTGAAGCTCTTCTTTGGATACACTTATTTATTTGTTTGTTTGTTTGTTTGTTTATTTAATTGGATTTGTATGCAATCCCTCTCCAAGGACTCAGGGTGGCTCACAGCATATATAAAAAACAGAACAATAATGTAAATCCAATTAATGATGAGAAGGAATCCAGTTTTGAAGGATTTTAACTCTTAGGTTTTAGCTTTGTTCCTGATCGAGCTACTTTTTTTACTTTTTAATTTATTGTTAATATTGTTAATTTGTTTACCCTCTTTTAAATTTACAGAGCTAGTTTACTGGTTTTCTTTAAAATAAATATTCTAAAACATGTCTCAATTAATGTAATTTTATTGTTTTCCATTTTTATAAGTTACCAGTAGCCACTGCATTTTCTAACCTCGGCTTATACTCGGGTCAATACGTTTTCCCAGTTTTTGTGGCAAAAATTGGTGCCTCGGCTTATACTCGGGTCGGCTTATACTCGAGTATATACGGTATGTATTATTAAATAATAAATTTATTTTTTATACTTCGTATTTGAAATACCCAGTAGGAAAAATTCGGGAGATTTTTTTATCTTCTCCTTTGTTATTTCATTTATCCATTTCTCTACTTTATTCCAATATTTATTGGCTTCAGAACATGTCCACCATGCGTGGAAATATGTGCCAGTTTCTTTTTTACATTTCCAACAAACAGGTGAAGCAATAGGAAACATTTTGGAAATCCTATATGATGGAAGGTGCCATCTATAAAGCATCTTGATTTGATTTTCTTTGAAAGAAATTGATTTTGTTATTTTCCAATTATACATCCATATCTTTTCCCATGTTTCTAAATTTATCTCTTTGCCAAAATTTTTGCACCAGCTGATCATATTGTCTTTCAGTATCCAACCTATCGTTCTATGATTTATTAAATATTTATATACATTTCCAATTAACTTCACTTGATTTTGAAGTAATAATTTACTTAATACATTATTTTCTTTTCTAAAAATATAAATTTTAATATCCATTTGATATCTGGAACTAATCTGTATATATTGCCACCAATCCAAATCAATACCTAATTCTTGTAATTCTTGTTTTGTTCTTAATTTTAATTGATTATCCAATAAGTCCCTGTATTTCCAAATCTTTCCTTCTTTTATGAAATTCGGGTGGGAAATGGCTTCAATAGGTGAAATCCATTCTGGCATTACTAAAAAATTATTTTTCTTTATTTCATTCCATACATCAATCAATGCTTTCCTAATAATATTGTTTTTAAAATATGAGTGTGTTTTTAACTTTTCATACCATATAAAAGCATGCCAGCCCAACATTAAGTCATGACCTTCTAAGTTAAGCAACCTTTGATTTTCTAAAGTCAACCACTCTTTTATCCATGTTAGGGCGGTGGCTTGGTAATATAATTTCCAATTTGGGAGGCCAAGGCCTCCTCTTTCTTTGCAATCTTCTAGTGAATTTTTATTTATTCTTGGTTTCTTACCTTGCCATATAAATTTTTTTGTTATCCTATTTAGTTCTACAAAAAATTTCGGTCCAGGATTAATTGGGATAACTTGAAAAAGAAATAAAATTTTGGGGAGAAAATTCATTTTAATTGTAGAAATTCTTCCCACTAGTGATAATTGTAAATTACTCCATACTTCCAAATCTTTTTTGCTCTGGCCTAATAATTTTAAATAATTATCATTTTTTAAGGATATGGCTTTGGAAGTCATCCATATACCTAAATATTTCACCTTTTTTGTAATTTTCATATTTGATAGATCTTCTAAATGTTTTCTCTGTGTCTTTGTCATAATCTTTGTTAGTATCTGTGCCTTTTCTTTGTTTATTTTCAATCCTGCAACGTTCCCATATTCTTCAATTAAGTTTATTAACCTTGAGATTGATGCTGTAGGGTCTTCTAAAATAAAGACCACATCATCGGTAAACGCTTGTACTTTATAGGTCTCTTTTTTAATCTTCAATCCTTTTATTTCCCTAACAGCTCTTATTTTTATCAACAGTGCTTCTAATGTTAAAATAAATAATAATGGCAATATTGGACAACCTTGTCTTACTACTCGTTGTATTGCTACTTTTTCTGTCTGCTCACTATTTATTATAATTCTAGCTGATTGTTCAGAATATATGGCATCTATTATGTTAAAAAATTTTGTTCCAACCTGTTGTGGTTCCGTCTGAGGCCCCTCCGGGAACGGCTGACGTTCTGTCGGTTTCCAGCTCAGAGGGAGAGGCTGAGGAACAGGAGGTGCAGACAGACGAGGAGGAGGTATCCCAGGCTGAAGAAGAGGGAGGACAGCCAGAGTCCCACCAGGGGGAGCTCTCCCCAGCAAGCAGCCTGGATTCCTTAGAGGAAAGTGCACAAGCCATAATTGATCTGCGACAACGAAGAGCTACTCAGAGACGGAATCAATTGGCTAAATACTTTCAGCATTAAAGTGGCAACAGCTGGGTTTGGGTGTGGTGCTCTTGGGAAAGGCTAAAAGGCAGACCCACCCTTCCTGGCTTGTGGAGTTTTATCTTTGAGAGTCGTGGGACCTGACTGTGAACTTTGGCGTCTTGGAATCCTGGTTTGTGCCTTTGACTATTGAAACCTTGGGGGGGGGGGGGCAGCAAGAAGCTTGCTGTATTGTCTGGACATCAAGACCCTGCTGTACCGTATTATATCCTGTCTGTTGGGAAGAACAGGTTTTCCTCTGTGCTTATTTTTTCCAGTTATAAAATACTTTTGGCTTTTACCAGAGTGTCTGGCTGTTTTTTCCAGTTGGTGTTGAGGTCTGGGGGAACCCAGACAGAACACAACCTCCATCTTATTTTGTTGTATTTTCATAAAATTCCAATCTACGTTATCAAATGCTTTTTTCGCATCTAAAAATATAAGTGACATTTGTTTTTCTGGATGCTGTTCATAGTATTCTAATGTATTTACTATTGTTCTTAAATTATTTTTAATTTGTCTTCTTGGTAAAAATCCATTTTGGTCACTATGTATCATATCATTTATAATGCTTTTAAACCTATTAGCAAAAATTGATATAAAAATTTTATAGTCTACATTTAACAATGAAATTGGTCTGTAATTCTCAGCTTTTTCTTTTTCGTGCCTGCTTTATGTATTAAAGTTATTAAAGTTTCTGACCATGTTATAGGTAATTTACCTTCTGCCATTATATGGTTATATATCTCCAAAATATTTGAAAAAAGTATTTCTATATCTAACTTATAGAATTCTGCTCGTATCGCATCTGGGCCCATCGCTTTATTGTTTTTCTGATTCTTTATAGATTGTCTTAATTCCATTTCTGTAATAGGTTTATTTAATCTTTGCCGTGGTATTTCGGTTAACACTGGTAAGTCTATATCTCTCAAATATTCAAAAATTAAATCCTCGTTTATTTCTTCTCTCTTATATATTTGTCTATAAAATTCTACTGCTATTCCCTTTTTTTCCTCTGTTCTGTGTTTTATTTTACCTTTAGAGTCCATCAAAATTTTAATAATCTTATTTTCCCTCTCTTTTCTAAGTTTATATGGCAACCAACTTCCTGGTTTATTCGCGTATTCAAAATATTCTTGTTTTGCTCTCTTTATCTTTTCTACTATTGTTTCTTGTTCTATCAATCTCAATTTATGTTTTATTAATTCTCTCTGATTTTTAGCTTTATCGTCATTATCCTCTTTTTGCATTACCAATTCTAATTTTTTCAGTTCTTCTTCTAATTTTTGATAATATATTTTCTTTTCTTTATTTTTTTTTGCTATAAAAGAAATTGTTAACCCACGTATATATGCCTTTGTTTTGTCCCATAGGTTTTGGGGGGTAGTATCACTGTTTTTATTTATTTTTAAAAAGATCTCTAATTCTTTCTCTATCCATTTTCTATACTCTAGATCTTTTATTATATTTCCATTCATTGACCAATTATTTATTTTCCTTTTACCTTTCCAGTGTATAAGTAAAGGATTATGGTCAGCCCAGGTATTTGTCTCTATTTCTATTTCACTGATTTGTTCCAATATATGTACTGGGGCCCAAGCCATGTCAAGCCTGGACCAAGTCTTGTGTGGGTTAGAATAAAAAGTATATTGTTTATCTTTTAAATGGTATTCTCGCCATATATCTTTTAATAATAATTCTGTACACATTTTCCAAAATGTCACGGGCAAAATTACCTTTTTTTCCCTTTCCTTTTCTTTTCCCGGTATAGTCCATTTGGTCATCTGAGATTGCATTAAAATCTCCTATTATTATCATATTTTCAATTGATAATTCATTTATTTTTTCATGTAAATCTTTATAAAATTGTTTTTGGTTGTCATTTGGGGCATAAATTGAGACAATTACAAGAGGTTTTGTTTCTAAGTCTAGTTGTACCATTAAAATCCTTCCCTCGCTATCACTGTATATTTGTTTAGATTCAATTAATTCATCTATGTACATAGCCACTCCCCTTTTCTTTTGATTTGCCAAACTAGTATATAACTTCCCTAGTTTTGAATTGTTGAGAAGACTTATTTTTGATTTTTTAAAGTGAACTTCTTGTAAAATATTTATCTGCGCTTTTTGCTTCTTAAGTTTGGTTAATATTTGATTTCTTTTCTTTGGATTGTTCAATCCGTTTACATTAACTGAAAAGATTTTCAAATCATGTGTCATCTTTATTTGTAGTATCTTTTAGGGTTTTTTGGTTCTCGAAGTCTCCTTTCTAAGACCAGTTCTTGTGAAGCCCGTAGTTGTTTCTTCTTCACTTCCTGAATTTCTCCCCCCTTTCCACCAGTGGCCCCCATCATGTCATCTCTACTCTTGAGTTCAATTTGGAGTTGATCAGTCCTGTCCAATCTGCTTTGTGCGAGAAAGGATTTTGCTTGTTCCACACTTTCTATCTTCACTTTCGTTGCTTGCCAGGTTAGAATTAGGCCTTCTGGTACCAACCATCTGAAAACAATATTCTTTTTGATTAAAATACTTGTAAGAAAGTAATATTCTCTTCTGCTTTCTCTTACCCTTTTAAGAACTTGTTTCAAAATAGTGATTTCTTTTCCATTACGTTGAAAAATCTGATTTCTTGTCTGTCTCAGTATATCATCTTTGATTATTCTTCTTGCAAACTTAATGTGTACTTCTCTTAATGTGTACTTCTCTTGGTAAATTGTGGCGTCTTACGTATCCAGTTTGGACTCTGTAAACTTTGTCTATTTCTCTTATCAGTTCTGCTGGATCTGCTTGTAAGATTTCTCCTATTACTTCCGCCATTTTTGCCGATAAATCTTCATCTCTTTCTTCTTCAATATTTTGAAATCTCAGGCCATGTGATGCAGATTGGAGTTCAAGGTTGGTTATTGCTATGTCGAAACCTCTGCAGGCTTCATAGTTGTGATCTTCATATTCTTCTACCTTTTGTCCCATAACTTGAATTTTTTCTTCTGTTGCTTTTATTCTTTTTTCACTCTCTTGCAAATTTTGTTGTATGACTTTCATATTCCCATCCATTTCAGTCATGCTCCCTTTTACTTCTGCTATTTCAGTTTTGAGTTCGCCAATTTCTTTTTTGATATCGTTTTTCATCTCTTTCATCTCTTGCTTCATTTCTTCCAAGTACTTTTTCACTTCTTCTTTATTAGTTTCAAGTTGAGTTTTTGTCTGAGTTTGTGTCTTCTGCATAAAATCTTGGATGCCTGCTAATGCATCTTGAATAGACTGAAGATTTAGCTCTGCAGGTAACTTTTCTTTTTCTTTTTCTTTCTCCTTAGCCAACATTGTAGTTATTGTCCATTGTTGTAATGGAGATGATGTTGGAGAAACTTTAGGTGTAGGAGTTGGAGTGGCTGTTTGTTTTCAAGTTGTTGTTGTTGTCACCAAAGTCACACTTTGTGCCCTGTATGAACCTTTCATATCTCTAAAGCTTTAAACCTTATTATACAGTTCTTAAAACAATCACTTATTGTCTATGGTTAGTAATTAAATTTTGATTATAATGTCTACTACAAAATATATAGGATTAAAAATGGAAATATAAATAATATCAATTTAACTTAGTTAACAATATGGAAGTAAAAAGGGAGAGAGGAAAAAGATGAGAAAAAGGCAAAAGGTAGAAAGGAAGAACAGAAAGAAAAATAAATAAATAAATAATAATAATTAAAAAGAGAAAAAAAGGTTAATAATAGTAAGATTTTGCTGGTGCTAAAACAAAAAGAAAGAAGGGATATTTTAAAAAAGAAAGGAAGATCAATCTCTCAAATACCAAATCCTAAAGTTATAAAGGGGGACCAGGCAAAGAAGGGGAAAAAAATAATATTTCTAGCACATATTGTATTTCTAATTTAATTAATAAAGAAAAGAAGGAGAAAGTAAAGAAAAAAATTCAAGAATAATAAAAAAAACTATGAAGTTATTTAATCTCAAAAATATATGCATAATTTTTTTAAAAAAATAGGAGATATAAAAATATATTTTAACCAATATTACTGGAGAAAAAGTAGAGGATAAAAAAAGAAAACAAAAATTGTCAAAATACCAATGAGAGGTGAAAAGGGTTGCTTAAGAAAAAAATGTTTTAATGTCAATGTCCAAAAATGAAAATTCCAAATCAATATCAAGTGTAGCATTTGTAAAGTTTGAATTTCAATAAAAATAAGTCTATTTCTTTCTTCTTGGAAAAGGAAAAAGGAAATCCTTACGCCTCTGGTGTCGGAAAGATAAAATAGTCCCTGTTTTTTTCTCTTAAAAACTTTAAAATTAAGTCCAGATAAAATTTAAAAAATATATATAGTAAAATTAAGATTCAAAAATTCAAGCCTATCAAAAATTCATTAAAAACAATTTATGGGTCGTTATTCAATTCATTTATTCAGTTCATTTATTCATTCTGCAGTTCATCTAAATAGTCATTCTAAATAATCCAATCTATGTGTTCTTCCAATTTATTTATCAATATAAAAGCCAACACCTAATTAGATATAATAAAACAATATAAAAAGAGATATAAAAATTGCTGTGATTCTTGTTCTTTTTTTTAAACACAGTCAGGCTTAACAAAACCATGTACTGTAGTTCCAGCCGTCTTCTTCTTTCAGAAATGGATATCACTTTCAATTCTTCACTTTGTTTATGTTTCGCCGTTAGCTTTAAGATATTATTTCTCTTTTATAGATTTAGAAACAATACCAAAGGATTACCTTTTTATTCTTTCTTTCTGTCGATCTGCCTCTTTGAAGACTTCTCTGTGGCTCTTAGACTCCCTTCGTGTGACAGCTGCTATGGCCGCGCCCGGACAGCCGTCTGGATGCGGTTCTCCATCGTCGTAGCCGCAGGGTTGTCCCTACCCCCTGGGGCAGCGGCGATCCACTCCGGGGGCTCCAGGAGACCCCCTGTTCTGCATCGGGCTCTCCAAGCCCCAACAGAGTGCAAATCGCGCCCTATGGTGTGGAAAAGGACGCCGTGAAGACGGAGCAATGTCTTCGGGTGTCTGACACAACTGAGCTCACCTGGAAGTCGAGAATTAATTTTTATAACGTGGAATAGGAACAACTTAGATAAATTAATAGGTCCCATGAAAGGGACTATGGAAATTTTGAAAAAATGGCAGGGGAAAATAGGATTATATAAATCAAAACTGTCATTGCTATATGTAATAAATAGAGATAATGAAACAAATTTAAATATGATTATAGAAGAGTTGAAGGGAAGAGGGATAATTAAGATAGAACAGTTATATGAGAAGGATGGGAGGCCAAGTAGAAATCATATAGAATGGTGGTTGGGTAAGGGAAGATGGCTACAAACAAATGCAATATGTAAATATCTGAATGAAAGTGAGAATAAAGAAGCACTATTTAAGGAGGAGATAGAGTTAGAGAAAATAATAAGAGAAAAAGTGAGGGTACCAAGGCACAGGCCAGTAATATATATAAGATGTTAGTGCAGTCAGACGGTGATGTGATCCAAGGATTGACTAAATGGTGGCAAAATAAGATACAAGTAGAGGCACAAGAGATGAAAAATATAGTAGAGAATATAAGGAAAACTAAGAATACAAGAGTTAGGGAAATGAGAAGAAAAATATTACATAAGTGGTATTATACACCCGTTCAACTTGCATAATTTTAACAGAATGTTAAGGGTATTTGTTGGCATGGGTGCCAAGATAAAGGAGTGTTTATGCATATGTTTTGGGAATACCCAGTAGTGCAGAATTTTTGGCAAAAAGTGCAAAATGATATTAATAGGATGCTAAATATAAGATGGATAATTACTAAGGAAATGGCAGTATTAGTCAAAAGTAATGAGAGGGGAGAATTTAGAGAAATAAAACAAGCAGCGATAGAAAGCGCTCAGGCGGTAATAGTCTTGGGTTGGAAGGATGTGACAAAATGGACAATGCAAAATTGGTACCGGTACATGGTGGACCACATTCAATTTGAGATCATGGACAAAAGGATGAATTTGGTTAATGAAACTGACTTGCGACAACTGATAGGACGATGGGACAAGGTAAGACGATACATGGCGAGTAGAATCCGAGACTACAGCTACAAGAAATAAATTGGAATCACTTTATAATATGTAAATAGATATTTTGCTCTTGAGTTAAAATGGTTTATACAAGAAACACCCCGGATTGGTGGTGGGGTACGAAGGCTTGTCTGGTAATGGGCACAATCATTGAGCACTTGTTATATGTTGTGTGTGTGTTTTATATTATAAAAATCAATAAAAATATTTTAAAAAAGAAGCCTTGCTGGATGTCACTCATCTTGGTTCCTTATCATTAAAAGTAAGTCTAGTCATACTGTCAATAATGTAGTAAGGTTTAAGGAGAGGCAGTTTCTGTAAGCAGTGCAATAAATATTAGGCTATAGAAACAACACCAGGATGTTGTTGTTTGTCCATCGTATTCGAGGAGGACCTTGACATCTAATGGATTGTGGGCTGTACATGATGTGTCCGCAGGTGGCTGGTAAGTCCTATACGGGCATGAAATGTTCTGCCCTATATTGGGTAGACATGTGGGCACCATTGTCACAGCATTTGCATTTGCAGACCTGGCTTTGTGGAGTGCTTGCTTCTCTACTGCTCTGAATGTTCTTTTGGCTTCAGATGTCTGGCAGCCTTGGTGGATCAGCAACAGCCATGTTGGTCGATCTTGTGCCATGGTTTCCCAGGAGGTGGTGTCGATATCAAGGGACTTTCAATATATCTTTGTAACACTTCCTTTGTCCCCTATGCAATCACTTTCCTTTAGACAGCTCACCCTAGAGGAGCTGTTTAGGGATGAGATGGTCTGGCATCTTAGCAACATGGCCTGCCCAGCATATCTGGGCTTTCATCAGCAGGGTGGGAATTGATGGCAGGCCTGCTCTGGAGAGGACATCAGGCACCCTATCCTGCCACTGGATCCTTAGAATTCTACAGAGACAGGTCACGTGGAAGTGGTTCAATTCCCTAGCATGTCTCCCGTATGCAGTCCAAGTCTCACTGATATACAACAGGGTAGTTAGCACTATTGCTCGGTAGGCTTTGAGCTTTGTAGCAAGGCTTATTCCATGTTGGTGCCACACATTGGTCATTAGTCTGCCAAATGCAGAGCTTGCCTTGGCGATTCTGCAGTTGACTTCAATGTCAAAAGTCAGTGCATGGGAGAGGGTGCTGCCAAGGTATGTAAATTGGTCCACTGCTTGTAGCTTTTGTCCCTTTACTGTGATGGTGGGCTCTTGGTATTTGGCTTTCAAAGCTGACTGATGAATCACTTCAGTCTTCTTTATGTTGATAAGGAGACCAAAGTTGTCACATGCTGCTGCAAAATTATCCACATTTCCTGCTCTGATCCACCATATAGGGCACAGTCATCAGCAAAGAGGAGATCATGTGGCACAATCTCCTTTATCTTGGTGACAGCCTGGAGTCTTTGCAGGTTGAACAGTTTTCCATTGGTCCTGTATCTCAGGCTAACTCCCAGGGAACTCTTCGGGAAGGCATCTGACAGCATGGCTGAAAACATTTTGCTGAACAAGGTCGGTGCCAATACGCACCCTTGCTTGACACCATTTGTGACCGAAAAGGCCTTCTCTATTGTTCAGTACACGGGCCATCATGCCATCATGAAATTGATGTACCATCAGGATGAATTTATCAGGGCACCCAAATTTTGACATGATGTGCCACATTACATTACATTACATTACATTACAGAAAGTTGTAATTCCTTACAGGATTAACCCTGTAAAGTGGGGAAAAATGAGATTTCTTCTAACAACATGTTCTGTGACCTGCTTAGAAAGTTAACAACCGGTTCTAGACAATCTGTTAGAGCCTGTAGAATCCCACCTCAGGTTTTGTCACAGTTGTTAAGGTAGATACTGTTTTCATGAATCACAGCTACATCACATTTTCTCCTTCAGTTGATTTATAGTTCAGAATATCCAGCCGAAACAGATGTGGCTCATATCAACATACTTGCTTCTTTAAATAGGTATCTGTTTCACAGGCCAATGTAGTTTCTCACCTACAGTCAAATCATAGATGGTTTCTGCTTTATAGGACTGATCTGACACTACTGAGGCTAAAGTTCAGGTTGTTTGAAGGGCTGATCTCTCTAATAGTTGATTGCTGGTAAAGACTTCCAGAAGGGATAAAAGCTATTAAATGGTTAATTTCTCTTTCTTTGTGTAACTGGATATCACCATATGTTTATTCTCTGCCATTAATATGATAATTATTCAAGGATACTGATCTCAAGTTATCCTTGAATAAGCAACATTTTTGTAATTTTCTGTTTAAGCCAACCAGCCTTAAATGTAGTCCTAAGGAAACAATAAAAACAGCTTAATAAAGCAAATAATGTACAATACAGGATTACAATATGTATAGTGACAGAAATATTTGTGTTGTGATGCAGGCAGATCAATTCTTGTGAAACTGCAGATGACTTCTATGGCACAATGGGAAAATTAACGCAGGAGATGCTTGAAGATAAACTCATTGATAGCAATGAACTCATGCAGGTTAGTAAGAAAATATGAAATTAGATTGGGCTTAAACCAATTTAATACATCCTGTTAAAAATATTAAAAGTTAAGTAAGTCACAGAGTCAAAGACTCAATCCTTGACTTTTCTAAGTAAAGCTGAGAAAGATTGCTTCAATCCCAGTGGAACTACTGTCATATCAGTCAGTGAGAAAATTGGGCTAACGATAGACATGAAATCCAGCTTGCTATATACAGTATGTTCAGTAACTGTTAAAAGCTCTAGTAAAATTCTTAATAGCTCTCTCTTATTGTTCTATTATAATAACAGAATTCATTAGGGTAATGTTTGCTTTCTATCAAACTTTGGCAAGTATATTAAAGCAAAAAAGAATCTTATTAATAATACAGTATTATTATGTTTTTAAAAAATATACAATGGTTGTCCATGTAGCTCTATCTATTCTTGATGATGTTTTAGATGTTAGACTGTATAGCAATTTTTTGGGGCTAAGGAATCCTGGGAATAAATCGTAACAATAACAACAACAACAACAGAGTTGGGAGGGACCTTGGAGGTGTTCTAGTCCAATCCCTTGCTTAGGCAGGAAACCCTACACTTCTTCAGACAAATGGTTGTCCAACATCTTCTTAAAAACTTCCGGTGTTGGAGCATTCACAACTTCTGAGGCAAGCTGTTCCACTGGTTAATTGTTCTAACTGTCAGGAAATGTTTCCTTAGTTTTAAGTTACTTCTCTCCTTATTTAGTTTCCACCCATTGCTTCTTGTTCTACCGTCAGGTGCTTTGTATAATAGGTTGACTCCCTCTTCTTTGTGGCAACCCCTGAGATATTGGCAACTCCTGAGATATTGGAACACTGCTACCGTGTTTGCCCTACTCCTTATTTTCTTTAAACTGGACACACTAGGCAACCGTTCTTCATATGTTTTAGCCTCCAGTCCCTTAATTATCGTTGTTGTTCTTCTCTGTACTCTTTCTAGAGTCTCAACATCCTTTTTGCATCGTGGCGACTAAAACTGAATGCAGTATTTCAAGTATGGCCTTACCAAGGCATTATAAAGTGGTATTAACACTTCATATGATCTTGATTCTATCCCTCTGTTAATTTTTTTTTTACTCTATTAATGCAGCTTAGAATTGTGTTGGCTTTTTGGCAGCTGCTGCATACTGCTGACTCTCATTTAAATGGTTGTCCACAAGGACTCCAAAATCCCTCTCACAGTTACTACTAGTGTTGGGCGAACCGAACTTGCATAGTTCGGGTTCGTGCCGAACTTTGCGATGTTCGGCATGCCGAACCCAAACCCAAACTTTTAAAAAAGTCTGTGTTCAAGTTCAGTGTTTGAACAAACTCCGCGATGCACCAATCAACAGCCGTGTTGTAAGCTGAAGCCATGCTGTCTCTGGACATGAAATGCAAGGACTGGCTGTGATTGGCCACGTGCCTGCTGACCAGTGATTGGCCAGCCAGATGCATGGCTGAGATTGGTCCGGAGGGATATCTGACATGCCTGTATAAAAGGCAGGACCATGCGGTTCATCACCATTAAAAGAGCTATTAGTTAGTTAGGAACAGTGCTGTTGCTGCTGCTGACAGGGAGAGATAGGTTGGGGAGATTTCTAACATCAACTAGGCTGCATCTGGTGGCTGCTGCCACTAAAAGGGAGATTTCTCAACTGTGCCATTGTTTTCAAAAGGCATCCAAGGTAAAGAAAGAATAAAACTTGTGTGGGCAGGGGGCATACGCCCTAGCCCTCCAGCCAGGGCACAAGAAGAAACAGACTTTTGTGGGCAGGGGGGCAGTTCCTCTCTCCCCCAGTTGCAGTTTTACAGTGTGCCAATCTGATCCTGTGGGCAAAGCCACCAAGCCATCTAGCCAGGGCACAAGAAGAAACAGACTTCTGTATGCAGTTTCCCTGAATCTTGGGGTTTCTGCAGTTCTCAAGTGTGCCAATTTGATCCTGTGGGCAAAGCCACCAAGCCACTAAGCCAGGGCAAAAGAAGAAACAGACTTCTGTGTGCAGGGGGGTAATTCCTCTCTCCCCAAGTTGTAGTTCTAAAGTGTGCCAATTTGATCCTGTGGGCATAGCCGCCTAGCCATCCATCCAAGGCAAACAAAGAAACAAACTTTTTGAGGGCCTGTCTTGCTGCATCTGCTGGCTGCCACTGTAAGGGGAACCACACTTGCATAGTTCTGGTACGTATGGAATTTTGTTTGAAAAAAAAATTGGGGGGGGGGGGAAGTTCACATAGCAGTGATAGATCTAGGCAGTCTAGAGTTTAAAAGGGTCAGTCGGTCTTGCATTGCTGCTACTGACCTCTGTCAATTTAATTTTGGGTCAACCACAGGGCCACTTCCTTTCTCTGCATCTCATTTTTCTATCTAATGAAAAGCGCCTAGTGCTCTCTGTCAGTTTAATTTTGGGTCAAACACGGGGCCACTTCCTTTCTCTGCATTTCCTTTTTCTATCTAATACAAGGTGTCTACTGCTGTCTGGGTATTTAATTTTTACAGGGCATTTCATTTTTCAATTGTAGGTCCACTTGAACGCCACACCTTCTTCTGTTCCCAATTTTCTTGGGCCAGTGTCACTGCAAGGCTTCAACCATGAAGAAAGCCACGAAAAATGTCTGTGGCTGCTGGTGATGGTGGTGATGCAGGAGCAGGGAGAGGGCATGTAACATTTGCACCTCAAACCCCTGTCTGTGGTGCAAGCAGGCACCTGGGTTTGGGGCCTATATTGGCAGGCCCCAAAACTGCTTCCAGAGTGGTGAGGCAAGCAGAATTTGGAAATAATATGGCACACAGCACTACCAGTTCCGTGGTATTGCCTTCTACACACTCCACCTCAGCTGTGAGTTCAGTGCCCTCGTCATCACCCCCCCTCAAAGTAGCAAGGCCGTCTCAGCCAGAAGCAGTGGAGTCTTTATTTTTCTTTTCTTTTTTTCTTTTTTTAAATTAAATAAGTTTTTATTCACAAATAGAAAAACAATACAATTCAAAAAGAATAGTAAACAACTATTACAAACATGTAATTAAGAGAAAGAAAAATAAGGGTAGGGAGAAGGAAAAAAAGGAAAAACCTAGCAAAAGAGAAGAAAGAGAAACAAGGAAGATGAACAGAGAGAGAAAAAGAAAAGAAACTAGAAGAAAAAGAAAATAGAAAAAGGAAGGAAAATGTTTACATAGTACATCATCTCCATTTTGTTTGCATTCCTGGTGAATCAAAAAGCAAACTATATATCTCCTTATTGCTTTATCTAATCCATATATCAATTGTTTGCAGTGGAGTTGTTAATGCTCTTCGATGACACTTGTAACTGGGATGTCATGGGCCGTCCACCTGCCCCACCCCCAGTTGCAGACCTTGGGCTTCTGGATAGCCAAGAGCTTCTGCTGGAGAACAAGGAGGTGTCCAGGGCATCACCAGGGAAGACCACAATGGAAGATGATGAGACCCAAATCCCCGCTCTTGCCACTTACCGCAATGTTGAGGCTGAGAGGGAGGCTAGCGGGGAGGAGTGGGTGGAAGAAGATGCCAGGGGTGATGACAAGGTGCTAGATCCCACGTGGACCGAAGGCCGGCAGAGTTCAGAGGAGGAAGAGGCTGTGGTAGTCCCACAGTCCCAGGCAGCCAACAGAAGAGGGAGAAGAGTGCAAACCCTCAGTGCTCAATTTGCTGGTACTACTGCCACCGTGGCCAGGGACCGAGCGCGCCACATGTGCCACAAAGAATCTCACCAGTGTGGCATTTTTTCAAGCAGTTTACAGATGACAAGACAAAGGTCATTTGTACGCTCTGCCACCAGTCCCTGAAACGAGGGAGAGGTGTTAATAATCTCAGCACCACCTGCATGACCAGGCACCTGAATACAAAACATGAGCTTCTTTAGCAGCAATACCTTCAAAGTATTCAAACGCCTGGGTCTTCCTCTTCTGCCCAGGTTGCCTCGGCCCCTGCCACCGCCTTCCCAACAAGGCCACCTGTCTCTCCCCAAAGGGACAATGTAGGATCACCACCAACACCACCTCCACCAATAACAGCAGCAGCAGCACCAGTACCACCACCATCGCCAAGCCTGTCTATACCGTCCCAGAGAAGCTTTCAGCTGTCCATCCCTCAAACTTTGGAGAGAAAGCGGATGTTCAGCCCATCTCACCCACGAGCCCAGGCCCTTAATGCCAGCATTTCAAAGTTGCTTGCATTTGAAATGCTTCCCTACCGCCTTGTGGAGACAGAAATTTTATGGAAGTGGCTGTCCCACAATACGTTGTTCCCAGCCGCTACTATTTTTCACGCCTGGCCATCCCTGCCCTGTAGCAACATGTAGTGCTGTCAGTTCCCACGCCCACATCACCACCGACACGTGGACCAGTAAATATGGCCAGGGCCAGGGCCGGTACATCTTTCTCACTACCCAATGGGTGAATGTAGTGGCGGCTGGGAATGAGGCAGGAAGCAATTTAGCGCATATCCTTCCACCACCCAGGATTGCTGGGCATCAGTCAGTGCCTCCTGTTGCCTCCTACTACTACTCTGCTTCCTCCTTTTCACCCTCCACATCCAGTAAGCGCAGCGGAGCAACCTCCGACTTGAGCACGGCCATGGAGAAACGGCAGCAGGCGGTGCTAAAACTCATCTGCTTGGGTGAGAGACCACACACCGCCCAGGAGCTGTGGACTGGCATCCAGGGGCAGACAGACGAGTGTGTGTGTGTCCCGAGTTCAAATCCTATCAATGGCAGAACTGTGCAGCCGGCCAGGAAAACAATTATTTTTGGCATAGAAGGTTCCTGGGAGCCTAAATGCATGTTCCTTGCAAGGGGTGTCACCTTGTGAAAATTTGAGATATCCAGGTTTATTTTTATAGAAATATTTGTGTGTGTCCCAAGTTCGAATCCTGTCAATTGCAGAACTGTGCAGCTGACCACGAATTTTTTTAAAAAAAAAATATCATTATTTTTACAGAAAAGGCGCGGCTGTGGCATCCGAGCCTTTTCCGTAAAAATAAAAGGAGACAGGCGGCCACGGGCTGCCCTGGGCAATGGGCGAAACGGGGGGGGGGAGAGCCGCGCCACTTCCGAGCCCAAAATTACCCCGCTGCAGGAGTGGCGCTGCAAGCAAAAGGAGGTGGGGAATCCCAGGATGGGATTCCGGGGGCGGGGCTTTGACGTCACGGAGAAGTGTTCGGGTTCGGCGAACTTACCCAAACTCCGCCGCCAAGTTCATGTAAGTTCACCAAACCCGAACTTCGTTGGGTTCGCCCAACACTAGTTACTACTGTTGAGCAATCTATCACATAAACTACTTGTGCATTTTGTGTTTCTTGCTTAAATGTAGAACCTTACATTTCTCACCATAGAATTTACTTTTGTTAGATAGTGCCCAAAGCTCAAGTTTGTCAAGATCCTTCTGTAATTTGCGCCTATCTTCTAGAGTGTTTGCTATTCCTGCCAGTTTGGTGTCATCTGCAAATTTGATGAGTTCCCCATCTATCCCCTTGTCCAAGTCATTGATGAAGATGTTGAAGAGTACTGGACTTAAAACAGAGCCTTGGGTTACTCTACTGCATGCATCCTTCCATGTAAATGAAGTTAAGAGGTGTGCATAAGTGCACTAGAGTGCCTTCCGTCCTCTGTCCTAATGTTTCTCTTTTACTAGTATCATGTATATAACTATTATTATATTTTTGTATACAGTGATACCTTGTCTTACGAACTTAATTCCATGATGAGGTTTGTAAGAAGAAAAGTTCGTAAGATGAAACAATGTTTCCCATAGAAATCAATGTAAAAGTGAATAATGCGTGCAAATTGATCCCCAAAATCACCCCTCTTGCCTTATTACTGCCGGCATTCTGATCCTTGTTCGGGGCAGGTGGAGGAGGTGGGGGTGGGGTGACAGCACAGGCCGGAGGCAGAGAATCCCAGCGGTGGCAAGGACTGGTGCTTTGGCTTCAAACAAGGCTATCTGGCTCTCACTAGGTGCCTGGCACCTGCTTCCTCTGGGAGAGTCCCTTCAAGGCACCCAAAGCTTTTAACTTTAACTTCCCACCCCACCTCAGGCTCGAGATTGGAAGGAGCGGTGGAAGGAGAAGCAGAAGTGAGGAGGAGAGACATGTGCCCTCCTCTTCCTCCTCCTATTGATCCCATGCCAGACGGAACAGACAAGAGGCAAAAAAAAGTGAAAAGGCTTCTTGATCGGCAGGAGGGAGCGCACCTGCGGGGGATGAAGGCGCACGCGAGCGGGCGGGGAGAAGAAGGAGGAAGAGGCGGCAGAATGAACAACGGCAGCCAGGACCATAGCGCTGTTCCCCAGGCCCAATTCTGCAGCTTGACTTCCCCATCATACCTGCCTGGCCGAAAGTGGAAAAGAGAGCTCAGTTCCGCGATCTTCCCCTCCTAACTGCATCTCTTTCTCCCCCTCTTCCATCAGCTTCAGAGGCACCCTCCTCCTCTTCTGCCCGGTTCTCCCCACCTTGCCTCAAGGGGCGTCCTTCTAGTGCCTCACGTGGGCCAGGAACACTCCGAGCTCTGATCCCGCACCGAGTGCAGCTGCCGGTGGGGTTTTCCCGAAGCCTGGCTTCCTCACAGACTGGGTGGGAGGGACTGCACAGCCGTTTGGGGAAGAAGCCATTAAAGTGGCTCTGAAGCCAAGGGGGGTGGGGAAGAGATCTACCCAGGCAGTAAAGAAAGGGAGGTCCTGGTGCAGAATTGGATCTGAGGGAGAGCGTTGTGATCCCAGCTGCCGGCTTTCATCTCACCCCCTTTTTCTTCTCCCTTCCTAAAAGTCTTTAAAGTGCCTCTGGAGCCAAGGGAGGGGGAAGAGATCCACCCAGGCAGTTAGGAAGGGGAGGTCCTGTTGCAGAATTGGATCTGATTGAATTCCCCCTCCCTTGGCTTCAGAGACACTTTAAAGACTTTTAGAAAGGGAGAAGAAAAAGTGGGTGGGATGAAAGCTGCCAGCCAGGATCAAAACGCTCTCCCCCAGATCCAATTCTGCAGCAGGACCTCCCTTTCTTTACTGACTGGGTGGATCTCTTCCCCCTCCCTTGGCTTCGGAGGCATTTGTGATGCTGCGATTTCGCTGAGGCTTCCCTTGCTGGGAAACCCCACCTCCGGATTTCCATTGCAGCATCGCATAAACATGGAAGTCCGGAGGTTGGGTTTCCCATGGAGGGGAGCCTCAGGGGAATCCCACCAGTGTGAAAACGGGCCCTTCTCTGTCAACTGAAGGTCCGGAGGTGGGGTTTCCCAACAAGGGGATCCTTCACCTGGCAACGGAAGTCCGGAGGCAGGGCATCCCAGTGGCGGTGGTGGGCTCGTAAGGTGAAAATAGTTTGTAAGAAGAGACAAAAAAAATCTTAAACCCAGGGTTTGTATCTCAAAGGTTTGTATGACAAGGGGTTCGTAAGAGGAGGTGTCACTGTACCACCAATACATACTTGACAAACAAAATAAATAAATAAAAATAAATACAATTCCATTGAGCACTACATGTTGAGTGTGGTTGGTTAGCCAGTTTTTAATCCATCTGGTGGTCTTGCTGCCCATCCCACATTTTTGTACTTTATCTAGGAGTAGGTGATGGTCTACTTTGTTACTGAAGTCTAAGTAAACTACATCGACAGCAGTTCATTAATTTTAATTTTAATCGTAAAATAACTTGGCCTGAGAATCACTACTATAATGAGAAATATGCTACAGATTTCACCTTAAACAACTGTCCAGTCAGTTATGGTCTGCATCTTAATGGTTTTGACTGATGTGCAAAATCGCAATATACAGTCTTTTATAGCTACCAATCTAGACTTCAAAAAAATGCACTGAAAAATGCACTGAATAGACAAATCTGGATTGTTTGCAGTCCAGATTTCTTAGCCTCCCTGTAGTGGTGGGTTGCTACCAGTTCGCCCTGGTTTGCCCAACCCAGTCGCGGCAGGTGGCTCCGCCCACCCACCCGGATGTCATCACAGACTATCTGTGCATGCCCAGAAACGTGTGCACATATATCTCCAAATCAGTAGCAAAGATAGGTGAAACTCATTACTGGCTCCCTGGCATTTGTCAAAACAAAATTAATATGAAAGGGAAATTATGTATTTTATTTCAGAAGAATAATGTGCTATGGCTAAAAATGAAAAGGTGTGTGTGTGTGTGTGAGAGAGAGAGAGACACAGATATATATATATATATATAAACCCACTCATTGTCTGGAGATTAACAACACTAATGAAATGATATCGTGACTGTTTCATTTATGGAACAGACTGTAAGAAAAAGGTTGCTATTGTAATAATTTCTAGATTATCTCAGACTCCTGCTGCTCAGGAAAGAAAGTGGTTCAATAAATGAAGAGATGATAAAACTAAAGTTGGACAGAATCTAGACTTGCAGTGCATGGGGAAGAAGTTGTTTACACATTTGTTGATTTTGTGCTGCTGAATTGCTTGCCCTCCACTATCAGTACAGTGTGGGATTTTTTCTCATCTTTTATGCAAGATATACTGTTTGGGATCAAGCAGATTTGCATATTAAGCCACAGGTTTCTAATCAGTCTTATTTATTTAAAAATCTAGAATTCTCCCCCCCCCCCCCCAAAAAAAAAGTTTTCTTTCATAATTTCACCTGGCATTATTTACTGTATGTCTTTTGTTCATTTCTTAAAATTGCAACATTTTTTAGTCCATAGTTTCAGTTTGGAGAAGCTTATATTTAAAACAATATTTGAGAATAAGGAATTAGTACATTCTAATAAAAATATCTAAAATCAAGCAGTATACAGGTGAAACTTGAAAAATTAGAATATCGTGGAAATGTTCATTTATTTCTGTAATGTAATTTTAAAAGGTGAAACTTAATATATGAGAGATATTCATAACATGCAAGGCAAAATAGTTCAAGCCGTGATTTGTCATAATTGTGATGATTATGGTGTACAGCTCATGAAAACCCCAAATCCCCCATCTCAGAAAATTAGAATATTATATACGATCAATAAAAAAAGGATTGTACATAGAACAATATCAGACTTCTGAAAAGTATAAGCATGCATATGTACTCAGTACTTTGTTTGGGCCCCTTTTGCAGCAATTACTGCCTCAATGCAGTGTGGCATGGATGTTATTAGCCTGTGGCACTGCTGACGTGTTATGGAAGACCAGGATGTTTCAGTAGTGGTCTTCAGCTCTTCTGCATTGTTCCGTGTCATGTCTCTCATCTTTCTCTTGGCAATGCCCCATAGATTCTCTATGGGGTTCAGGTCAGGTGAGTTTGCTGGCCAATCAAGGACAGTAATCCCACGGTCATTGAAGCAGGAAACTTTTGCATCTCATTTGTAAACCAAGGACCCAGAGTATGGAGGAAGAATGGAGTGGCACACACTACAAGATGCTTGAGGTCCAGTGTAACATTTCCACAGTCTGTGTTGATTTAGGGAGCCATGTCATCTGCTGGTATTCGTCCACTGTGCTTCATTAAGTCCAGGGTCAACATAGCTGTCTACCGGGAGTTTTTGGAGCACTCCATGCTTCCATCCATGTACGAGCTTTATGGGGATGGTGACTTAAATTTTCCATCAGAACTTGTCACCTGCCCAAAGCACCAAAACCTGCTTCAATGATTGTGGTATTATTGTTCTTGATTGGCCTTGATTGGCCAGCAAACTTGCCTGACCTGAACCCCATGGAGAATCTATTAAAATGTATTTAAAATAAAATTATATTTAAAATAAAAAAATATTTTATAAAGACAATTCAATTTCCATATTTTTCACATGAATGTGAAAGATTGTGCATGAAAAATTACCTGGCAAAAATAAAAAACAAAAATTAGTTTTTGAAAATAATACTGTAAATTTAGAGGATAGTGTGCCCCTTCTACGTATGGAGACTTTATTAACTAGACTCATAATATCCAAAACTGCCCTATCAATATGTTTCAGTTCTAAGCATTTTCAAGTTTTCAAGTTTTCTTACTATTAATGTCATATATCAGCCTTAATAAAATCTTGATAGTTTTGATTATTTATTGCATGACCAACTGTAAAAGTACTGAAAAAATGAGAAATCGACATGATACAACAGTGTTAGCATTCTTGTTATACAGTGATCCCCCGATCATTGCGAGGGTTCCGTTCCAGGACCCCTAGCAATGATCGGGTTTTAGCGAAGTAGCGCTGCGGAAGTAAAAACACCATCTGCGCATGCGCAGATGGTGTTTTTACTTCCGCAGCGCTAGCGAGGAGCCGAAGATTGGGGGCCACGCGGCTGTTTTAAAACGTCGCCGCCGGCATGGGGGGCTTGCCAGCACCCCCCGGACCCCCAACCTGGGTTTGGGGAGCTGCTAGGAAGCCCCCCATGCCGGCGGCGACGTTTTAAAACAGCCGGGCGGCTTCCCAATGAGTCCCGAAGACAAACGCGGAAGTTCGCCTTTGACGTTTGTCTTCGGGACTCATTGGGAAGCCGCGCGGCTGTTTTAAAACGTCGTCGCTGGCATGGGGGGCTTGCCAGCACCCCCCGGACCCCCAACCCGGGTTTGGGGGGCTGCTAGGAAGCCCCCCATGCCAGCGGCGATGTTTTAAAACAGCCGCGCAGCTTCCCAACTGAGTCCCGAAGACAAACGTCAAAGGCGAACTTCCGCGTTTGTCTTCGGGACTCATTGGGAAGCCGCGCAGCTGTTTTAAAACATCGCCGCCGGCATGGGGGGCTTGCCAGCACCCCCCCGAACCCGGGTGGCCGGGCGAGCAGCGAGCAAACGGCGGGTGGCCGGGCGAAGGGTGGGCGAGCGGCGAAGGGCGGGCGAGCGGGTGCTGGGGGGGGCTTCTCGCCCTCCCGCCAGCAAGAGGGGGAGCGAACGGCGTGGGCGGGCGAAGGGCGGGCGAGCGGCGGGCGCGCGGGCAGGCAGGCGGCGGACAAGCCGTTCGCTCGCGCCGCTCGCTCGCGCCGCTTCCCAGCTGAGTCCTGAAGCCAATTCGCTTCAGGACTCAGCTAGGAAGCGGCGCGAGCGAACGGCGTGGGCGGGCGAAGGGCGGGCGAGCGGCAGCGAGGAGTTTGCGTGGGCGGTGGGGAAACTCCTCGCTGATGCCCGCCGCTCGCCCTCCCGCCAGCAAGAGGGGGAAGACCCAGGGAAGCCGCCCAGCAGCTGATCTGCCCGGCGCCATCTACGCATGCGTGGCCATAAAAAAAGGGCGCGCATGCGCAGATGGTGTTTTGACTTCCGGGTTGAAAAATCGCGATTTAGCCCGTTCGCAATGATCGGGATCGCGATACCCGGGGGATCACTGTAATATAACGCAATAGAGTAATTTCACTGAACAAACCTAAGCCATTAGCACAAATATTAATCCAAAGTCACTTAATGAGTTTTGTGATGTAACAGGAATTTAAATGTGGATTTCCATCACAGTCCAATATTTCCTGTTTCCTGTTCATAGGAGGCATATCATATTTGTTAGTGTTCAGATATTGAGAAATCCACAAAAGAGAGAATTTCTTTATATAAGTAACAGACATATTTCTATGAATATACCTGTTGCTGTAGATACAAACTGTTTCTTTAAAATTGATATCATAGTTCAAACTCCAAGGCATTGAGGACAAATACATTTAGGTATAAAATAAGTAGCTGTATATACAGTACATATGCATGGTTTGCTCTGCAAAAAAAATTCCTTTGAATAGAAGAAATACATTCACAGTTTTTCACTATTTTCACCCTAACACTCCTGTTATCTCCAGTGGTTATTTCAGGAATTGCCTGGTTATATTTCATATGGATTATTCTTTGTAGTTCCTACAGACAATGTTGGTTGCATTAGTAAAAATCAAGCTTTTCATATTTGCTTTTGTAAATATGGAAAAGGCATTGCCTAATCTTGCAAATATATGGATTATGTTTCTTTCTACTCTTTTCTTATAGATGGTTTATTCTATGGCCCAGTTCCCCTTCCCTCAGCTATCTGAATTAAGGGAAAAATATACATACAACATTACACCATTTCCTGCTACAGTAAAATCAACTGCAAGGTAAGACATTTTCTGACTTTTTGTGATGTAAGTAAAGAAAGCTAGAGCTCGAGGAACCACTCAAATTATTATTCCGTGTGCCTCTGTTTTTAGCCGGCTTGGAAAAATAAAAGACAGTGATGAAGAAAATGAAATAGACGATGAAGACTCCACAGCAAATGTTATTGGATGTCTTGGACCATTTAGTGGATTTTTGGCTCCAGAACTACAGAAGTATCAAAAGCATTTCAAAGGTAAATATTAAGTTCTGAAATTTCAATAATTTTATGGGAGGTTCAACTGGTATATGAGGCTTTGTTGCTGAGGCTAATTTCATTTCCTCAAACATGATATTCCAATTCTTTCTCCCAGGCGGATCTAAGTTGATAGTCAATTATTTAAATAAAAAGTCACTGCAATTATGTGGCCTTTAAGACAGTGATGATGTGATATGTCTAGTATGTGACCCAGAACCCTGCTTTTTGAATCTCCTAGATCCTCTGCCATTGGTCTATTGGAACTTATCAGGAAAGCATTGAAAAACTGAAGCAAAGTCTCATTTTTATTGATATTGCATAAATAGCATATTGCTTTTGGCTATAATAAAGTTTTTGTTTACAAATTCACTGAAAGGTATTGCAAGAGGTGCCTCTCTCCAAAGATTACAAATTACAAACCAAAGCCCTGCAGGTGACATTATGATGCCAGCCTGATCATCACAGTTTACAGGCACTGAAAATAATATTTTAAATAGAGAAATGGATCTTTGGTTGAGAAATCCCCACCTACAGTCATGTGATATGATGCTTGGATCTTATGAGTTCATTAAGGAATTGCATTTTTTAATCAGTATCTTTCCATGGTTGACTGTACACTACATTCTAAAATAATCTGTAACCCTCATCCAAGTATTTATCACTAATAAAGCAAGTATTATTATCACTAATAATAAACCTTTTTCAAAGTATTTTTAAAAAAATTCTGGAGAGCTTCTGTATGTAGGACCTTTAAGTTTTCTAATTCAGTTAAGCGCATATATCAGAAATAGCTCCAACTCTATCATTGTGAGCTGACTGATACATTTCTGGTTTTTCCCAGACCATAATCAAGAGCACAGTTTAGGCTCGAGTAACATTGCAGAACTAAGTCCTGGTGCAATAAATGCTTGCCGAAGTGAATATCACGCAGCTTTTAATAGTATGATGATGGAACGTATGACCACTGACATCAATGCATTGAAAAGACAATATTCTCGGATAAAAAAGAAACAGCAACAGCAGGTTCATCATGTGTACATCGCAGCAGGTAATTAATAACTGGAATGAATTATTAGGTCAAGTTGTATTTGTATTAAGGAGAAAATCACAGTTGTATTCAGTTTAGTTTACAGTGAATACGAAGAAGGAGGAAAAAAACATGAAATCTGTCAGTGTGGTTGAAATAATCTCATCTGATGGTGAAAAACTACTTATAAAAAAGTTTATAATCTTTGTTTTTCTTTTGTTAGGGTATGAAGATGATGACCTTGGGATAGTTTTAGATCCCAGGGACCAGCTGAATAATGGTATTTAAAGATATCTGTGCTTTTGGGCTCCAGGGGTCTTTAGTATTGATTTTACTAACACTTCTGGCATCCTTGGATTTGGAATACCAATTTCTAAACACCTAACTAAGTATTAAGCAGCAGCCTGAACTAACTGGAGTATTACAAGAATAAGGTGATTTAGTGTATAAAGACTTTTGATCCAAATCCTGTAAGTTTATATATACGGTAGGTAAACATGTTTTTCTCACAGGCTTATATGCTGCTTCAGTTAGAATAAATCAATATAGTTAATGGTCATACTGTCTGTGGGATTAACAATGGAGGTCTTGCATTTTCATTTATTCTCCTGTGATAACCTCCTGCACTGGTGCAATAATGAAAGTGTTTGCATGCTGTATCTTGCACGGTGGCTTTTTCTCTGTCCCCAAGGATGGATGTTCAGGACAGTTAGTCTGATTGTAACAGGGCAGTTTCTTTTCAAAAATTTGAAAAATACAATACAATTACCATGTAAAATCAAAACATCTTCATTTTCCAAGATTGCCAAATCTTCCTTTTACTAATCTTTTCCAATTATATAGTTTAGCTATGTTGATTATTTTCAACATTTTGATGTGCTTTGAGAATACCATATTTAATTAATCAACATTCATTGCATAAGATGAGGTATGACGTGACTTTTTTACTCTGTGCTTTATTAAAAATATCTAGCATCCTAGTGGCATGGTTTAGTTAAACTAAGTGGGAATGGAAACATAAATTAGTTAAATTATTATTGTGGTGTTTATTAATGAGGGAGAGGGAGAGGGAAAGGGAGAGAGAAATTATTCCAAGGCTGCTTCCTATATACAACACACTTCCTTTCATTTTTAGAAATGTCAATTAAAATTACTTTCAGTATTTTCTACTCTGAAAATAGTATTTTCTATTTTTGCAGCCATTTTATTTTCCAATGATTAAAATTGTAACCTTTCATAATGCAGTGTTTACTTGTTGGGCAAGATAGAGGTTTGGTTTTTAAAATAATGCTGCAGAATATAAGTGAAATGAAGATTTCTCTTCTTCAAATCCTACAAGTCTTTACTTTTGTGTCTACAACACAATCAGAAAATGGTCTTTCAATTTGCCATGTCTCTCTCAACAGTATACTTTGAAATACATTTATTTTTTTATTTCAGATAAAGGTCCAGTTACCAGTCTTATGCCTTCTCAGGTGAATCATTCCCCAGTAATCAATCATCTTCTGCTAGGAAAGAAGATCAAACAAACCAGCAAGTCTGCCAAAAACAATGTTCCAAGCCATGCTGGGGGAAAGATACTACCAGGTCCACATGAAGATATGAAAGCAAAGCTAAACTCTCCATGGCGCACTCACATGAGGGTACACCGAAAGAACATAGCGCGAGCCAAAGGCCATCTGGGCTATGGAGATACAATAGGACTAATAGAGGAGCAAAGCGAATGTGGGAAAACTAGCAATATTAATACAAAAGAAGAAACTGCAAATATATCTAAAACTATGGAAGGTGATGGGAACATTTCAACAGATGGACAATTTCCTGAATCATCTTACAAAGATAACAATTCCGGTGTCTATTTATCAGAGGTCCAGCAGAAGTTGGAAACCTTGGAACTTACACAGAATAGTAAAGATGGTACTGAAGACGAAACACACAGTTCTGAGTTGCCAGGGTTAGCCAATAACAGTGGAATAGTGGCAAATTCCTGCACTCCTAAGCCACAAGTCTTTTGTCCTTTCCCTAGTGTCAAGCCCCTCAGAAAATCAGCTGCAGCCAGAAATCTAGGACTGTATGGCCCAAATGAAAGAACCCCAACTGTACACTTTCCACAAATGAGTAGGAGTTTTAATAAGCCTACAAGTGGTAACAGTGGGTCTAAAAAACGATGATATGTAAAGCAACTGGCACTTCATTAGTATAATTGTCATATAATATTATTGTAAGTTTTATTATGCTTTATGCTTCCAAAGGGATTTCTAATTAATTTAACTCATTGCAGATAAATTACTTATGTATATATTATACAAAAATATTTTTTTTTGAAAATGTAGAGCTACATAGTGGCTTTTTTTTCACATTAAAAATGTCTTGCAGCATGAGAAATGTTTGCCACTTTATACATAATAGCCATAGGAAAGAACTTTAGAAAGTTTAATTCTAAACTGTTCGGTCAAGAATTCCCAAATACTTGAAGGACAATTTTTAACTTTATTCACATCCAAAAATGTTATTAAGACTTCCAAAGGCTTACTAACAGACATCCTTAGCAACTTAGAAAAAAAGTGTTTGTCATCCATATTCTAAAACCTAAGATATTTAAGCATATTTCTACACCTGCTTTTTTTTTTTTTTACATAATTTTATCAGACTAAGAGAAATGTTAACACATTGCATTTTTTACTTATCCTGGGTGATTTTTAGTAAGTCACCATGAGTGTAGGGAGACACTGTTACATCTGGTTCTTTTTATCATTACAGTTTTCAACAGCATTTGCTGTTACAACAAATGTTCTTCACCTAATCCTAGATTACTCAAATTTAAACTAAGGGAGCTTATTCCCAGATAAGTGAATAAAAGATACCTGACAACCAACTAACCTTCCTTAAATCAGGTTCAGTGTAATGCTTTCCCTAATGAATCAGCTTGCCAATTAAGCAAAGTCTTGTTTGTGTCTGTGTACTTTTTAAAGCACCTTTGATGCAAAGACTGTTAAAACTTTTAAATCTGGCAAATATTATAAAATGTGGGAATTTTTTTTTCCTTTTTGACATTTTTTAAACAAAACTTTTTTACTTTTAGTACTAATTGATCGGGAGTGTTTAGATGGACAATCACAAAAACGTTTTCTGTGCTGGTCTAAATATAGGTAGTCTTCAACTTATAATAGCTTGTTTAGTGACCATTCAAAATTATAATGGCCCTGAACAATGTGACTTATGACCATTTTTCATAGTTATGACCTTTGCAGCATCCCCATGGTCACGTGATCAAAATTCAGACTGATTGGCAACTGATTCATATTTATGAGCATTGTGTTTCCCAAAGTTATGAGATCACTTTTTACAAATCTTCTGATAAGCAAAGTCAATCGGGAAGCCAGATTCACTTAATTTATTGTTGCTAACTTATCAACTACGTTGATTCACTTGACAACTGTGGCAAGAAAGGTTGTAAAATGGAGAAAAAACTCACTCAACAAATGTCTCACTTAACAGAAATTTTGGCTCAATTGTCATAAGTCAAGGACCACCTGTACTCAATTTTAGGTCTGATGAAAAGTGAGACATGAGACTATTTTATAAAAAGAGTACATAGAAAATAGCCTTCTTTTGAATACACTATGCAAAGCATTTGCATTTCTAACTACTTAAAGTTTGCAGTACCTGTCGTTAACTAATAGCAAATAAATTAATTGCAACATGCTGAAAAAGTTATCCTTCTGTAACACTTTTCATGAACATTAGAAACTTCCCTCATAAGATAATTCTTGGGAAAGAATATTTGTGGACTGTTAATGCAGTCAAAATAATAAGTGTTGCAATTGCATTGGACGCGGAAAGAACCACACAGACAACAGAGCTGGGAGTTAAGGGGCACTTTATTATTACACAATAGAAATAGACCTGCAGAGGTAAAAACCTAAATGGGGTGGAAATGCCTCAACACATAACATTTCTAAGCAACTATGGGCGAAAACTCCTTGCTAAGCAAGGGGAGGTATCCTGGCCCTTCCCTTGCTCTCCACCACACCACATGGTATGTGGGAAGGCTCACCCCCCAGATCCCCTTCCAAAGTCCTGAGTAGATGAGCCCCAAGGGCGCCCCCTCTCCATCACTCAGGCCCTACATGCCAGGAGCTTCTGGGGAGGGGCAGCCCATCACCTTCCAAAAGGTGCCCTAAAGGAGAATATGCTGCTGCTGCTAACACCCCTTTCTGCCCCAACCTGCCACAACAGGGGGTCAAATTTCTATTTAGGCCCCCTGACTCCCCGCAGCCTGCACCAGCTCCTGCAGTCACCTCTGAAGGAAATATATCATTGCCTGCATCGGACAAGTGAGCACCATCGTCTTTGTACAGACCATGAACCGATATGCAGATATGTATAACTCAACCCCTCATTATGGACCACTCTTCCAACCTCTGTATTCACCCCTTTCCTAGCTTTATTCATGCCTCTGGGGTCCCCAGTGCAGCACCACCACTGACGTAGGGTCATATCTGACCACACCAGTTGTGTGGCTGGCCAACCCTCCTTGGTCATTCTGAGATCATTCACTGCTTGGCCTTCATTCACATGATGGCCAAGCCCTTCATTGCCCAAAGATCATTGCCACCATCACGAGCCATTTCAACTCCCCCAACACACACTTGCTGTACAAACAGCCATGGGATGGGCCAATCCCCAGACCTACCTCCACGGCCCAGCCACAGCACTATGGCCCAATGGCTCAGCTTCAACTGTGTTCCACAATTTGACTTTGCTGCTCCTCTGCCAGCCCAAAATGGCATGCTGAGCATTGTTCGTCCAGGCCACTCTACTGTAACCCCACGTCTCAGCTTCAGCTGTGTTCCGATTTCAGCTTTCTCCTTTCTCCTTATGGCCCAGAATCCCGTGCTGTGGCCGCCAGTCAGGACAAGGGCTTCTTCCTCATATGGCATTCTAGGGAGAGGTAAAAACAAAGTAGTGTTATCTCTGATATCCGCATAGTCCCAATTCTGGTGTGTGGACCTAGGCTTGAAAGCTTTGACTTCTCCTGCCCAATTTTAATCTGGCCCACACTGAAATCCCAAGCCGCTGCCCTTGTGGCAGCCCCAATCCTGCATTAGTGCATGTTGAAGCTGCCAGGGTCTAGACCCTGCCTGCGCAGTGCCTCACAAATCAATGCCCAAATTGATATTTGGCTAACAGGGTGCTGTCCTGATGGACGTATCTGAAAACCTGTGCCTTGACCCCTCTTAGTCGCATATTTCTCCAGGGCTGCCACTGGGCATACCCTTACCTCAGATGCACAGGCCAGTCCGATAACCATCCCCTTGCCCAACTGGTCAGTCTTAGGTCTTCTAAGCTCAAGGAAGGCACCTTTAGTGATCAATGATAGACCCCACACCCTGAAAGCATGCTGGTGACCACTCTCCCCGAGACCCATCTGAACTTTTTTAAAATTTGTGGCAGCTGTGTGATATAGCGCTGCCTTGAATGCCAAATTGCAAGCCATTTCCATTAATCACCCATCAATGAACTGCTGAATAGACAGTAGTGTACTATTATTGCCTGCTACCTAACTCTTCTCTTCAGTCTGAGGAACAATGCAAATTCCAGCAATGTAACTAAGTCCTCTCTAGCCCCCAGCCCTCAAATGCATTATGTAGTGAAGCCTCTCTAAAAAACCTCTTGTAACTGAATATAATTGCCTTGAGAAGGTGCCACCAGGGCCACCATCCTGCAATCAGAGTTTAACAGTCCTGTAAACTCCTGTACCTGATTGCGGGTCACCCTCCTTGTAGACAGAACCCCCCTGACTTTTAGATTGTATCCACTCCTCTCTTCCTGTTGTCAGCC
Organism: Erythrolamprus reginae; assembly: GCF_031021105.1. Taxonomy (NCBI): domain Eukaryota; kingdom Metazoa; phylum Chordata; class Lepidosauria; order Squamata; family Dipsadidae; genus Erythrolamprus; species Erythrolamprus reginae. The sequence continues at coordinate 42,611,213 of NC_091955.1, forward strand.
TGCATGTTTTTTTCCCTTGAGTCAAGCCCACTTACCCAGATATGTGATAATTATGAAGGGGCCCTCAGTCCCCTAAACCTGAAAATAACGTTTAGAAAAAACTTAATTCCTTCTTTCCACAAATCCCCATGTGCTGGTCCGGCCAACAGAAGATTATCCCAGTAATGTACCAATGCTTCTGATCTGCTTCCTTGTCTATTAGCCCACAACAGAAATGAACTGAAGCATTCAACTAAGGAGCAAGATATATCTATTTCCTTTCCTATCACCCTTTCCCTGTCGGGTCTATCAAAGAAAAGGCAGAAATGGCCACTTCATTCCCAGAAATATTTGAACCAATTCGCTGAGTATTGAGTATTTTGTTTACAAGTTGGGACACCCTGGTTGACCCAGGTGGGTTAAATTTTTAACAGATTTAACAGATTCCCAAAGTTGGAAGGGACCTTGCAGATCATCAAACAGAAGACCCTATTTCTGCCTCTAACTACGATTGAACTCCCAATCTCCTGATTGCCATGCAAGAACTGCACCTACAGGCCACTTAACATTTGAAAAACTCTGTTCCTTCTTAACCCAGGTCCCCATGAGCTGGCCTGGCCAACCGAGGATCACCCCAGTAATGTACTAATGCTTCTAACCTGTTCCACTGTCTATGAGCTCATAATGGACTGAAGCATTCAAATAGGGAGCAAGATATATCTATTCACTTTCTTAACACCCCTTCCTAGTTATGTCTATCAAAGAATTGCAAGAAGTGGTAGCTCCCTTCCTAGAAATATTTGTACCACTTCGCTGATTATTGTGTATTTTGCTCACTAATTGGGCAACCCTGGATGGACCGTACGGGTTATTTCTAAACAGATTTCATAGATTCACGGAGTTGGAAGACATCCTACAAGAGAGCCTATATCTGCCTCTACCTAGGATTGACCTCCCCAATCATGTCTGCAAGAGCTAGCCACAACAGTTTGAATTATAGTACTCCTATGTACTCCTGTTAGCCAATAGTGAAGAAAATATCTACCTTGTTATGGGTTGAACAATAGGTGCCCCAAAAATTGAATACTTATTTTGATTATGGTATTGGTACCCACAGACTTACCATTCTTTGGATACCTGTTTCTAAAGGAATACCCACCAACGCATGCACCCAAAGCCATCCCCCAACCTTTCCCCTAGTCGATGAGCATCCAAGGACAGTGAAAATATCCAAGAGCGTCCTTTACTGCGTAATCCATGTTCCAATAGTCTTTGCTTTTCCATAACCTCCAGAACTTTGGCTTCTACTTGAGACATCTCCTAGGATGTCTCCAAATTAGGATGGTGAGCTACTAGCTACCTAATCGAGAGAGAAATCGATGTATTAAGTTTTGTTAGTCATATAGACCTCTGTGGAAGGCTGGGGAGCCATGGAGTGAAAGGTTAGAATGATAATTGTGAATGTATTAAATCCCACTTCTTTTAATGTGTATCCAATATGGACAAAAAGGTGGCAGGATTTGAATTGATAGTCAACTCCATGCTTGGGTGTTGCTACTATCCCCTCCTCGTTATTCTTGATGACACTCCACTGTAATGAAATAAGCTTTATTAAAATGGATTGTTTCTCAATTTACTTGTTAAAATAGTAGCTATGAAAGAAAAACAATCCGCATCCTCGGGAAAATGATACTTAATGATCATGCCCTATTATGACCATATACATGACATAAAATTAATTAATTGGTTAACTTATTCATAATAAGGCCTAGACTAAGACTAAGTTGTGCTTAGTCTTGATCCATTCCTTGAAATTAGGCAATTGCCTGTTTGCCACTTATTTATGCAAAACATTTATGGCAGAAAGCGCTTCAAAACAACATAACCATCATATAAATTGGCAATCCCTTTGTAAGTGGTAACATGAAATACCCGTCATATTTATGTAGTATAATAAGATCCAAAGGATATCATAGCATATCATGTAGAATAATTGATATATTATGTATAGTGTAATGTGACGGATATAATACAGTATAATATCATAGATATATTAAATATATCCGTTATATCAACTGATATATTTAATCAATGGTGGTTTAATCAATGAACCACTATGCTCCAAGGGAAAAATTGCAAGGCCATGAATCCTAGAAAACCTGGATTCCATTTCGGCCTGATGTTCTAGGAAGTGAAAATTCTGAGTTTCATAAAAGCATATTTTTTCTGTTCCTGCTGTTAGCAGAAAAGAGCTGATTTCCTATCTAAAATTGTACTGTACATTCTGATTAGCTGTATTAAAACAGTAAAAGATTACATTGAGGTACAGCATATTTCCTAAAAAACTAATTTGGTGTGATACTCAACAACTCCAAACTTGACTGTAAAAAATATGACTTCAGTAACCGAGTTGTCGAAGCGTGGAACTCATTACCGGACTCCATAGTGTCATCCCCAAACCCCCAACACTTTCCCCTTAGATTATCTATGGTTGACCTATCCAGATTCCTAAGAGGTCAGTAAGGGGTGAATACAAGTGCACTAGAGTGCCTTCCGTCCCCTGTCCTATTGCTCTCCTATATCTCCTATACCTTTCTTCTATTCCTATATCTCTTCTTCTATTATTTTATTGATATGTTCTATTACTATATCTTCTTTTCTATTATTTCTTAGATATATTTTACTATGAGTATCTCCTCTATAACCGTCATCATGTATTTTACTATGTGTATATAGATATATACCCACTAAAATCCTCATTGTGTATTGGACAAAATAAATAAATAAAATAAAAATAAATAAATAAATAAATAAATAAATAAACTCAGTCACTGGGAGACTGTACCTTCCAGTCCTATCTCAGGCACAAAGTCCTGTGAATGATTTTGATCCAATAATTTTTGCCTCAGCTTTAGCCAAGAGGCAGTGACAAACTTTTTCTAAAAAACTTTGCTAAGGAAACTAAAAGCATGTTTCCATGCAATCTCAGAGAATCAAGGACAATCATTGCACTAAAACATATTTATCTATCAATTGAAGGAGGATTATAGTGTAACTATTTATTTATTTATTTATATTTATTTATTCATTTGTCCAATACACAAATACATAGGAAGAAAAATAGACATGTAGTAATATATATAAAGGTAAAAGTGAACTTAGAGGAGAGGATATATGAAAGAAAGAGAATATATATGATAAGTGAGAGAAAGGAAAGACAATTGGACAGGGGACGAAAGGCACACCAGTGCACTTATGTAAGCCACTTACTGGCCTCTTAGGAACCTGGAGAGGTCAATCGTGGAGAGTCTAAGGGAGAAATATTGGGGGTTAGGGGTTGACACAATTGAGTCCGGTAATTAGTTCCATGCTTCAATAACTCGATTGTTGAAATCATATTTTTTACAGTCAAGTTTGGAGCGGTTCGTATTAAGTTTAAATCTGTTGCGTGCTCTTGTGTTGTTGCGGTTGAAGCTGAAGTAGTCATTGACCGGTAGGACGTTGCAGCATATGATCTTGTGGGCAATACTCAAATCGTGTTTTAGGCGCCGTAGTTCTAGGCTTTCTAGGCCCAGGATTGTTAGTCTATTTTCGTAGGATATTCTGTTTCGAGTGGAGGAGTGAAGGGCTCTTCTGGTGAAATATCTTTGGACATTTTCAAGGGTGTTGATGTCTGAGATGTGGTATGGGTTCCAGACAGATGAGCAGTAGTCTAGGATGGGTCTGGCAAAAGTTTTGTAGGCTCTTGTGAGTAGTGTGAGATTGCCTGAGCAGAAGCTGTGTAGGATCAGGTTAACAACTCTTGAAGCTTTTTTGGCGATATTGTTGCAGTGGGCTTTAGCACTTAGGTCATTCGATATTAGTATTCCAAGGTCTTTTACTGAGTGTGGGTTGGCAGTGAGAGATTGTTTATTCAGTTCGTATGTGCGGTTTGGATTCTTTTTGCTGATGTGGAGGGTAGAGCATTTGTTGGTTGATATTTGAAGTTGGCAGGTGTTAGACCAGTCTGAGACAAAGTCCAGGTCTTTTTGGAGAGTGAGTGTGTTGTCAGTGGTGTTGAAAAGTTTAACATCGTCGGCAAAAAAAACACAGTTGCTTTCGATATGGTCACAGAGGTCATTGATGCAGAGAATGAAGAGAGTAGGACCTAGTACGCTTCCCTGGGGAACGCCACTTTTGACAGGGACGGGGGTGGAGATGGCGCTACCAATTTTGACAATTTGTTGCCTGTTTGACAGGAATGCAGTAATCCAGTTGTGGAGGGATCCCACGAGTGGTGGAATAGGTCTGGAGTCATTGAGTTTGTTGTTGACGAAGTTATAGAAAGCTCGGTTAGACTTGGTGCGAAGGAGGCTTTCCTCTTGTTTGCTGTGATAGTTGAGGCATTCTGCTTTTATTCGTTGGCATATGCTTTTGTAGCGGACTTTAAAGTTGGTTACTGGGATTTTTTTGTTTCTACACCAGAGGGATCTTTTTTTGGTTTGTAGTTTCTTTATCGAGACAGGTATGTTATTTGTTCGTTTACCTCTGGAAGAAGTGAGTGGCACATGTAGTTCTATAAGCCTTTTGATTTGGAGTAAGAACATATTGGAGAGATCATCAGTGGTGATGTAGTTAGAGAACAAGGATTTCCAGTTAAGGATTGAGAGATTGACATCTATGAGATCATAGTTGGCTTTCCTAAAATTGTACTTAGGAGCCACGTTATTCTGGTGAGTGTTTAGATGATGTAGGTTGAGGTTGAAGTTGATCGTACTGTGGTCGCTGTTGGAGAAGGGTTCTTTTGTGTACAGTCCATAGATAGCACTTTTGCTGTTGCAGAATATGAGGTCGAGACAGTTGTTGAGTCTGGTATTGTTTGATACTAATTGTTCCAATCCTAGGCTGCTGACGGCATTATAGATAGCGGTATGTATAGGTTCAGTGGAGCATTTGTTTAGTGACCAGTTGATGTGTGGTAGGTTGAGGTCACCAAGGAAGATAATGGGATGGGGGCAGGAGGTTGCCCAAGTTAGGAGGGAGGTTAGTTTAGTTGCATGGGTAATGTCGTAGTTTGGAGCTCTCTAGCACAGTAGGAAACGGAGTGTAGTGTTGAGGGAAATGTCACAAACTAGGCTTTCAGGGAGGATAAGATCATGTGCAACTTGAATGTTTTTTAGATTGAGTGAGCTTTTGTAGAATATGGCTACACCACCACCCCTGTGGGATTCACGGTCAGACCGGAAGACCAGGTAGTTACTTTATGTAATGAAGGAGTCAGGATAGGAAGAATTCAGACATGTTTCACAAACAAAGATTAAGTCAAATAAGTTGGTGTCAAGTAGGATGAGGAATTCAGACAACATGTTGATTATACTTCTTGCATTGATTAGTTTACATTTGAGATTGAGTTTGTGATCAGGGGTGAGATTGGATTGAGTTGAGTTGAAATTGGATTGAAATGAGGTAGTAAGAGGCGCGCTATCCTATTCGTTGCTTGAAGTGCTTGGGGGGTTCGTTTGTAGATGAGGGATGGTGGGTGGAGAAGTGTGGGATGGTTGAGGAGGGACAGTGGGTTTGGAGATGAAGGGAGGGTTATGAGTTTTGGTCCTGATGCAATCAGAGCGGTAGTCAATGTAGAGGTTAGTTTCACTTTGGTCACAATGTCTCCGGAGTTCAGCCCATAGTTCCCAAGAGCGGATGCGTTGGAGTAGTGTTAGGTCTGGTCTGGATCTGAGTTTGTTGAATTTTGCGTTATTTCTGGCGATGGAGTTCATGGTCTTAATGAACTGTTGTTTGGTAGTTTCATTTTTGCAGACTATTCTGCACAACCGGGGAGCCATTGATCCATCACTGTACATTAGTACAGGGCCTCTAGAAACCTCTAAGATATCGTCAGGGGCGATTGATTGAGGATGATGGTTGTGGATGATACTACGAATATTTGATAGATCGGTTTCCCCATTTTCCTCTAGGCCAAAAAGTACGGCGTTATGGCGTTTTTGTTCCTGCTCTATGGCATCTTGCACCAGGGTGGAGATGTCAGTAGTAGAGTTTGGAGATAGAGGTTTTGGAGCCCTGGACTGGGTGTTGAGAGGTGGTGGCGGGGTGGCGCAAGGCACTTGTTTTGGAGATTTAGCGTTTATCAGTTCTTGGATCTTTTTTTCAATGGCGGTGATCCGTGGTTCCATGCTTTCAGTGTATGATTATATCTCTACAAGCTGAGCTACAGAAGGGACATGCTGGTTAATGGGGAATTTAGCGATACTTCCCTGCTGCTGCTACCACTGCTAATTCCCTCTTCACTCGGCCATGGGGCCCCTCTCTCAGCTCATCACTCTTTTGCTACTGCTTCTTTGCCAGTGAAGGGGAATTGAAAAAAGGACTGAGCCAGGTGTGTGGGCAGGCCCTTTTATCCCAGCCCTTCCTCCTGGCCTATTGGGTCAGCGTGGGAGCCACGCTGCATGCTGGGTGATCCCATGAGACCCTGGGATTGCCCAGCCACATGGCCCAACCTCCCAGTATTCTGTGTATGCCTGCAGGCCGTCCAGCATGCTGGGTGATCCCATCATCCCCTGTGATCGCCCAATCATGAGGGACACGGGTGGCTGCTGCAAGCCATGCAGGAGCTGGAGAAGCCTACTTGGTGATCCCTTTGTTCCTCGGGATCGCCCGGCATGGGAGGAAGACAGGTCGCTCCTTCCAGCCCCAATGCAACAGCCAGCTGGCATTCAAGCTGTCAACCGGTACTTACAGTACAGTAAAGTTATTTAATAATAATGAAACATAATTGGTAATAGATGTGAGTCTTCAGCCTAAGAGTACAAACAGAAGAAAAAGAATGATGAATCAGCCCTACAGATTGGTCAGATGCAAAAAATCTCCTAGTTTGCGTCTTCCTCAACAACTGAATGTATCTTAGAATAAGCACTACTTTACAGTTAACAGATGAAAAGATTATTGTTAACCATCAGAACAGGGATGAAAGGTTCCCTGTTTGCTTGTGCCTGTCAGTCATCGGAGAGCTGGTTGCGAAGGGAGCGTGAGGTTCTACCCACCCACCTGGATGCTGCCACTTGGGTTCTTTTATCCTTTGCACATGCACAGAATGTTTTACACATGCACAGAGGGTAAAAGAACCCAGATGGCAGTGTCCAGGCGGGTGGCTGGAGCATCGCATTCCCCTTGTGACCTATTTTCTGATGACTGACAGGCACGAGCGAACTGGGAACATTTCCTCCCTGATACAGAACAAGAGAATCCTTAAGGCATTTGTATAATAGTTATTGTGCTTATGAATGAACTTAAGTGTTAAATTTTAAGAGTTCAAATAAGCATACCCAGTCTAATAACAAAAAACTAATAAAGAGAATTACTGGGATCTTCATCTAGTTCTGTATCTGGAACAGCTTTCTGTGTTCTCCTTAGCAAATAGTTTTTGAAATCAATATGACGTTTCTTGGATATGGTCTTCAAGTCTGCTCTTAAATGGATCATAAGTCAATACAAAATATTAGTACATGCTAAATAGTGGCAAGCAGAACTGAAATATTTCATCAACTGGGGAGTTGACTCATCCTGACTTCAAGGTTCTGAGAAAAGTGTCAAGTTTAGGTTCTTTGGAATTAAATGAATATTCATTCTAATTAATACATCACATATAAAGAGCTAATCTCTATATAACATGAAACTAATATAATACTTGGAACAAGAAATACATGAATCTAATCTTAATTTTGATTCCTGATTTCATTTTAAATTCTTAATTGCTTATCAATTACTTTACTTCCTTTTTCAAAATGTATACATTTTCTAAGTTAAACATTTTATAAGAATCATATTCCCCTTCCTGTTCATAATTACTATAGAAAACCTTAACATTTTAAACCATTTCTGGTACTTGAAACAAGCACTTCTGTCAAGAATATTTATATTATTTATATTAATAATAATGTCATATTTGGAAGGTTTTGTACAAATACTATACAGCAGTGTTTCTCAACCTTGGTAAATTTAAGATGGGTGGATTTCAACTCCAAGAACTGAAGGGAATTCTGGGAATTGAAGTCCACTCATCTTAAACTTGTCAAGGTTGAGAAAAATTGCTTTACAGTAATCCATATTTTGGGAAATATTCTGTGCATGAACATGGAGTTTTCTCAGGCACACAGGGTATCTGTGTGATATTCATCATTCTGAACTATGAAGGAACCATGGGGCAAAGCTGCTACGGTACATTGGGCCTAGTGTCCTGAACTTTGCTGTATTGTATTAGATGGGTCTGCATGCATTACTGTTGCTATTTGAATGACTTGAGTATAAAACTGAAATGACTCAATGCCAAAGGTTCTATTTCCTGAAATGTTACCAGTCCAGTATTGGTAGCGGCAGCCGCCAGTTGCTTGGAGAACTGGTGTCAGCAGTGTGAGGCTCCGCCCACCTGCCCGGACATCACCATTTCCTTTTTAACCCTCTGCACATGGACAAAGCCTTCTGTGCATGTGCAGAGGGTGCAAAAGTGTCCATGATGATGGCGCGTGCAAAGCATACACAAGCAACCTGCACGGTTCAGAATCAGTAGGGAAGATAAGTAGATTTCCCTGCTGCCCTCTGTGCGTTCTTAAACTACCCTGATATTTAGTATTGTCTTGGCGTGTTTCTTTGTGTTTTAGAACTATAGGTCTCCCCCTTTAAAAAAAAAATCAATTTCAAAATTCTATTTCAACTTCTTGTGTGTATATGCAGAAAGAGAAAGAGGATGTGTGAAACAACTTGAAGTTTGTGATTCTTTTATTATTTTCATAGATGAAAAAGAACCAGTAAGAAATGGTAGTTGAGGTAGTTGAGCCAGTTTCTAAGCTCCACTTATTTAATAAGAGAAGTTATGGAGAAAAATGGAAAAGGGATATACACAGTGGTACCTCTACCTAAGAATACCTCTACTTAAGAACTTTTCTAGATAAGAACTGGGTGTTTACGATTTTTTTGCCTCTTCTTAAGAACCATTTTCTACTTAAGAACCCGAGCCTGGAAAAAATTCTCAGGAAATTTGAGAGTGGCATGAAGGCCCGACCAGGTTCCTGCCATTCCCCCTTTAATCCCAGCCATCTCGGGCTTTTCTGGGCTGCCAGAATAGCCTTTCAGTGGCGCTTAAGGAGGCTTTGGCAGTCGAGAGCGAATGAAGCATTTTCCTTTCTCTGGGCACCTGGAGAGGGAATAAACCTTCTGCCAGCACCCAGAGAAAAGAAATGCTCCCTTCACTCTGGGCAGCCCAGAGTGAATGGAGTGTTTTCTTTTCTCTGGGCGCTTGGAGAGGGAATAAACCACTTCGCTTTGGTGATTCTCTCCCACTGCCTCCCATACACCCGGCGCGAGGCTGCCTCCCGGAGTGTCTGGGTGTGGAAGGGCAAAAGGGGGCGCTTCGCTCCGGCTGGAGAAACTCGGCTTCAGCCAAACTGAGAAGTCACACAATGAAGGAACGGTGCCAGCTACAAAGTGATTGAGCGAGAGGAGAGTGGAGCCTTTCAGCATGGGAAGGAAGAGGAAGCACGTAACAACAGCAGCAGCACCCATCTTTCAGTCAAAGGAGCGGGAGGTTCCCTGCTCTCACTCGCCTGGGTTTCTCTCTCTGGCACAGTGTATGGGAGACAGCCTCCCACCGGGTGTATGGGAGGCACATGCTCCTCCTCGCTGCCTCAGAGTCTCTTTTTTTTAAGCCTTAAAGTTTTGGATTTTTTTAAATTCCTTTCACCTTATCTTCTTCTTTCGGCAGCGACTGTCCTCCTCCTCATCTTCCTCCACCTCCTCCCACCCAAATTCTGAGCTTTTATTTCTTTCCTAATGGGTTTGTACACATTATTTGCTTTTACACTGATTCCTATTGGAAAAAATTGCTTCTACAGTGGAACCTCGACATACGAGCAGCTCTACTTACGAGCTACTCGAGATAAGAGCTGGGAGGGGAGCGACATTTTTGTTTGCCTCCCGAGCTCACATTCGGGATACGAGCGCCAAGGAGCTGTCTCCTGAAGCCGAACGCTAACTTCCGCGTTCGGCTTCAGGAGACAGCTCCTTGGCGCTCGTATCCCGCGTGTTTTAAAAGGTTGCAGCCGGCCTGGGGGGTTCGGGGGCTTCCCCCCGAGCCCCCCAGGCCGGCTGCCACATTTTAAAACACGCGCGCCGCTTCGCAGCTGTCTCCTGAAGCCGAACGCTAACTTCCGCGTTCGGCTTCAGGAGACAGCTGCGAAGCGGCGCGGGTGTTTTAAAACGTGGCAGCCGGCCTGGGGGGCTCGGGGGGAAGCCCCCGAACAGCTCCTGCCTCTCCGGAGCCTCCGATCGAGCGGAGCAGCGGCGCAGGGAAGGAGAGAGAGAAAAGCAGGCGGCGGGGGACGAGCCCGGGACGAAAGTGCTCTCAGCAAAGTTATGCACCAAGGCAGACCCCGAGATGCGCCTGGGACGGCTGGATCAAGGCGGTTCTGCCGGCTTCTCTCCCTTCGTCTCCCACAGCTGTTGCTCTTTTCTGTGCCCTCCCGCCGAGCCCCTTCGCGACGTGGGCAGGCTTCGGAGCGGTCCTGCTTTCCTGGGGACAGCGGTCTGCGAGCGCTCTGCCAGGCGGCCAGGAAGCATTCAGGGCGAAGTGCATGGAGGAATGGGAAGCTGAAGCCACCGGCGTTTGAGCTTCCCATTCCTCCACGCGCTGAATGCCTCCTGGCCGCCTGGCAGAGCGCTCGCAGCCAGCGGGCGGTGGTGGCGGGGAAGGGGGAGAAAAGGCAGGTCTCCGGAGCCTCCGATCGAGCGGAGCAGCGGCGCAGGGAAGGAGAGAGAGAAAATCAGGCGGCGGGGGGTGAGCCCGGGACGAAAGTGCTCTCAGCAAAGTTATGCGCCAAGGCAGACCCCGAGACGCGCCTGGGACGGCTGGATGCCTTCAAGGCGGTTCTGCCGGCTTCTCTCCCTTCGTCTCCCACGGCTGTTGCTCTTCCGCGCTCTCCCGCCGAGCCCCTTCGCGACGTGGGCAGGCTTCGGAGCGGTCCTGCTTTGCTGGGGACGGCGGGCTGCAGCGGCTCTTTGCATTAACCGAGAGAAAGCGAGAGGGAGGAGAGAGAGAGATAGCAAGAGAGAGAAAGTGAGAAGAAGAGATAGAAAGAGGGGGGGAGAGAGAAAGAGAGAGGGGGGAGAGGGAGAAAGAGAGGGAGAGGGGGGAGAGATAGCAACAGAGTGAGAAAGGGGGGGAGAGAAAGAGATAGCAAGAGAGAGAAAGTGAGAAGAAGAGATAGAAAGAGGGGGAGAGAGAAAGAGAGAGGGGGGAGAGAAAGAGGGAGAGGGAGAGAGAGGAGAGAAAGGAAGAGGAGAGAGAGAAAGGAAGAGAAAGAAAGAAAGAGGGATAGAAAGAGAGAGAGAGTGAGAGATGCTCAGTGAGCCTTTCTTTGAAGTTGCCTTTCTTTCTTTCTTTCTTTCTTTCTCTTTCTCTCTTTTACCTTCCCTTCCTCTATTTCTTCTTTTCTTTCTCCTTCCTACCTTCTTCCCTCCCTCCCTCCCTTCACTCATTCCTCTCTTACTCTCCCCTTTCATAAGTTTCCTTGCTTCCTTCCTCTGTTCCTGTCCCTTCCCCCTTTCTTTCTTTCTTTCTTTCTCTTTCTTTCTTTTTTTCTTGCTCTTTTTCTTTCTCTCTTTTACCTTCCCTTTATTTCTTCTTTTCTTTCTCCTTCCTACCTTCTTCCCTCCCTCCCTCCCTTCAGTCCTTCCTCTCTTACTCTCCCCTTTCATAAGTTTCCTTGCTTCCTTCCTCTGTTCCTGTCCCTTCCCCCTTTCTTTCTTTCTTTCTTTCTCTCTCTCTCTCTCTCTCTCTCTCTTTCTTTCTTTCTTTCTTGCTCTTTTTCTTTCTCTCTTTTACCTTCCCTTCCTCTATTTCTTCTTTTCTTTCTCCTTCCTACCTTCTTCCCTCCCTCCCTCCCTTCAGTCCTTCCTCTCTTACTCTCCCCTTTCATAAGTATCCTTGCTTCCTTCCTCTGTTCCTGTCCCTTCCCCCTTTCTTTCTTTCTTTCTTTCTTTCTTTCTTTCTCTCTCTTTCTTTCTTGCTCTTTTTCTTTCTCTCTTTTACCTTCCCTTCCTCTATTTCTTCTTTTCTTTCTCCTTCCTACCTTCTTCCCTCCCTCCCTCCCTTCAGTCCTTCCTCTCTTACTCTCCCCTTTCATAAGTTTCCTTGCTTCTTTCCTCTGTTCCTGTCCCTTCCCCCTTTCTTTCTTTCTTTCTTTCTTCCTTCCTTTCTTTCTTTCTCTTTCTTTCTTTCTTGCTCTTTTTCTTTCTCTCTTTTACCTTCCCTTCCTCTATTTCTTCTTTTCTTTCTCCTTCCTACCTTCTTCCCTCCCTCCCTCCCTTCAGTCCTTCCTCTCTTACTCTCCCCTTTCATAAGTTTCCTTGCTCCCTTCCTCTGTTCCTGTCCCTTCCCCCTTTCTTTCTTTCAGATGATTAGGCTACTGTGTACATATGTAAATTTAAAAGTTTAAGAAAGTTTACAAGTTAAGTGAAAGAAACTTCATTATTCATTTATATGTACATGTACATTTCTTCATTAAAAACATGTCTTTTTGCATAATTTAGACTAACTTTGTGAGTTTTTTGAGGGCTGGAACCAATTAAAATTATTTACATTAATTCCTATGGGGAAAAGTCGTTCGAGATAAGAGCTGCTCGACTTAAGAGCGCAGGTCCGGAACGAATTAAACTCTTATCTCGAGGTACCACTGTACTTACAAACTTTTCTACTTAAAAACCTGGTCACGGAATGAATTAAGTTCTTAAGTAGAAATACCAGTGTACACTGTTTTAGGCTTATGGAAGAAAGACTATACAGTGGTTACAAAAAGTTTACATACCCTGGTTAAAATGTCAGGTTTTTGAAATGTTAAAAAAAATCATATCCAGATAAAACCCCTTCATTCTTTACAATTTTAATATAACATATAATCCAAAGGTCTCAAACTCAATTTCATTGAGGGCCGCATCATGGTTGTGTTTGATCTCGGAAAGGCTAGGGTGGGCATCGCCAGCTTCACGTCACTGTGGTAGCCCAAGCACTCTGCCAGTGAAAACAGGTTCCCAAGCTCCATTTTCAACTGCAGTGGACCGCAACCCTCTGTCATGAAAGAAGAGCTCTGTTTTTGCTGGCAAAGGCATCACAGGCCAGTCCTTTGTTGTTTCCAGGGCAGCCCCACAAGCCAGATCTAAGCACCCTGCAGGCTGGGTCTGTCCCGCAGGCCTTGAGTTTGACACACCCCTCCCCCCGATATAATCTGTATGATTCAATTGAAAAATAAACTGAAATCTTTTAGATGGTGTTGTGGATTTTATCCACAAAAAATACTTTATTCATGCTTTCTTTGAAGACTTAAGAGGCATGGGATTAGTGTTCCACAGAACTGTCCTATCAATGAAGAATTAAATGAATGATCTCAAGACATCTTCATTCTTCCTTGTATCTGCTTTTCCTATTGAAAGTGCTTAAAGCAGATTTTATAACATTTTTGATTTGTATTAAAACTGTAAAAGTAAAATTGGGAGGCATTACAAAAACAACAAGAGATGGAACAAATATTTAAAATCAAACTCTTAAAAAAGTCTAACCAAATAGATTTCCCCCACCAAAAATGCTGCCAGAAGGCTGCCTATAAACACTAATGTTCATCACTAGCACATTCCCCATCTATATAATAGCAGAAAGAACCGGAAACAATGACAACTCTCTATCTGCCTTCTTAACATAGCTGGAGTGCCTCAGTATTTGATGATGATAATTGCTGCATGTTTTAAATTGGCTGTGCCATTTTACTTTGACTATTTTATGGCTTGTCATCTGCTACAAGGTCATCTGGATAACAGCCCCAAATTATTTTTTAGTCATTTGGCAGGTTAGCTATATGGTTGAATGGGAAGCAAGGGCCTTAATGCATCTGAAGAAACTAGAGGATTTTGAAGCTATAATTTTATCCCTAAATCAGTGGTTCCCAAAGTGTGGCCCTTGCCCCACAGGGGGGCAATTTGATTTTTAATGGGGGCAATTGGAACCCTGTTTAAACCTAGTTTGTAGCAAACCTCTTAAGCTTGCTCCACATGACTAGTAGTTACTTTTTGATGAAAAACAGAGAAGGTGTTGCCATGGATAGGGAAATACAAAGTTGCAGTTGGCAAAATGTGTCAATATTTAACAAGGCTTACATCACAAGATAGAAATACATAAAGGCAAAATTTATATTTATTACTGACTGGCAGATGACAATGATTAGAATTGTAGTAATTTTAAAATAAGTGAATAGTCTTTGGGTTTTGGATTCCATTTTGCTCACTACTGGAATAAATAGTGTTTTGTTAGTTCCACTGAAGAAAAGTCAACTTATTTTAGTTTACTTCAGATACTAAACATTCATTTCTAAAGGTAGTTTGGATAACTTCATACCTTGATATGAGAGGCAGTATAAGAAATAATTCGGAACTGTATTTTACATCCAGTTTGAGAGGTTTATACAGGGTGCGTTCCAAAAGTAATGGAATTTTTTTTTAAGTAATTGATTGAACAGATTTGCACAAACACTTACTGTCCTTGGGCCTCTACTTATTTTTCCAGCGACTCTGCCATGACCGGTACACGCCCTGGAAGGTGTCTTCAGGGATCTCTCGCAAGGTCTTCATCACGGCTGATTGGATCTCTTCTATGGATGAAAAACGGGTTCCTTTCAGGGCTGGGGTGACATCAGGACCAGGGCCGCCGATAGACGGGTACTACTGGGAGTGGCGTAACGGGCCCGGCCAAATTGACAAATAGGGGGGGCCCGGATGGTTTTTCTGGCCCCCTGGCGCCCCCAGTAATTTGTGCCCAGTGAGCAGCGCCGACACCGAGCTCCAGCTCCTCGCTCGCACAGGCGCAGTACCGGCCCTCTCTTGAAGCGCGCGGCGAAGGTAGGAGCCCCTTGGGGTGGCGGCGTTGGGGAACGAGGCTTGGAGGCTGGGGCGGCTGGGGCGTTCCCTGTAGCTGTAGTCGCATCCCTGCTAAACGCGCACACACACCACACACACTCAGGCACGCGCCCGGTGGCTCCTGCTGCTGCTGCTGCTGCTCGAGGTTGCAAAGTGTGACGCACGCCGCGGAGCCGAGGCATGGCTTTCACTTTACTTAGGGGAGGCCCCCTTCTCGTGGCCAAAAATAGGACCACCTCTTGCTTGGCTGGTGGCGGCAGTTGCGGGGGCGGGCGGTGCAGGGGCTCCATGGGAGGAGGAGGAGGAGAAGGAGGGAAGCAAGCAAGCAGGCGAGGAGGAGGAGGAGGATCTCTCCACCCGCGCCAATGTTCTCTTGAGGGGAAGGAATCGGGCTTTGCATCTGCCAGGCGACAACCGAAGAAAGCCGGCTTGGCGTGGAGGAAAGAAAGCGAGGGAAAACATCCAAAAGGGCGGCGTGGAAGCACGCACCTTTGTGTGTGTGGGTATATTTCAATAAAAATACACAGTTGGCGTAGGTGTGCGTGTGTGGTCTGTGATTTCATTGCACACGCTGGCGGGGAGCAAGCTGCAAAAACAAATGGACGCCGCGGATACAAACGCGCAGCTTCTTATTTTATTAATCAGCCGAGCGTTATCTGCAAGCGGCCACGTTCAAACAAACCCCAACCCGGCGAAATGCAAACGTTTCTCGTCTTCTTTCCCGTCCTTAGCGCACCCCAAAATGCCCCCCCGGCCCCGCACACCCTTTTCGCCAGCGTCCGGAGAATGAGAGAGAGTGAGAGTGACAGAGCAAGATAGAGAGAAAGTGAGAAAGAGAGAGAGAAAAAGGGGGGAGAGAAAGAGATAGCAAGAGAGAGACAACGAGAGAGAGAAAGAGTGAGAGAAAGAAAACAAGAGAAAGTGAGAAAAAAAAGAGAGCAACAGGGGGAGAGATAGAGAAAGGGGGAGAGAGAGAGAGAAAGAAAGAAGAGTGAGAGATGAGAAAGGAAGGAAGAGAGAGAGGAAGAAAGCAAGATAGAGAAAGAGAAAAAGAGATGAGAGATGAGAGAGGAAGGGAGTGAGAGAGGAAGAAAGAAAGAGATGAGAGAGGAAGGAAGAGAGTGAGAGAGAGGAAGAAAGAAAGATAGAGAAAGAGAAAGAAAGAGAGAGATGAGAGGAAGGAAGAGAGAGAGGAAGAAAGAGAAGAGTGGAAGGAAGAGAGAGAGAGAGAAATGATAGAATAAAGGGGAGAAAAAAGAGAAATGAGAAAATGATTGAGGCAGAGAATGACAGGAAAGAGAGAGGTGACTCTTGATTTAAAGCATATGGTAAAAGCACTTAAATAATAACAGAAAAACCCCCCAGCCCTCACCTGTTTTTATTAATAGTTTTGCTGGTTGTTTTAGTTTTAATAGTAATGGATTTTGGCTTTTTTAATTATTAATTTATTTTAATAAAAAAGAAGGGATTTATATATTTATATATTTATATATTTATATGTTTATATGTTTATATGTTTATATGTTTATATATTTATATATTTATATATTTATATATATATGCTGCCCAGTCCCAAGTTTTTGCTTATTTCCAGATTGCATTTCCTCTTGGTGAGGTTGCTTCTTGTACTACCTTCAGGTGGCATGGAGAATAAATAGATGCCATCTGCTCTGTGGCAGCCCTTTAAAGATTGGGAAACTATTATATCCCCCCTCAGTTTTCTATTTGTTGAGCTAAACATACTCATTCTCTTAGCCCTTGTTCATAGGATTTAGCCTCTAGGCCAGGGGTGTCAAACTCAATTTCATTGAGGGCCATATCAGGGCTGTGTTTGACCTCAGAAGGCCGGGGGAGGGCTTGCCCAGGGTGTGTGGCCATGGTGGGCATGGCACGGGATTTGGGGGCAGTAGTTTTAAAATGGCGGGGAGGGGGCATACACTTAGGCTGTATGGGGCCCCAAAATTCCTGGTGTTTGGCCAGGAACTTGCGACTCATAGTGCGTTGTGGCAAGGCGTGTTTTTAGACTACATTCCCTCCGCACACAGTTGAAAATATAAATAAAAGTCATTTACTGTACTAATGAAAAGTCATAGCTAATTTTTAACTTGATCACTAGATGCCACTAGATGCCACTATTGATCCACAAAATTTCCTGTGTGCATTTGGGAAATAGTGATACAATATAAATTTACAGAAGTATCTATCTATCTATCTATCTATCTATCTATCTATCTATCTATCTATCTATCTATCTATCTATCTATCTATCTATGTATCTATCTATCTATCTATCCATCCATCCATCCATCCATCCATCCATCCATCCAATTGGATTTACATGCCACCCCTCTCCGAAGACTTGGGGCGGCTTACAACATATAAAAATAACAGAATAGTTTTATTTATTTGTTTGTTTGTTTGTTTTGTCCAATACACAATAATACACAATGAGGGTTATAGAGAATATAATCAGGTAGAATGTATTAAAGGGGAAATAGAGGAGAAAATAAAGGAGTAAAATATAACTATGAGAGAATAGCAAGAAAAGATATAGGTATAGAAGAGAAGATATATGAGATATAGAAGAGAAAATAGGATGGGACGGTAGGCACTCTGGTGCACTTATGTAAGCCCCTTACTGACCTCTTAGGAACTTGGTGAGGTCAACTGTGGATAGTCTAAGGGTAAAGTATTGGGGGTTAAGGGATAATACTACAGAGTCCGGTAGTGAATCTTACGCTTCGACAACTCGATTCCTAAAGTCGTATTTTTTACAGTCAAGTTTGGAGCGGCTAATATTGAGCTTGTATCTGTTGTGGGCTCTTGTGTTGTTGCGGTTGAAGCTGAAGTAGTCTTTGACAGGCAGGACATTGCAGCATATGATCTTGTGGGCAATACTTAGATCATGTTTGAGGTGTCTTAGTTCTAAGCTTTCTAGATCCAGGATTGTAAGTCTAGTTTTGTAGGGTGTTCTGTTATGGGTAGAGGAGTGAAGAGCTCTTCTGGTGAAGTATCTCTGGACATTTTCGAGGGTATTAATGTCAGAAATGTGGTATGGGTTCCAAGCAGATGAGCTATATTCTAGGATGGGTCTGGCGAAAGTTTTATAAGCTCTGGTAAGTAGTGTGAGATTGCCAGAGCAGAAGCTACGTAGGATTATATTAACAACTCTTAAAGCCTTCTTGGTGATATTGTTGCAATGGGCTTTGGCACTTAAGTCTTTAGTTATTAGTACTCCAAGGTCCTTGACCGAGTGGGGATTATCTGTGATAATTTGTTTATTCAGTTTGTATTTGGAGTTTTGATCCTTTTTGCCAATGTGAAGGACAGAGCATTTGATGGTTGAGATTTGGAGTTGCCATGTGTTAGACCAATCAGAAACAGAGTCTAGGTCTTTTTGGAGAGCAGTTGTGTTATCGATGGTGTTGAAGAATTTTACATTGTCTGCAAAGAGAACACAGTTGCTTTTGATGAGATCACAAAAGTCATTGATGTAGAGAATGAAGAGCATTGGTCCCAGAACACTACCTTGGGGGACACCGCTTTTAACATGGACAGGGGGTAGATATGGTGTTTCCTATTTTAACCACTTGTTGTCTGCTTGACAGGAATGCTGTAATCCATTTGTGGAGGGATCCTGAGATGCCATAGGATTTGAGTTTTAGAAGTAGTTTGTCATGGACCACTGAATCGAAGGCTTTGCAGAAGTCAATATAAATTGCATCTATAGATTTTCCTTGATCAAGATGAGTTGTCCATATGTTTTTGCAGTGGAGGAGCTGTAGGTTGCAGGATAGTTTTTTTCTGCATCCAAATTGTTTGTTAGAGAGCAGATTATTAGTTTCTAGGTGGAGAGCAATTGATTGATTTATAATTGATTCCATGACTTTACATGGGACGCAGCATAGTGATATTGGTCTATAGTTATCGACAAGAGAGGGATCTCCTTTTTTGAAGATGGGGATGACCATGGATTTTGGCCATAGCTTAGAAAGTGTGCTGGTTCTGAAGGATTTTTTGAAGATTATGCTCAGTTGTTCAGCTATAGCAGAAGAGAGTTTTTTTAGGAAGTATGCACATAGGCCATGTGGTCCAACTGATAGAGAGGGTTTAAGGTCACATAATGCTTTTTCAACTCAGTCTTCACTGAAGTCTATTTGGGTTAGGTCATTGAGAGAGTTTGTGGTGCGAGAGATGAATTTGGGGAATGAGCCATTGCTGTTGTCAAAGACAGAGCCAAAGAATGAGTTCAGGAGGTTAGCTTTGGATGAATCATCGTGGCATTCTTTGTTGTTGGGTCCTTTGAGAGGTGGGATAGGTTTAGAGTCCTTGAGTTTGTTGTTGACAAAGTTGTAGAAGGCTCGATTGGATTTGGAACGTAGGAGGTTTTCCTCTTGTATTTTATTTGGTTGCATATGCTTTTATAATGGCTTTTGAAGTTTGCTACTTGTCCTTTTTTGTTTTTACGCCAGAGAGATTTTTTTTAGTTTGTAATTTTATTATTGAGATGGGGAGGTTATTTTTCTTGATTGAGGTAGATGTTAATGGTATGTAAAGTCTGATGATTATTTTCATTTCGAGCAAGAATGTGTTGTAGAGGTCATCCGTAGAGTTGCAGTTTGCGAATAAAGTTTGCCAGTTTAATGTTGAGAGATGGGTATCAATGAATTCATAGTTTGCCTTTTTGAAGTTAAATTTCTATGTTGCCTTATTTGGGTGGTTCTCAGTGTAGCTTAGGTTGAGACTGAAGTTTATCATGCTGTGGTCACTGTTGGAGAAAGGTTCTATTATTTGTAAGCCAGATATTGTACTTTTGCTGTTAAATCCAATTGATTAAAATTAAACAAACAATCTAAAATCCTTTTGCTTAAAAATACTCAGTCACACCCATTCAAACAACAACCATGCAAATATTCATTGGCCAGGGGTTGAGACCTAATTGCCCCAAGCCTGGCAGCATTAATGAGTCTTAAGACTCTTGCAAAAGTTGAGGAGAGTGGAGGCAATGCAAATCTCCAGGGGGAGCTAATTCCAGAGAGATGCCCCCCACACAAAGAAAGCTCCTCCCCAGGTCCTACCAAATGACATTGTCTAGTTGATGGGACCTGGAGAAGGCTGACTCTGTGGGACCTAACCGGTTGCTGGGACTCATACAGCAGAAGGCAGTCCCACAAGTAATCTGGTCCAAAGCCATATAAGGCTTTATAGGTCATTACCAACATTTTGAATTGTGTCCGGAAACCAATTGGCAGCCAATACAGCCAATTAAAGTGATATAAAAGTTTTAAGTGCTAAAATATGTGACTTTTAGAATATGACATTAGACAATTTTAACAGATTAATATTTAGTTGTAAATAACAGTGATGCAAAAAAGCCTTGTCACTTAAATAAGTCAAGTCTTTAGCCAAACACTATCAGTTCCTGCTGCCTCCTTATTTTATTTTATTTATTTATTTATTACTTAGATTTGTATGCCGCCCCTCTCCGAAGACTCGTAGCATCTCCCAAATGTGCTGGATTATGTACCAATATCCACAGAAAAGTATTGTATCAGCTGCTAATACTTCCATTACAAAGGCACATAGCCCTTGTGATAAGTATGATTTCAAAAAATAGTTTATAATAAAATCCTGTACAGTCTCACTGCATTTACTCTCATATGACTTATTTCACTATTTTGGGAAGGGTAAAATCTGCATTTTCAAATGCAGAATGTTCAAAAATTGGACAAAGTGATGACAAAAGTATTTTTTATTTACTCTATGGTTAGATATAAATTAAATCAGTGGGTTTTAAATCATGTTAATCAATGTATGAGCAGAGTAATCCTTGTTTACTAAGGTTGTGCACACACAGAAAAGTTTAGATTGAGATTAGTTGTGAATAACTACTCAGCCACACAAAGATATACTAACTTGGATTAAAGTTTTCTTTGAGAAATGAGATATTCAGATAAACAGTCTAAAGTCATACACATAATAAGTCAGAATAACAATCCAAATATTGTCAATTACAGTGGTACCTCTACTTAAGAACTTAATTTGTTCTGTGACTATGTTCTTAAGTAGAAACGTTCTTAAGTAGAAGCAATTTTTCCCATAGGAATCGATGTAAAAGCAAATGATTTGTGCAAACCCATTAGGAAAGAAATAAAAGCTCGGAATTTGGGTGTGAGGAGGAGGAGGAAGAAGAGGAGGAAGATAGAGGAGGAAGATAGTTGCTGCCAAAGGAAGAAGGTGAGGTGAGGGAAATCAAAAAAATCCAAAACTTTAAGGCTTTTTTTTTAAAAAAAGAGGGACTCTGAGGCGGTGAGGAGGAGCATGCACTTCTGATATACCCGGCGCGAGGCTGCCTCCCATATACTGCCTCCCATATACTGGCTGCTGCTACTGCTACCTTCTGCCTCTTCCTTCCCATGCTGAAGGGCTCCCCTCTCCTCTCACTCGCTTGCTTTGTAGCTGGCGCCTTTCCTTTGCTGTGGTGACTCCTCGGCTGCCCAGACTGAAGGGAGCGTTTCTTTTCTCTGGGCGCTGGCAGAGGTTTATTCCCTGTCCAAGCACCCAGAGAAAGGAAAATGCTTCATTTGCTCTGGACTGCCAAAGCCTTCTTAAGCACACCAAAAGGCTCCCCTGGCAGCCCAGATGGCCGGGATTAAAGGGGGAATGGCAGGAAACTGGCCGGCCTTCGTGCCGCTCCCAAAATTCCTGGGAATTTTTTCTGGGGTCGGGTTCTTAAGTAGAAAATGGTTCCTCAGTAGAGGCAAAAAAATCTTGAACACCCAGTTCTTATCTAGAAAAGTAGAGGCACTCTTTACTTAGAGGTACCACTGTACATAGTCTTTCTTACTAGTTGTCTTTGTCATAATCAGCAAAATAGGCTAAACACATTTTACCTATAATACATAACTAAATACAGAGAGATTGCAGAGAGTTGCAGAAACATTGCAGAGCTTACATACAGTGAGTAGCCAGACAAAAAGAAAACAAAGAGGATGACTCAAAGAAATAAGCTATGAACTCTAGCTACCTCTTGTGGCAGTCCGCAACACCTGCAGCTAGTATATTGCCAACCCAACCATTATGGCCAGAGTCCTAATACTATTGCTACCAGTTCATTCATGCATGACACTTTTGTGCATACGCAGGGTGGGCAGAGCATCTTGGTGGGTGGGTGAAGCCTCCCACCACCCACCGCTACTGGTTTGCAGAATTGGGCTGAGCTGGGAGCAACTGAACGCTGAATTAAATTAATTTATATGTTACGGATATTTTAAGTATTTTTCCTTCCTACAGTCAAAGTTTTAGAGTCAGAAGTTACGTATTTCTGTATTACAGGTAGCCCTTGACTAACACACTTCATTTAGCGACCGTTTAAAGTCACTAACTAGCACTGACTGTTTTTCACAGTTACAATTGTTGTAGCATCCCCATGGGCATCTGTTCGAAATTCAGATGCTTGAGAATTGATTAATATTTAAGACAGTTACAGTCAGTGGTGAAATCTATTTTTTTTACTACTGGTTCTGTGAGTGTGGCGTGGTGGGTATGGTGTAGCTTGGTGGGCAAGGCAGGGGAAGGATAAGTCCTCAGAGAGTGGCGGCATACAAATCTAATAAATTAAATTAAATTGCAAAATCTCTATTCCCACCCCACTCTGGAGCCAGCTAGAGGTGGTATTTGCTGGTTTTCTGAACTACTCAAAATTTCCACTACCAGTTCTCCAGAATCTGTCAGAACCTGCTGAATTTCACCCCTGGATACAGAGTCCTCTGATCATGTGACCTTCTCTTGCAACCTTCTGACACCTTCTGCATTTCTTTCTTTCTTTATTTTTATTTATTTATTTAGATTTGCATGCCGCCCCTCTCCGCAGACTCGGGGCGGCTCACAACAAAGTGAAAAAAACAGTTTACAACAAATCTAAATTTCTACTAAAAACATTTAAAAGAAACCCATTTTCTAAACACACATACATACACACATACCATTCATAAATTGTATATGCCCGGGGGAGATGTCTTAGTTCCCCCATGCCTGATGACACAGGTGGGTCTTAAGGAGCTTACGAAAGACAAGGAGAGTAGGGGCAGTTCTAATCTGCGGGGGGAGTTGGTTCCAGAGAGTCGGGGCCGCCACAGAGAAGGCTTTTCCCCTGGGGCCCGCCAACTGACATTGTTTAGTTGACGGGACCCGGAGAAGGCCCACTCTGTAGGACCTAATCGGTCGCTGGGATTCATGCGGCAGCAGGCAGTCTCGGAGATATTCTGGTCCAGTGCCATGAAGGGCTTTAAAGGTCATAACCAACACTTTGAATTGTGACCGGAAGTTGATCGGCAACCAATGCAGACTGCGGAGTCTGCAGGTCTTGTTGACCTGCTTGCCTCAGCTTCCATAATAATTGTGGGAGGGGAAAGGAAAAACTGGGGTTTAGGGAGGGGCACAGCTAAGCATAATGGACTTGTTTACAGCCTGTTCATGGTCAACAGCTGCAGTGCGCCAGATGTAGAAGACCTAACGGCCAATGCACCCCCTGACATCTTAAGACATTGGGATTGGATGGATGGCAGAAGGAGGGCTACTTTGGAGGGTTTGAGGATCCTTGTATATGCAACTTGTGTGCCTTTTTCCTCAGAACGTGCTTTCCTTTTGCTGCATCCACTTCTTGTCTAGGAAAAGTACTCTTTCTCTATCAAATGGAGTCAGAGTTTTACTTTCTTGGGCTCTGAAGGGTAACATACCCGACACAATAGGAAAGTCAGATTCAGTTAATAACTCTGTTACTAACATCTGAAGTGATTCACTTAACAACTGTGGGAGGAAAGGTCATAAAATGGGGCAAAACTCACAACTGGCTCTCTTAGTAACATAAATTTTGGGCTCGATTGTGGCCGTAAATGGAGGATATAGCCTAGACCAGGGATGTCAAACTCAAGGCCTACGGGCCAGATCTGACCCATGGCACGCTTATATCTGGCCTGCAGGACTGATCTGGAAATATCAAACAACTGGCCTACAGTATCTCTGCCAGCCAAAATGGGCCACAGGGAAGTGCCCGTTTTCAGCTGGCAGAGTGCTGCAGGAGGCTATGGCGGCCGAAAATGGGCCTATTATTGCTATCTCTGATTCATGCTGTGAAGAATAATATGCTCTTTTTATGGATGGAAAGCAATAACACAATAGCATTGTTTTGAGGGTAGGAGTTGAAACAATTTATGTCCAGGATGCGAGGGTCAGTAAATATTTTCACCACCCTCTTTTTGACTCGTGCAATATACAGGTCCTCAATGGAAGTCAGGTTGGCAGTAATTGTTTTTTCTGCAGTTCTGATTATCTTCTGAAGTCTGTGTCTGTCTTGTTGGGTTGCAGAACTGAATCAGACAGTTATAGAGGTGCAGGTGACAGACTCAATAAAAGATTTAGTGGAATATGAATAAGCAACAAATGTTTGCCAATAATATCTGTTGGAAGAGATAGGAAAAAGGTTATAGTAAAGAAATGTGGAAAGAAAGAAGAGAAATTTAAAAAAGCATATTGAGCCTGTATCAAATGCCCACCATGGTCATGCCCACCATTACCATTTCCACCTGCCTCAGCCACCCAGCCCTCTGAGGTCAAACACATCCCTGAAATTGAGTTTGACACCCCTGGCCTAGATCAAAAGTTAAAACTAATAAATTGAACAGTAACCAAAGGTTATCTTACAAATAAAGGTTGGGAACCAATATAATCTCTGATCTGCACACCTGCCAGGTCAGACTCATAGAAGTAGATGAGAATAATTTCCATAATTAGAAAACCCACAGATTTCTACTATTGCAAAATTGCACAAGGTGGAAAACCAAGAACCTAGTTGTCTGCAAGTGGCCTTTTAAAGTGACATTTTACATCAGTTTATTCCCACATGAAATTTGTAAGAGCCACTGCTACCCTCACCATTAGCCAGCATGTTTTTTAATATCCCTGAATGCCTTGATTAATACATAGTATTTATCTAAAGCCCCAGCAAATTATCCATCTTCTGCTAAACCAGAGTGATTCAGTCCCTGAAATTCCTACAGTTAAGCTAAATGCTGAGCTGACATTTTTGCAGAAACCAATCCAAAATGAGAGATGACTTTTTGCCTACTCCACCCAGTGCAAAAATGCTTGCCCATTCTGTTACATTCTGAACTAGATATATAAAAAGGCCTGCCTGTTATTGCTATCTCTGATTCATGCTGAGAAGAATAATATGTTCTCTTTTATGGAGGGCTGGAGGGAATGGAAAGCAATAAGTGACTCATTTCTGTATCTATTGCTGCCTTCCACAAAATGATGATTGGCAGATGTTGGTCTTCAACTCCTATTACATGCAGCCAAAGTCATATAGACTAGAAATGATGAATGTGGTGAATCTGGCAACCGTACCCCTGCCTTGATCATGTCTCAAATTAACCACTGTATATATCCTATATGAGAGCCACCCCTGAACATCCAAAAGCTAAACTGTTAACTAATGCACAATAACAGGAACATAGGGCATTCATGTAAAAAGTTTTGCATTGGTTGCCAATTGATCTCTAGCACAATTCAAGGGATTAGTTGTAATCTTTAAACCTAAATGGCTCAATGCTTGATTGTTTGGTCCAATTGTGTTTTCCCAGTATTGAATATTGTAATTAACCGTCATCCCCAGCTCCAAACATATTTATTTTGTGCAAGTATCTCAGCAGAAGCAGCAGCAGCAGCTTCATTTTGGATTCTTAACTCACAAACCAGCAATTACAAACTGCCCTATTACTCCCAGAAGATGTCCAAAATGTCTTCCCGTGAATAATTTGCCTGTCTGTCAAAAAATCATTCCATCTCTATTGCTGAAACAAAATCCTGACCCTTATAAGAATAATACTGAGATTTAAGTGCATATACAGTTGGTTTAATATGCTTGATATTTACTTACAACAGACTTTCTCTGTCAGAACTATTTCCTTCACTTGTTTAAGGTGTCTCATATCATAAATTTAGTCAAATTGAGGATTCTATCCAAATACACCCCCATGCATCTGTGAGTACATGTCAGTGCAAAAATGTCATCCTTCAAACTTATTCAGAGGGAGAGGGGATGAATAAGTTGCAGACAAGCGGGGACCTGAAAATGGGTTATGGGGTGGCAATTGGCAGCCAAATTTTCCATAACTAAGACGTTATTGAGCCAATTGTTCCTAGTTTTAATTCCAAAGAGATAGGAGTGGAATATAGAATTGAGTTCCCATCTTTACCTAGAAAGAGATCTTTGCAGCTTGCTTGCAAAAAGCTTACTCTTGGCCATCAGGAAAAGGGCTTTAAGCACTGCTTTAGCAGGGATAGGACAATACTTTGTAACCTCATATTAAATCATTCTGGAGTTACAATTCTCAAAAGTTCCTTTTTAGATTATTAAGTTTCTTCCTGTCATTTGAAAATGTGATCAATAAATTCTGGGCAGGACTTCCCACTCTACTAGTTAAAACTTAAAACAAATAGATCCTAAAGACACGATGACAAGGAAAGGGCATGGCAAGTAACTTCCATAGCTTGGCTAATTCTCTTGGGTGCAGATAAAGCCTCTTCATTTTTGCTTTTTTTTCCAAAATGGAAAACTGTTACTTCTGAAATGGAAAACCCGTTGACCAATGCAGTACCACTTAGATCCAGCCACAAAAAGATATGAATGGGGTTTTTATGGGTTTTAAATTGTTTTTATATTGTTTTTCAGATGTTGTGAGACACTCAGAGTCCTTAAGGAGTTGGGCAGCCTATAAATTAAACAAACATACATACATGCAAACAAACAAACAAACAAACAGGCTCCTGGAGTCTCCTCCTTCTTTTTTCATTCTAATCCCCTCCAAAACACTCTGTTGCTGCCTTACTTCTATTATATCACATTGCCAAATGATCTTCTTTGAGAGGGATGGGACTGAGTTGAAGCCCAACTGTCAAATATTACTGACCCAGAGGTTTTAGGCCTTAGGAACACAGGGTAATCCTTGACTCTGGCATACACTCTCATTTTACATTATGCATAAGCTTAGAATAATTAACTCAGGGTCCGATGCACTCACACATATACAGTCCCTTTATTTCAGACAGAAAAGTTATGTGGCTTTTCTTTGGATGACAGTGCCAAAAAAATACTAAGACAATATTGTTAGAGCATAATAGATGCATGGACACTGTTTTAATCCAATTTGTTTTATTAGGAATCAGGCAATAACAGTAACAGAATAACTAGAACAAGTAGATACAAGTATAGCAGAAGAATGCCTGCTTATGGCTGTGCTGTCCTTTTTAAACTTTCCTGGCTAGAGGCGTGTCTTGACAGCCTCTTGAATTTCCTGGCCGCGGTTTAGTCAATCCGCAGCCGGTATGCATATTAACGCATTTCCTTAAACTATTTACATATACTATTTACATACACAACACCTATATTTTCTAAAAACTAAGAATAATTCAATAAACTGTAAGGAAAGAAGATCAGTTTCTTAATTAGCACTCTTTTTCAGCCTTGTAATCTCCCATGTATTGAATTACAACTAGAGTGGAGGACAGTAGGTTGGAAAAAGTTGGAGCATTACATGGAGTAATCACGTTTTTAGTTACAGTAAGTATTAAGGAAAGCAGAAGCTGCTTCTTCCCATCTAATTATTCTCATCAATAGCAATTCTGTTTCAAATTATAGGAGAGAATCAGATATGGAATTACAGACCTAATGGAGATTTCTTTTTTAGACAAATATAAATTTTCTAATATTTCACATTGTTTAAATACCATTGTTCAAATACTGATGAAAGACTGACAGATGTAACCACTTCCTGATCTCAGGGAATCTTGATTGCAGCAATTGGGCCTAAATGGCATTTCATAAAAAGCAAGTACATATGGAAGGGGTGGGGGTTAAGTCTTGCTTTGATTACTGAAGTAAAATAATTCAATCCCATTATGTTTTCAGCTCCCCAAATTACAGGCAGTAATTGAATGTACAGTTTATGTTTGAAGACCTACAAGTCCATATTTATTGTTAAGAAAATGGGAACAATTGGGTTCAGGATGGATCAGAGGTGGGTTCCGCCCAGTTCAGACCAGTTCACCTGAACTGGTAGCAAACTGCTGGTGACATCACAATGAGATCACAGAACCAGATCAGTCAGTGCTGGTCCGTGGCTGCCATCATCTTTTTTCCTGATTTTTTTTTTTAAAAAATTAAAAAAATTCTGGTTTTTCTTCTTCTTCTTCTGTGCATGTGCAAAAGATGGGTTTCCAGCACCCTGCATGCGTCACCATCTTGTTTTTGTCTTTTTTGAGAGTGGGATTTTTTTCAGATTATTTTGCACTGCTCATGCACATGCACAGCACACATACCCACAAGGCAAAGCCACACAGCATGGTAGGAAATGAACTAGCAGCAAGATAAGTGTTGGCATATCACATGGAAAAAGGGAATGGAATGTTAAGAGAGAGCTAATTTGCATATTGGTATGTAAATCAGTTTTTGGCAGTTGGAAGATAGAATTCTTGGGATTTGTATGTTGACTCTTGGTGAATCTGCATCATAGAGAGCCGATGTATAGAGAAATATAGTTATACTGTCAAGTTGTTTATTTGTGTAAATATCAAACCAGTTCAATAAAAAAGAAGAAATAAAAGCATAAGTTTTATATTGGAGACATTGTATTTGTACCCCAATATACATTGTATCACGGTTCTGCTATGAAGAGACTCCGCTGTATGAAGTGAAGAACATCACTTGAAAAACATAAATAACCTAGAAATCCAACAGTAAGTTAGAACCTATCCCTGGAATGGATGCTAGAAAGTGGAAGTGTGATGTTAGATGACAATATTATGTAATCCATATGAGCTCTTCTGAACCCACCCAAATTAGTTTACTTCTCTTTACTGAAATGATAAGTGCTATAGTTTCTCCAGTATTAGATTATTACATACCTACAAAGCAAATTCTGAGTTTCTTATGTTGTATTTTAGAACCTCAAATAGTTACTGAGAATGAGAGATTTTTGTAGCAGTCATCTTTTCATAGACCTGAAGCAGGAAGTTGGTCCTGTTAAATGCACTCCCCTTTGCTGAAAAAAAAGTGCCTATCCTTTCCCCTCCTTCCTTTTATCTCTAGTTAAACTTCCTTTTTATTTACATTTTTTCTTTGCAAAATAAATGTAGTTAGATGGGGAGAAGACACTTGAAATGGCAGTGATTATGCTTTTACATAGTCCAAAAAACCTCAAATTAGAATAATTCAGCTTTATCAACATTACAGTGGCTGGGTATTTTTATTTTTGTTTTATTTAGTTTATCAGACACGTAAGATAACAGATATAAGTATAAACATGGACATGGACATGATCACAGGAAATGAGTACAAATAAATGGGGACAGCAGGACAGGGACAGTAGGCATGCTGGTGCGCTTATGCACACACCCCTTTACGAACCTCTTAAGAATGGGGTGAGGAGTTTAAGGTTGAAGCTGTGGAGGTTTATGTAGATTAAAAACAACAGATTCACGTAGAGCATTCCAGGTGATAACCACTCTGTTGATGAAGTTGTATTTTCTGCAATCGAGTTTGGAGAGATTTATTTTGTGTTTATATGTATTGTTTGCCCATGTATTATTGAGGTTGAAGCTGAAGTAGTCGTTGACAAGTAGGATGTTATAGCAGACAATTTTGTGTACTGTGCTTAGGTCAGACCATAGGCAGCATAGTTCCAGATTGTCCAAGCCCCAAATTTCTAGTCTGGTGGCATAAGGGATTTTTTGGGAGCAGAGGAGTGGAGTACTCTTCACATGAAATACCTCTGGACCCACTCAATTGTATTAATGTTTGATATACAGTGTGGATTTCCAGGCAGAAGAGCGGTATTTGAGAATTGGTCTGGCAAAGTTTTTTTATGCCCTTCTTTGTAATACAACGTTGCCAGAGAAAAAGCTTTGCAAAATTAGGTTAATAACTCTTAATAACTTTTTGTCAACGCTGTTACAGTGAATAACATTTTCTAGGCAAAGACTTGGTCCCAATCAAATTTAAAGACTTTAGTGGAAAGCTTCCACTAACAATTGTTGATGGACACAGACCAATCCTTCTAGGAGTTGAATGGCTAAAGCCTCTCAGCATCAGCATCACAGGACTGCATCAAATACAAGGGGATAAGATGGACAAGCTCATGGCTGACTTCCAGACTGTCTTCGATGGAGGTCTAGGTAAATATAAGGGCAAGACCATATCCTTTAATTAGACCCCAGCGTAACCCCTATCAGACTCAAGTCCCTCAGAGTCCCGTTTGTGCTCCAAGCTAAAATAGATGAGCACCTAGAACTGGTTGACCATGCCACCTGGGAAACACCCATCATAACCCCAATTAAGCCAAGTGGCTTGATTAGGATTATAAAGGGACCATAAATAAAGCCCTGCAGCCAGACGCTTACCCTGTGCCCATTGTACAGCATCTCTTACACTTGTTGAGCAACAGAAAGATTTTTGCTAAACTCAATCTAGCACATGTGTAACTGCAACTGCCTTTGGATGCAACTGCAGCAGAAGCCCAGAATATAGTTAATCATAGGGTGGCTTTTAAATGCAACTGCTTGTAATTTGGGGTCAGTGTGGCCTCAGGACTGTTCCAGAGTATGATGGAATGTTTTTTACACAGCATCCCTGGATTATTCCCCTACTTCGATGATGTCCTTATCTCAGGGAACGCAGAAAACCTACTACTAGCCAAGCTACCTGAAGTGCTAGGACAGTTACAAGAAAGGGGGCTCAAGTCAGGAAGTACAAATGCAAAATTTGGGTCACCAGCATGGAATTCCTTGGTTTCTTAATCGATGGGTCTGGCATTCACCCAATGGATGCCAAAAAAAAGTTTATAAAAGAAATCCCAACCCCCAAGAACAAGGCAGAGTTGCAAGCCTTCCTTGGGTTACTAAACTTCTATGCCATTATTTTAAAACAGAAGGTGACTGTTGCTGAGCTCCTCCATAGGCTCCTGGGAAGATGGCCACATGAACCTGAGGACAAAGAGAGGCCAACAATTTTACCAATGTAAAGAATCTACTTTCATCCAATAGCATATTGATGCAATACAGCGAGACCCTCCCCCTAATGTAAAGATATGATGCTTTACCTTTTGGAGTGGGGGTGGTCCTCAGCCATCAACTACCCAATAGCTCTGAAGCCCCCATCACTTATTATTTTAAAACATTATCCTCAGTGGAATGGAATGTCTGGATCGGGACCTACCTGACGTAATATTCCAAATTGCAGAGAGAAGAATTGTAATCAATGTAATGACTTTAACAATGTTAAACTGCTTAGTCACGATGAATCTACAGCTTGTAATGTAATCTGATTGGTTGACAAAAGTATGTACCATGATGCATCTTTGCATAGGTGTGGCTTCGTTGAATTAGAGTGGCTAGAAGATATTGTGGTTTAGAGTGGCTTGTGAATTATTGTGGCTTGTGGTGGCTGAATAATATTGTGGCTGAAGGCTTGTAGCTGAGTATTGTAACTGAGAATGGTAGATAGAGAATTGTGAGTATTTTGTATAGTAACTTCTGGAGAGAGATAGTTACAGTGTAAATAGTTAGTGTAAGTTTGCTATGAAAAATGTAAATATTTTCCTAAGAAACTCTGCAGTGTTTGTCTCCAATTATCTTCGACTACAGTTCCTGATATCCTGGTCTGAGGCAGAATGGCTAGCTGCTTTGGCTATCTGGGTGGGCTAGCTTCTGCAACATGTTACTCCAACAGGTTATGGGCCCAGACTAGCCCAGATTAAGCCTAGATTTAACCAGTGATAGCCCAGACTGAAGATCCTATGTTCCAGTGTTCCTAAAATCCAGACTTGGAGAAGGAATGAGAAGAAAACCAGGTTGGCGGAAACCAGGGTTGGTGGCCAAAGCTGGTAGGAGTGAAGACAGAAGGCAGAAGTTTCTGAAGTGTCTGAAGCAAGACTCTCAAAATCCACTCCTTAAAATAATAGTCTCTTTATTTATGTTCACACCAGCTTAGATACATGAAACTTTAGCAAGGTAAAATGCAAAGCATAAAGACTGAAGCAATTTCTCTCGGCTTGAAATACTCTAACTGCTCTGGGAAGTGTTCCTACATTCCATTCTCGGCTGGCTCGGAAATAAGAGAACTATAAATCACCACTTTAAGTTCATTGGCTTACCAGGCTTCATAATAAATTCAACAGTGCAGTTTTTGTCTCATTTCGAAAAGCACAGCATAGGTTTTTTTACTCTATTGTTTCTGGAATGCCACAAAATCTCTGCCATTCTCTTTGATCAAGTGTGCGCCCCCTCCTCAAGAAGCCTTCTCTGGATCTGGCTGTTTTAAACAACTATCGTCCTGTTGAGAACGTGGTGGCACTGCAGCTCCAATGGTCCTCGGAAGAAATCGATTACCTAGGCTCTCAGCAGTCTGATTTCAGGCCTGGCTACAGCACCAAAACTACTTTGCTCGCACTGATGGATGACCTGTGGCGGGTCCGGGATAGGGGCCATTCCTCTGTCCTGGTGCTCCTTGATCTCTCAGTGGCTTTCAATACCATCAACCATGGTATCATTCTGCACTGATTGGAGAAGTTGGGAGTGGGAGGCACCATTCTGTGGTGGTTCTTCTCCTATCTCTCTGGTCGGACACAGTTGGTGTTGGCAGGGGATCAGAGGTCGATCTCTAGGTGCCTCCTTTGTGGGGTTCCTCAGGGGCTTCTCCTCTTTCCCCTGCTGTTTAATATCTACGTGAAACCACTGGGTGAGATCATCTGATGACACGGGGTGAGTTACCTTCAGTACGCAGATGACACCCAGCTTTACATCTCCACTCCGTGTCAGTTCAGTGAAGTAGTAGAAGTGATATTCCGGTGTCTGGAGGCTGTTAGGGTCTGGATGGGTGTTAACAGGCTCAGACTCAACCCTGACAAAATGGAGTGACTGTGGATTTTGCCTCCCAAGGACATCTCCACCAATGTTCCCTTTATTTATTTTTTTAAATATACTTTATTAGATTATAAAAAAAGAAAGAAAACAGGGAAAAGGGGGTGGGGAATACAAAAAAGAGAAGTGGGAGGGGGTTGGGGTAAACAGTATTTTTATACAGCGGCTTATATATATTATTGTATATACGTTCCAAATATTTGTCTATATGTAAATATTTTGTATTCAATATTCTTATTTGGATAACCTTATAGCTGTAGTATTTAATAGTCCCAGAATAACGTGGAAAGAAGAGGTGATTGGAGGCGGGATAGAAAAGGAAAGAGAATGGAAAGAAAATAAGAAAAAAGAAGGAGAAAGAATAAAAAGAGATGGGGTGGTACCTGCAAACTAGCAGGCATTTGGATTGTGATGACTTAGTTTGATTATATTTATTATTTTTGTTAGTGAGAAGTAATTGTAGATTGCGATATTAGTAAATTTCTGATAGTTATCAAATGGATTGAACCCAGAGAGGGGTTGTATTGATTTTGGTCCGAATTTCTATTGTGTATATCTTTATTTTGATTTATATTAAGAGATTTTAATTAGTTTTTGTTTTATTGTCCTTAAATTTGGATAGCCATCTGAACCATTTCTCCCAGGCCTTGTAGAACTCTGAATCATTTTTGTTTTGAATTTCCATTGTTAATTTTGATAGTTTGGCGCATTCCATAATTTTACTAATGATGGTTAAATTTGTCGGAGTGTCTTCTTTTTTCCAGTGTTGGAATAGTTCTGGTTTAGTTGTTATCTTTGTCAATATGACTTGGTCCATTATTTTTTAAATTTGTGTCCAAAATTTTTGGGCGTATGTACAAGTCCACCACATATGATAGTATGTTTCCTGATTATTTTTACATTTCCAGCATGAAGATGCTACGTTTGGGTACATTTTAGAAAGCCTAGCAGGTGGAAGGTAAAAATCTGTTTTGATCCGGATGTATGATATTGTTTAATATATTTTTGAAGCGTTCTGCAATTATTGATGAAAAAATTTTGTAGTCTGTATTTAGTAGTGAAATTGGCCGGTAATTTTCTTAATATTTTTTATCTTTGTTTTCTTTTGGTATAATAGTAATGTAAGCTTCAGACCATGTTTTCGGAAGCTTTCCTTGTTGTAGTGCCTGATTATATAAATTTAGCATTATTGGTTCTAGTATGTCCTGGTGATGTTTATAAAATTCTGAAGGAATACCGTCAGGTCCTGGGGTTTTGTTATTATGTTGTTTTGCAATGGCCAATTTAATTTCTGTAGAAGTGATATTCCTATTTAGTTTTTTTCTTTCTTCCTCTGTTATCTGAAATGATTCGTTTAGAGCTAAGTATTTCTTAATTGCGGAGTTATCTGGTTTGTCTGAGTTGTATAGGTCCTGATAAAATTGTTGTATTATGTTTTTATTTTCCTCTGTGTTTGTTTTCAGTAGGCCCGAGTTATCGTAAAGAGATTCTATGGCTTTGTCGGCTTTTTGTTGTGCTAATTTAAAAGCCAACCATCGACCAGGTTTATTAGCGGATTCAAAATTTAGTTGTTTTAAAGTTTTGTATTTGGCAGTAAGTTGTTGTTGTGTTTCTAGGTTTATTTCATGTTTTATAGTTTTAATTTTAATTAGTGTTGCTGTGTCATCCGGATATTGTTGTAATGTTGTTTCTGCTTCCTGTAATTTATTGTTAAGGTTGTTAAGTTTCTCTTTTTTTTGTTTATTGGTGTAGGCCGAATAAGATATATATATTCCACGTATATAGGCTTTCATTGTATCCCAAACTACCTGTAGTGTCGTGTTTCCTTCACAGTTGGTCGTTATAAAAGGTGGTAGTTTGTTTTCTATTTTAGTTTTAAAGTGTTTTTCATTTATGGTGGAATAGTTCATCTTTTGTACGTTGTAGAGTCCTGATTATTGAGAATTAAAAGTATGGGATTATGATCAGCCCATGTGGCAGGTAGGATCCTTATTTCTCTTGTTTGGTTTATAATTTAAGAATTGGACCAAGCCATATCTATGCGTGACCAAGATTTGTGTGGGTATGAAAAAAAAGTGTATTGTGTATTTTCCGGGTGGTGTGTTCTCCATATATCCTTAATGGCAAATTCATGTGTTAGATGGTCAAATGTGGCTGGGAGGGTTTTTCAAAAACAGTGGTGTTTACTACTCTAATGGTCTTTGTTTTTATTGTGTATCGCGTTGAAATCACCTATTATGATAAAATTTGTTAGATTTAGTTCCAGGATTTTTTCATGTAATTGTGTATAGAATGCTGGTTGATTAATGGTGGGTGCATATATTCCTATTACAGTAGAACCCCGACTTACGAGACTAATTGGTTCCAGAAGGAGGCTCGTAAGTCGGAACGCTCGTATGATGAAACATTGTTTCCCATAGGAAACAATGTAAAGTCAATTAATCCGTGCAACAACAAAAAAACCCGCTGCCGCCGAACGCGGAAGTTAGCGTTCAGAGACAGCTGCGAAGCGGCACGCGTGTTTTAAAACGTGGCAGCCGGCCTGGGGGGCTCGGGGGGAAGCCCCCGAGCCCCCCAGGCCGGCTGCCACGTTTTTAAACACCCGCGCCGCTTCGCAGCTCTCTGCTGAATCCAGAACGCTAACTTCCGCGTACGGATTCAGCAGAGAGCTGCGAAGCAGCGCGCGTGTTTTAAAACGTCACAGCCAGCCTGGGGGGCTCGGGGGGAAGCCCCCGAGCCGCCCAGGCCGGCTGCCACGTTTTAAAACACCCGCGCCGCTTCGCGGCTCTCTGCTGAATCCGGAACGCTAACTTCCGCGTTCGGATTCAGCAGAGAGCTGCGAAGCAGCGCGCGTGTTTTAAAACGTCACAGCCGGCCTGGGGGTCTCGGGGGCAAGCCCCTGAGCCCCCCAGGCCGGCTGCCACGTTTTAAAACACCCGCGCCGCTTCGCAGCTCTCTGCTGAATCCGGAACGCTAACTTCCGCGTTCGGATTCAGCAGAGAGCTGCGAAGCAGCGCGTGTGTTTTAAAATGTCACAGCCGGCCTGGGGGGCTCGGGGTTAAGCCCCCAAGCCCCCCAGGCCGGCTGCCACGTTTTAAAACACCCGCGCCGCTTTGCAGCTCTCTGCTGAATCCGGAACGCTAACTTCCGCGTTCGGATTCAGCAGAGAGCTGCGAAGCAGCGCGCGTGTTTTAAAACGTCACTGCCGGCCTGGGGGGCTCGGGGGGAAGCCACCGAGCCCCCCAGGCCGGCTGCCACATTTTAAAACACCCGCGCCGCTTCGCAGCTCTCTGCTGAATCCGAACGTGGAAGTTAGCATTCCGGATTCAGCAGAGAGCTGCGAAGCGGCGCGCGTGTTTTAAAAGGTTGCAGCCGGCCTGGGGGGCTTGCCAGCACCCCCCCCGAGCCCCCCAGGCCGGCTGCAACCTTTTAAAACACGCGGGATACGAGCGCCAAGGAGCTGTCTCCTGAAGCCGAAAGCGGAAGTTAGTGTTCGGCTTCAGGAGACAGCTCCTTGGCGCTCGTATCCCGAATGTGAGCTCGGGAGGCGAACAAAAATGTCGCTCCCCTCCCAGCTCTTATCTCGAGTAGCTCGTAAGTAGAGCTGCTCGTATGTCGAGGTTCCACTGTATTGTTAATTGTTCATTTTTTATTGTTATTTGTACCATTAGAATTTGACCATCGGGTTCTTCATATATGAGCTTTGGTTTATATTGGCTTTTGACGTAAATTGCTATCCCTCTCCTTTTAACTGATGCTGATGAAGTGAAAAGTTCGCCAAGACCTGGGAGTAATAGGGCCATGGTTTCTTGTAGACATGTTATATGAAAGTTGTGACTTAGAAGTTTGTGAAAAAAAATTTCTATCTGAGTTCAATCCATTGATATTCGTTGAGAATATGGTAATATCGTCTCTTTGCTTTGTAGTATCTGATTTTTTGCCATTTTTATTTTCTGGCCTCAGCTTTTACCCTTGTGATCGGCCCTTGTCTTTCATGTTTGTTTTGGAGTTGCTGTGGGTCATTTTCCTCAATCTGTGTTGTTTCCGGTTCTTTTTCTTGGATGATGTCTTTTAAACTTGATTCTTCGGTATTTGTTGTATCTTTACAGTCTAATTCTTTTAGAAATCTTTCTTTGAGAGGTTTTAATAGCTCTTCGTAAAATTCCTTTGCATCTTCCGGTGTACTTATTTTGTATTTCTTGTCCAGTAGGGTTACGAGTATTCCTTCTGGTATCAGCCATTTAAACATAATTTTATTTTTGCTTAGTTTGGATGTTAGGAATTGGTAGGGTTTACGTCTTTCTTTTACTCGTCTGGGAATCTGCCTTAGTACTGTTATCTCTTTTCCTCTGTGTGAAATTACATTTTATTTTGATGTTCTATATATTTCATCCCGCGTGCTTCTCTTTGTAAATCTTATATGTATTTCCCGGGGCAATCTGTTTCTGCGTGCAAATGAGGTAGAGACTCGGTATATTTCGTCAATTTGTTCTAACATTTCCTGTTTTGTTTTCCCAGTGATTTTTGAAAGAATTTCGGACATGGTTTGTGGAAGATCTTGGTCGTCTGCTTCCTTCACATTTTGGAATCGAAGAAAAAAGGCAGATTTTTCCATTTCTAGATTCATCACTGCCTCTTCTAGATTTTTGTTTACATATTCTACTCTGGCCTCTGTGAATTGAAGACGCGTTTCTGTTCGTTCGTTTTTCTCTTCTATTATTTGGATTTTTTGACCATTAGTAGTTACTATTTCTTGTACCGCTTCCATTTTATTATCTAGTTTTCCCATGAGTTCGTCTAAATTGCCAATCTGGTCCTGCATTTTTTAAATGTCATCTCGCATTATCCCCATACTTCCATACATTGATTCGTGGTTGCGATCAATGGATTCTTGCATCGTGGTCATCATTTCGAAAAGTGAGGCCATTGTAATATTCTGGGGTGGTTGTGAAGGTTGAGGTAACATTGTTTTGTCTGTAGAAGTTGTCTCTGATGGACGCTGAGCAGATGGTGTGGCCGATTATGTGGTGTTTTTTTCCCATGTTTTTGTTATTGTTGTTTGGTTTGTTGTAGACATCTTCAGGTTTTTTGTTCGATACTTCACGTTGGTTTTTTGAGATAGAATTCGGTTCTTGGGTTAGTAAAATTGTTTAAGTAAATGTAAAGAGTAGGGTAATATTAGTATCTTTGAGTGTGTATTAATATGTTAATTGGTTGATTTTATTTAAAGGTTTAAGGATATTAATAGATTAGTAGAAAAAGTAAGTTTTTAATGTATAGGATGAGAGTAAGATATATATAGAATAGGAGGATAAAGTATTCAATCTTATTAATCAATTTTATCTATAATATATATAGGAAAACACAGTAAATTATGTTATAAAGTCAATAGAATTTTATCTATAATATGTTATAATATATTAAATATAAAAAGAAAACACGGTAAGTTATATTATAAAGTCAGGACCATTTTATCTATAATGTATATAAAGAAATATAGTAAGTTATGCTATACAGTCAGCACAATAGGAAGTAAAAAGAGATATTTATATTTTATTAATTAGTTTTACTCTATGAAAGATCTACTATAAATGTTGCAATACAATTATTTTAGTCCCCAATTGATGTTAATATTAATAAAATAAATTTATATATCAGAAATTCAAACAGTTCATTAATTAATGTTGTATATATAAGGCAGGAGTGGAAAGCAAGTATAAAGGAGTAGATTTAGAGAAGAAAAAGAAGGGAAAATATATAAGGTATTCTATAAAAAGGAAAATAACAACCTAATTGACTATTGATTATATCAAAAGTGTTGTATGTAACGAAGTTTTTTCAGTTAGTTAAGTGTATAAGGTATGCAAATATATATATATATAACCAAACGCTTAGCTGACCATGAGCACTTAAAAACTGAATTGAACAAACTCAAAGATGTATTAATTTCTAATGGATTCAAAGAGAAAACAATAACAAACCTAATCAAAAAAGAGACACCCCCCAAAAAACAAGATCAAGAACAGGACAATGGCACCACCATCCTTCCTTACATCAAAGGCACCACGGATAAAATTAGTAAAATTCTGCACAAACATAACATCAAAACTTCATTTTGCACTAACCAAAAAATATCTAATATCCTAAGGAGCCCCAAAGATAAAATCCAATTGGAATACCAAGGAATCTATGAAATCCCTTGCAAAACATGTGCAGCCACATACATAGACATGCAAAATATTACACAGGGCAAAACCCGAACTCAGAACAATCTACA
This sequence comes from Erythrolamprus reginae, assembly GCF_031021105.1. Classification (NCBI taxonomy): domain Eukaryota; kingdom Metazoa; phylum Chordata; class Lepidosauria; order Squamata; family Dipsadidae; genus Erythrolamprus; species Erythrolamprus reginae. The sequence continues at coordinate 42,650,391 of NC_091955.1, forward strand.
TATATATATATATATATATATATATATATATATATATATATATATATATATATATATATGTCAAATGTTTTTTTAGAATATAGAATATAGTTGTCGGCGACACATACAGAATATAGTTGTCGGCTATAAATAAATTAACTGCCTTGAAGTGGCCCTAGGTTGGGCCTAGAGGCAAAAAGGAGCTGTGATGTTCCTTGAAATATACCAGGGTGATCCGACATTAAAAACAAAACAAAACATATATATATATATATATATATATATATATATATATACGAAAACACACACACACACACACACACACACACACACACACACACATATATATATATATATATGTAGATTGTTCTGAGTTCGGGTTTTGCCCTGTGTAATATTTTTCATGTTTATGCGACGTTTCGGCGAAATCACATTCACCATCATCAGGCTAAAGTTCCAATCTTTGTGTTGTTGTAAAATGGAATGTTAGCAACTGTCATTTCTTCCTAGTATATAGTGTGGGGGTGGAGATTTGTTTTGAATGTAGCAAATAGATTGGGTGATTATGTTTCAGTGATCTGATTGGTTGGTGTAATCATAATTATTAGAAGGAATGACATGGAGACTTTTATGAAGTGTTTAGTTTAAGGCTGATTTCCAAATATCAAATTTCTAAAATCATAATTATTAGAAGGATTGACATGCTGATTATTATGAAGTGTTTTTTTTGTTGTTTAAGGCTGGTTTCCAAATTTCTGGTAGTCGGGACGTGTCATCTCTTTTATTTATGCAAAGGGGTCTCCTCTCAATTTCTATAGCTTCTAGAGCAATTCTTCTGTATAAATTCTCTGTTTTGTGGAGTAATTTAGTTTTTTCAAAGTCAATTTTGTGCCCTGTTTTTTTAATGTGCTGGACAAGGGAGGAGGTCTTTTCTTCTTTTTTGACTGCATTCACATGTTCTGCTATGCGTTGGCTCACTCTTCGGTTAGTTTGTCCAACGCATAGCAGAACATGTGAATGCAGTCAAAAAAGAAGAAAAGACCTCCTCCCTTGTCCAGCACATTAAAAAAACAGGGCACAAAATTGACTTTGAAAAAACTAAATTACTCCACAAAACAGAGAATTTATACAGAACAATTGCTCTAGAAGCTATAGAAATTGAGAGGAGACCCCTTTGCATAAATAAAAGAGATGACACGTCCCGACTACCAGAAATTTGGAAACCAGCCTTAAACAACAAAAAAAACACTTCATAATAATCAGCATGTCAATCCTTCTAATAATTATGATTTTAGAAATTTGATATTTGGAAATCAGCCTTAAACAAAACACTTCATAAAAATCTCCATGTCATTCCTTCTAATAATTATGATTACACCAACCAATCAGATCACTGAAACATAATCACCCAATCTATTTGCTACATTCAAAACAAATCTCCACCCCCACACTATATACTAGGAAGAAATGACAGTTGCTAACATTCCATTTTACAACAACACAAAGATTGGAACTTTAGCCTGATGATGGTGAATGTGATTTCGCCGAAACGTCGCATAAACATACAAAATATTACACAGGGCAAAACCCGAACTCAGAACAATCTACATACATATACCCGTGAAAATTTACGAAAACAAATATATATATATATATATATATATATATATATATATATATATATATATATATATATATATATATATATATATATATATATATATATGTAGATTGTTCTGAGTTCGGGTTTTGCCCTGTGTAATATTTTGCATGTTTATGCGACGTTTCGGTGAAATCACATTCACCATCATCAGGCTGAAGTTTCCAAGCTTCGTGCTGTTGTTAAATGGAATGTTTGCAACTGTCATTTCTTCCTAGTATATAGTGTGGGGGTGGAGATTTGGTTTGAATGTAGCAAATAGATTGGGTGATTATGTTTCAGTGATCTGAAAGGGGAATCTATGAAATCCCTTGCAAAACATGTGCAGCCACGTACATTGGACAAACCAACCGAAGAGTGAGCCAACGCATTGCAGAACATGTGAATGCAGTTAAAAAAGAAGAAAAGACTTCCTCCCTTGTCCAGCACATTAAAAAAACAGGGCACGAAATTGACTTTGAAAAAACTAAATTACTTCACAAAACAGAGAATTTATATAGAAGAATTGCTCTAGAAGCCATAGAAATTGAGAGGAGCCCCCTTTGCATAAATAAAAGAGATGACACGTCCCACCTACCAGAAATTTGGAAACCAGCCTTAAACAAAAAAAACACTTCATAAAAATCACCATGTCAATCCTTCTAATAATTATGAATTTGGAATTTTGAAATTTGGAAACCAGCCTTAAACAAAAAACACTTCATAAAAATCACCATGTCAATCCTTCTAATAATTATGATTACACCAACCAATCAGATCACTGAAACATAATCACCCAATCTATTTGCTACATTCAAACCAAATCTCCACCCCCACACTATATACTAGGAAGAAATGACAGTTGCAAACATTCCATTTTACAACAGCACGAAGCTTGGAAACTTCAGCCTGATGATGGTGAATGTGATTTCACCGAAACGTCGCATAAACATGCAAAATATTACACAGGGCAAAACCCGAACTCAGAACAATCTACATACATATACCCGTGAAAATTTACGAATATATATATATATATATATATATATATATATATATATATATATATATATATATATATATATATATATATATATATATATAACTACTAATTTGTACGTTTCTAAGTCTTACTATATTAATCTAAATTATTTAAATATAGAAAAAAGAAAAAAGAGATGTTAAGTAAATACAATTATTATTTTAAATAAGAGTAAACTGTTGTTATAATTGATTATATAATTAATTTAATTAATTAACAATTAATGAGGTCATTTTCTTATCTTTTTCAATGAAGTTTCTTCGGTATGTTTGGATACGAAATATAAAGTGTTCCTATGATATTTCACAAAAATGTTCCACCAGTATTCAAGTAGATTTGAAGTCGGGATGTAGTTTGAAGATGAAATAGTTTATTAATTCAGTTTATTTCAGTTTATCAATCTGTCTGGTGTCCTCAGTCAATTAATTAGCCAATCAGTCCATCAGTTAATTAGTCTATCAGTTGATCAGTCCATCTAACAATCAGTTAGTCTCTAGTCTATAGTTGTTATGATTAGTAGTTATAGCTGATGCAGTTTAAATAGGCTCAAAGTTAATATAATCCAAATAGGCTCGATGTAGAGAAAGGGTAGATATCCAGTTATGGTGGTTATATCCAGTTATAATAAGGAATCCAAGTACAGTATTTTGATAGCTGTTCCTTTGGAGACAAAATAGTTAGAAGCAAAGTTTGGCTTGAGGTGTGGGGGGTAGAAAGGAGAAAAGTCAGTGGGGAAATCAAATAGGGAAAGAGTCAAAAGAACATGGAGACAAAAAAGGAGAGGATTTTAATAAAGTATATTCCGGTTGTTAGTCTTCAGTACCTCTGACTCAGATCACTTTCAATTCACTTTTCTTCCGTATCGGCTTAGCAGGTTTAATCCAACACTTTCTCTATCCTTCTTCACTTTCAAAAGTCCTTCCACTCTTTCAGCTAGGTCAACAAGATCTTAACACTTCTTAACACTCCTTGTCGCAATTTCATTCCTTTTAGTTCGGGCTCTGCAGTGCCTTTTCTGATGCAATTACTATGCCTTTTCTGATGCAATTACTATGTATTTTCTGCTGCGTCACGTCGCCCCCTCTGAGAGAGGTTTCAGCCTTAAAGCTACATTATTGTTATTTTCTTAGAGTTAAGTAATGTTGGTATTTCAGAAAACTGACTGTGTAATAGTCAAGATAGGAAAAGAGATTTCTAATACTTTGTGAATTAAATTTGAGGGAGAGATCAAGAAATTGTTGTGAAAGATTAAAGATCATACCACAACTGTAAGTTTTCAGGAAAAAGTTTTTATTTGCTGAAATGAAGGGATACTTTCAAATAGCAGTTTACTCTTTATTTTAATTGCATGCATGTGTTTACTGCTCCCACAAGACTGAACTAGAAATGCTATTGTCGTAGAAGTCTAACTAATACAGAAAAAAAACTCCTAACTATAGTCAGATCAATACAGAGATGTCACACAACATTACATTCTTATTAAGTTTAACTCTATATTCTTTATGTTAATTAAATTTCTTTATCTACAAAATATCACATACTTATTCCAAAAAAAGAGATATAAAAATATGAAAAATAACACTTCTAATTTTATCATACTATAAAATTGTTTTTAAACTATTTCGCTCTATCTTATAAACCTTCAGAATAATAAATTCAAATAGTTATAAATTCTTGCTTGTTTAATTTTTAATACTATTTTTAAAATTCCACCATTTATATACTTTATCCCATATTTTAAAAAATTATGTTTCAGCTTGATTGTTGAAACGTTTTGTCATCATGTCTAGTTCTGCACATTCTATAATTTTTTAAAATACCTCTACATCTTTTGGTATTTCCTTTTCTTTCCATTTCTGTGCAAATGTTATTCGTGCCGCAACCAATATATATATTATTAAATAATAAATTTCTTTTTTATACTTTGTATTTGAAATGCCCAATAGGAAGAATTCAGGAGATTTTTTAATCTTCTCCTTTGTTATTTCATTTATCAATTTCTCGACTTTGTTCCAATTTTTTTTTACCTCAGAACATGTCCACCCTGTATGGTAGTATGTGCCAATTTCTTTTTTACATTTCCAACAAACAGGTGAAACTGTCGGAAACATTTTGGAAATTCTATATGGTGGGAGGTGCCATCTATAAAACATCTTAATTTGATTTTCTTTAAAAGAAATTGGTTTTGTTATTTTCCAGTTATACACCCATATCTTTTCCCATGTTTCTAAATTTATCTTTTTGCCAAAATTTTTGCACCGGCTGATCATGTTGTCTTTCAATATCCAACCTATCGTTCTATGATTTATTAAATATTTATATACATTTCCAATTAACTTTACTTGATTTTGGAGTAATAATTTACCTAATATATTATTTTATTTTCTGAAAATATAAGTTTTTATATCCATTTGATATCTGGAACTAATCTGTGTGTATTGCCACCAATCTAAGTCGATACCTAATTCTTGTAACTTTTGTTTTGTTCTTAATTTTAATTGATTATCCAATAAGTCTCTATATTTCCAAATCTTACCTTCTTTTATAAAATTCGGATGTATGATGGCTTCAATAGGTGAAATCCATCCTAAGGTCAACCACTCTTTTATCCATGTTAGGGCGGTGGCGTAATAATATAATTTCCAATTTGGGAGGGCGAGGCCTCCTCTTTCTTTGCGATCTTCTAATGAATTTTGTTTTATTCTTGGTTTCTTACCTTGTCATATACATTTTTTTATTATCTTATTTAATTCTACAAAAAATTTCGATCCAGGATTTATTGGGCTAACTTGAAAAAGGAACAAAATTTTGGGGAGAATATTCATTTTAATTGTAGAGATTCTTCCCATCAGTGATAATTGCAAATTACTCCAAACTTCTAGATCTTTCTTAATCTGACCTAATAATTTTAAGTAATTATCATTTGGAAGTCATCCATATCCCTAAATATTTCACCTTTTTTGTGATTTTCAATTTGATAAATCTTCTAAGTATTTTCTCTGTGTCTCTGTCATATTTTTTGTTAGTATCTGTGTCTTTTCTTTATTTATTTTCAATCCTGCGACATTCCCATATTCTTCAATTAAATTTATTAACCTTAAGATGGATTCTGTAGGGTCTTCTAAAATAAAGACCACATCATCAGCAAATGCTTGGACTTTGTAAGTCTCTTTTTAAATCTTCAGTCCTTTTATTTCCCTATCTGCTCTTATTTTTATCAACAATGCTTCCAGAGTTAAAATAAATAATAATGGTGGTATTGGGCAACCTTGTCTTACTCCTCGTTGTATTGCTACTTTTTCGGTCTGCTCACTGTTTATTATAATTTTGGCTGATTGTTCAGAATATATGGCATCTATTATATTAAAAAACTTTGCTCTGACCTCCATCTTATTTAATTGTATTTTCATGAAATTCCAATATACGTTATCAAATGCTTTTTTCGCATCTAGAAATATAAGTGACATTTGTTTTTCTGGATGCTGTTCATAATATTCTAATGTATTTACTATTATTCTTAGATTATTTTTAATTTGTCTTCCTGGTAAAAATCCATTTTGGTCACTATGTATCATATCATTTATAATACTTTTAAACCTATTAGAAAAAATTGATATAAAAATTTTGTAATCTACCTTTAACAATGAAATTGGTCTATAATTCTCAATTTTTTCTTTTTCTGTTCCCACTTTATGCATTAAGGTTATTAAAGTTTCTGACCATGTTTTGGGTAATTTACCTTCTGTCATTATTTGGTTATATATCTCAAACATATTTGAAGAAAGTATTTCTATATCTAACTTATAAAATTCTATTGGTATCACATCTGGGCCCGTCACTTTGTTGTTTTTCTGGTTTTTTATAGATTGCTTTAATTCCATTTCTGTGTTAGGTTTATTTAATCTTTGTTGTTGTGTTTCGGTTAATACTGGTAGATCTATATTTTTCAAATATTCAAAAATTAAGTCTTCATTTATTTCCTCTCTCTTATAATTGTCTATAAAATTCTAATACTATTTCCTTTTTTTCTTCTGTTCTATGTTTTATTTTACCTTTAGAGTCTATCAAGTTTTTTATGATTTTATTTTCTCTCTCTTTTCTTAGTTTATATGACAACCATCTTCCTGGTTTGTTTGCATATTCGAAGTATTCTTGCTTTGCTCTCTTTATCTTTTCTACTATTGGTTCTTGTTCTATTAATCTCAATCTATGCCTTATTAACTCTCTCTGATTTTTAACTTTATCGTCATTATCCCCTTTTTGCATTAACATTTCTAATTTTTTAAGTTCTTCTACTAATTTTTCATAGCGTATTTTCTTTTCTTTGTTTTTTTTGCTATGAAAGATATTGTTAACCCATGTATATATGACTTTATTGTGTCCCATAAATTTTGAGCGGTAGTATCACTATTTTTGTTTATTTTGAAAAAGATCTCTAATTCTTTCTCTATCCATTTTTATACTCTGGATCTTTTATTATATTTCTATTCATTGACCAATTATTTATTTTCCTTTTACCTTTCCAATGTATAAATAAAGGATTATGATCTGCCCAGGTATTTGTCTCTATTTCTATTTTACTGATTTGTTCCATTATATGGGCTGGAGCCCAAGCCATATCAATTCTGGACCAGGTCTTATGTGGGTTAGAATAAAAAGTATATTGTTTATCTTTTAAATGGTATTCTCACCATATATCTTTTAATGATAATTCTGTACTCATTTTCCAAAATGTCACAGGTAGAATTACCTTTTTTTCCTTTTCTTTTCCCAGTGTAGTCCATTTGATCATCTGAAATTGCATTAAAATCTCCTATTTTTATCATATTTTTAATTGATAATTCACTTATTTTTTCGTGTAAATCTTTGTAAAATTGTTTTTGGTTATCATTTAGTGCATAAATTGAGACAATTACAAGAGGTTTTGTTTCTAAATCCAGTTGTACCATCAAAATCCTTCCATCACTATCATTATATATTTCTTTAGATTCGATTAATTCATCTATATACATTGCCACTCCTCTTTTCTTTTGATTTGCCAAGCTAGTATATAATTTCCCCAATTTTGAGTTGTTGAGAAGACTTCGTTTTGATTTTTTAATATGAACTTCTTGTAAAATATTTATCTGCGTTTTTTGTTTCTTGAGTTTGTTAATATTTGATTTCTTTTCTTTAGATTATTCAATCCGTTTACATTAACTGAGAAGATTTTCAAGTCATGTGTCATCTTTATTTGTAGTATTTTTTAGCCTCTTTTGGTTCTCGTTTCTAGAACTAGTTCTTGTGAAGCTTGTGGTTGTTTCTTCTTCACTTCCTGTATTTCTTCCCCTCCTCTGCCTGTGGTCCCCATCATGTCTTCACTACTCTTTGGTTCTATCCGGAGTTGGTCAATCCTGTCTAATCCGCTGCATGCTAAGAAGGATCTTGCTTGCTCCACACTTTCTATTTTCACTTTCGTTGATTGCCAAGTTAGAGTCAGGCCTTCTGGTACCAACCATCTAAAAACAATATTCTTTTTGATTAAGATACTTGTAAGAAAATAATATTCTCTTCTGCTTTCTCTCACCCTTTTCGGAACTTGTTTCAAGATCGTGATTTCTTTTCCATTGCGTTGGAAAGTCTCATTTCTTGTCAGTCTCAGTATCTCATCTTTGATTATTCTTCTTGCAAACTTAATGTGTACTTCTCTTGGTAGGTTATGGCATCTTGCATATCCAGTTTGGACTCTGTAAACTTTGTCAATTTCTCTTATCAGTTCTGCTGGATCCACTTGCATAATTCCTCCTATTACTTCCGCCATTTTTGCAGATAAATCTTTGTCTCTTTCTTCTTCGATGTTTTGAAATCTCAGGCCATGTGATGCGGATTGGAGTTTGAGGTTGGTTATTGCTATGTCGAAGCCTCTACGGGCATCGTAGTTGTGATCTTCATATTCTTCCACTTTCTGTCCCATGGCTTGAATTTTTTCTTCTGTTACTTTTATTCTTTTTTCACTTTCTTGTAGGTTTTGTTGTATGACTTTTATGTTCCCGTCCATTTCAGCCACGTTTCCTTTTACTTCTGTTATTTCAGTTTTGAGTTCACCAATTTCTTTTTTTTATCTCATTTTTCATCTCTTTCATCTCTTGCCTCATTTCTTGCCTCATTTCTTCCAAGTACTTTTTCATTTCCTCTTTGTTGGTTTCAAGTTGAGTTTTTGTCTGAGTTTGTGTCTTCTGCATAAAATTTTGGATACCTGCTAACAGTGTTCCCCGTAAGCTGCGCATGCTCCCCATCCCCCTGCCAGTCCGTGGGGGGGCGGAGAGGTGCCGGCATTAGAAGGGAAGGGAGCCACGGCTGCCCCTGCCTCCCCACGGTGCCTCCGGCCCCCTCGGTCTTTCGGTGCTGCCCCCTGCCCACCCGATCCGCCCCCTCTAATCCTTCGCCGCCTCCTGCCTTCGGGCATGGCTCCTCCCGCACTAGGAATGCACGCCCTGCCCGGCTCACAGTCCCTTTGTCGAGAGTACTTTCGCCCTGGGCTCTCAGCAAGGGGGTTGCAGGAGAGGCGGGGCAGGCGTTCTCACAGCGGAGGCCAGCAAAGGTAATATTCAATGTCGGGGGCGCGCGGGTGGTGCACGCACTCCCCATCCCCCTGCCAGCCCGCTCAGAACATGCAAAATAAGAAAAACCTTCGCCGGCGAAGGCTTTTCTTATTTTGAATGTTCCGGGCGGGCTGTCAGGGGGATGGGGAGCACATGCAACCGCCCGTGTGCCCCCAACATTGAATATCATCTTCGCTGGCCTCCGCTGTGAGAAGAACGGAGAGAGAACAAGAGAGAGTGAGAGCAACAGACAGCAAGATAGAGAAAAAGTGAGAAAGAGAGAGAGAGAGAAAGGGGGGAGAGAAAGAGATGGCAAGAGAGAGAGAACGAGAGAGAAAGAGTGTGAGAAAGAAAACAAGAGAAAGAGTGAGAGAGAAAGCAAGAAAGAGAAAGAAAACAAGAGAGGGAAAGAGAGAGAGAGCAAGAGGGGGAAAGAGAGAAAGAGAGAGAGAAAGAAAGAGAGAGAAAGAAAGAAAGAAAGAAAGAGAGAGATGAGAGAGGAAGGAAGAGAGTGAGAGAGAGGAAGAAAGCAAGAGAGAGAGAGACAGAAAAAGCAAGAGAGAGAGAGAAGAGTGGAAGGAAGAGATAGAAAGAAGTGATAGAAAAAGGGAGAAAAAAAGAGAAATGAGAAAATGATTGAGGCAGAGAATGACAGGAAAGAGAGAGAAACAGAGAGAAGTGACTCTTGATTTAAAGCATATGGTAAAAGCACTTAAATAATAACAGAAAACCCCCCCACCCCTCACCTGTTTTTATTAATAGTTATGGTTTTGGTTTTGCTGGTTGATTTAGTTTTAATAGTAATGGATTTTGGTTTTTTAAAATTATTAATTTCTTTTAATAAAAAAGAAGGGATTTTTTCCTTATTTATTTATTTATTTATTTATTTATTTATTATTATTTATTTATTTACTTACTTACTTACTTACTTACTTACTTACTTACTTACTTACTTACTTATTTATTTATATGCCGCCCAGTCCCAAGGGGACTGCCGCTCAGACACCACTTCTCTGCCCACACTGAAAAAAATTAGAGGGAACATTGCCTGCTAATGCATCTTGGATGGACTGGAAATTTGAGTCTGCAGGCAACTTTTCTTTCTTTTTTTCTTTCTCCTTAGCCAACATTGCAATGGAGATGATGTTGGAGAAACTTTAGGTGTAGGAGTTGGAGTTGGACTAGCTGTTTGTTTTCAAGTTGTTGTTTTTGTCACCGAAGTCACGCTTTGTGCCCTGTATGAACCTTTCATATCTCTAAAACTTTAAAACATATTATACAGTTCTTAAAACAATCACTTATTGTTTATAGTTAGTAATTAAATTTTAATATAATGGCTACTACAAAATGTATAAAATTAAAAAAGAAGATGTAAAGAATATCAATTTAACTTTATTAAAAATATAGGAGGGAAAAGGGAGAGAGGAAGAAAATAAGAAAAAGGCAAAAAATAGAAAGAACAGAAAGAAAAAGAAAGAAAAAAATATTAATGGAAAAATAAAAGAAAGGTTAATAATAATATGATTTTATTAATACTAAAACAAAGGGAATGCAGGGATATATATATATATATTTTAAAAGAAGAAAGGAAGATCAATCTCTCAAATATCAAATCTAAGGTTATAAAAGGGGACCAGTTTATTCAAAATAGTCCAATCTATATATTCCTCCAAATTATTTATCGATATAAAAGCCAACACCTAATTAGATATAATAAAATAGTGTAAAAAAGAATATTAAAAAAAATATAAAAATATAAAAATCACTGTAACTCTTCTTGCTTTTTTTTCCCTTAAACTCAATCAGGCTTAATAAAAGCAAGTAGTTCCGGCCGTCCTCTTCTTGTGTGAATTGATATCACTTTCAGTTCTTTACTTTGTTTATATTTCGCCGTTTGCTTTAAGATCTTCTTTCTCTTATACAGTTTAGAAACAATACCAAAGGATTACCTTGTAGTGCTTTTTATTCTTTTTTGTCGATCTGCCTCTTTGAAAAATTCTTTATGGCTTGGAGACTTCCCTTCATGTAACAGCTGCTATGGCCCCACCCCGACAGCCATCTGGATGCGGTTCTCCATCGTCGTAGCCGCGGGGTTGTCCCTAGCCCCCTGGGGCAGCGGCGATCCACCTCAGGGACTCCAGGAGACCCCCTATTCCACATTGAGCTCTTCGGGCTCCAACATAATGCAATTTGTGCCCTATGGCGAGGAAAAAGACGCCGCGAAGACGAAGCAATGTCTTTGCGTGTCCGACACAGCTGGGCTCACCCGGAAGTCCATTATTATTATTATTATTATTTTATTTTTTTTATTTTTTTTAAAGAAACATTTTGCTTTCTCACACAGTTAATCATTAATGTCAGAAATGCGCTCTGCTATGGTATTGGCAGAAAGGCTGATGTTGCTAAACTGACCTTTCTTTTCTGGACAGACAATACTTGCAGCCTGTAATATGCACTTTTTACAAATTCACCTTCTTTGAATGGCTTTCCTGCTTTAGCAATCATCTCACTAACCTTGTAGATAGCTTCGACTGCTGCATCATTCTCTTTGGTTGCTTTCTTAAAGAAATCTTGCTGCCTCAGTAGATATATTTTAAGATTAGCAACCCAGTTTGCTCTTTCATCTCCCTGGTATTTTGCATACTCCTCAGCATGTCTAGTTGTGTAATGATGATTCAAATTGTATTCTCTGTGCACCACAACTTTCTCTGTGCAAATAAGACACGTCGGGATGCCCTTGTGTTCAACAAAGAAATATTGCACTTCTCACTTTTCCTGAAATTGTCTGTGCTCATCGCCAACCTTTCTCTTCACTGCAGGCTTTGAAAAAGACATGTTTGAGGCTGTGTAATATATAATTCCACTTGGTGTCACTGTTTCAGTATTTAGCAGCTAAACTTTACCCGATGCGTCTTTTCTGCTTTTTTTCTGTCCTGCTGAGTAGCAATTTCTGCCTCTGCTTCCGAGCCCAGGGGTCAGAGATCAATTCTGAGGTCCCTCCCTTGTGGGATTGCTCAGGGGTCAGTCCACTCCCCCTATTGTTTAATATCTACATGCAACCGCTGGGTGAGATCATCTGAGGACGCGGGATGAGTTACCATCAGTATGCTGATGATACTCAGCTATACATCTCCACCTCATGTCTACTAAGTGAAGCAGTGGAAGTGATGTGCCAGTGTCTGGAAGCTGTTAGAGTCTGTATGGGTGCTAACAGGCTCAAACTCAATCCCGACAAGATGGAGTAGCTGCGGGTGCTGCCTCCCAAGGACACTTGCAACTGTCCCTTCATCACCCGAGGGGGAGACCCTCTGACCCCCCTCAGAGAGGATTCTCAACTTGGGCATCCTCCTTGATCCATAGCTGACTTTGGACCATCATCTTTCAGCTGTGGCCTGGTGCACCAGTTGCAGTCCTATTTGGACAGGGAGTCTCCACTCACAGTCACTCATGTCTTTATCACCTCGAAGTTCAACTACTGGTTATGACCTATAAAGCCCTACATGTGTTATGTTGGGTGTCATGTTACAATCCCCAATTAAGTCTGAAGTGGAAATTCAAACACACACTCTTTTGTAAAGTAAACAAAGGCAGTTTCTCACAAAGAAAAAATATGGTCCAAACACAATTTTATCAGTCAAAGTGCTCTCCCACAAATCACAAACTTCGAAGGCTGTGATAAGCCAAAACAAAAGCAAAACAGATAAAGGCAGATGTGAAGACGTCACAGCCACACACCCCCTTCAAGAGTCCTAAAGCCAAACTTAACTGTGAATTAGTCCAAGAGTCCTGCTAAAATCCTGAAACAGTTCAAATAGTCCTTGCAAAATCCTGATGTAAAATACAGTTCTCTCTCTCTTTCTCCAAACAGATAATTTCCCACACCGAGAGGCAACAACTCTGGCAATTTATCAGCAGCTCCATTAGCCCATAATAGTTGCCCAGTTGTTCTTTCCTTTTCACAAACCTGTGCCTGTGAGCAACTATGAATCCTTCTCCTTCTGATTCTAATGATGATGATGGTGATTCCCTAATGGGGTCATTAGCTAATGAGCTGCCTGTAATTACCTCCTCATCCAATGCTGCTTCACTCCCAGAAGCTTCCCTTGACACAGATGCTTCACTGTCGGAAGCTGTTGGCAGTAAAACTGGCCTCTGATAATGTGAGGATTTTTCTACATCAACCCCTACAGTCCTTGGAGCAGGAGCTGGCCCAGACCCAACCACAACAACATGGCATTGGGCCAGAATACCCATGAAACCACCTTCTGCCCCACGAATCCCAGCAACTGGTCAGGTACCACAGAGTTGGCCTTCTCCCAGTCCCATCAACTTATTGGTTGGTGGGTCCTAGGGGAAGAGCCTTCTCTGTGGGGGACCTGGCCCTCTGGAATCAACTCGCCCTGAAGATTCATACTGCCCCCATCCTCCTTGCCTTCTGCAAGAGTCTTAAGACTCATTTATGCTGCCAGGCTTGGGGCTATTAGATTCTTGCCCCTTGGCCAATGAATGTGCTGAGAGAAAGTTGATTGAATAGGAATGATCGCTTTTTACGGCTTGGTTTTGTAGATTTTATATTTAATAAATTGGATCTAAAATGTTATACATTGTTTTATTATATGTTATAAGCCGCCCTGAGACCTTGGAGAGGGGAGGCATAAAAGTCCAATTGATAGATGATAGACGATAGACGATAGACCATAGACCATAGACCATAGACCATAAACAATAAACAATCCAAGAAGGAGATGACCTGAGTGACTGTGTGAAAGGCCTCATGAGCCAAAAATAGCTGCGATTAGCATATTTCACATGTGTGTATGTTTGGGGGATATGTTTGTATATGTGTATATATGGGGAAAATAAAGTTATAGTAAACGTTCTAACAAATCAATTGTTTTAAAGTACTCGTAAATTGTCTAAAATAAAAAATGGTCAGAGGTATTGTAAGAGGTGGTAAGAAATATAGTTCATCGATTTCTAGAAATTCCACATTGGTTTCTATTTTTAAAATTATGAAGAGATATTTTAAATTTTTGAGGAGGTTGGAGTTCAGAAAGATAGAGAAGGGAGGTTGTTGTTTGTTAAAGGGAAAATAAATTTAAAGAAATTGACATTGGCGGCAATTTATGCCCCAAATTTGAAAACGAAACAATTATAATAAACACAAAGAGGAAGTTGGATAACTTTATGGAGGACACAACGTTTTTGGCAGGAGATTTTAATATGCAATTAACAAATGGGATCAGAAATAGCAGGATGTTACATTTAAATAGACTTAATATGGTGGATCTCCATGCAGATATACCAAATAGAGGTACTTACTATTTAGCAAGATATCATACATTTAGTTGCATTGACTATATATTAATGAATAGGGTGGGTGTTAGGATAGGATTTGATATCTGGACTTCTGACATAAATGCCTCATACATTCTGACTTAATTAGCCAGAATAGGACTGAACGTAACAACCATATAAAGTAAGTCTGCATTTCTGGTGAACTCTGCTTGAGGAAGTGACTGGCCATAAAGCGGTTCATGGCGGCTCCCCTTGAATAACAAGAATGTGTCAGCAGGATGAGAACTGTGTGATAAAAGGATGCATATTTACATGTCCTGGGATAAACAGGACGAAGGCAGCAATAAAAGACCTTGCTTCGAGGTAAACAGGAGATAGCCATTCTAACAACAAAGGTCCCAGGAAATTGGCCATGAGAGACATTTGTTCAGTAGAAACTAGTTACGTGCCATATGTAGATAGGAAGGACTCGGAAGTTGTGTCATATCTTAGGGTTATGTTATTGGATGTTTGTATACCACTTGACATATACGTATAACCTTACCCAATTTGCATATTCCCCCAATAAAAGGGCGTGCACAGCTCTATACTGTGTCATTTCACCTGGAGAGAAATGTGTCCAAGTTTTCTCTCTAGGATTCGCGTTCGTGAGTGACCCCACGCGTCTGGGTCACCCTGAGTCCCTCTGAAGATCTCAATCCCCTCAGGGACTTTGCGGCATCACAGGTGGGCAATATAAAAGTTTAAAAAGTAGATATAAAAAGTATTTTGTTGTCAGATCATGCCCCACTATTGGCAGAATTGGAAATAGGTCTGGAATGTAATCAAAGAATTTGGAGATTTAATGCAGTCATAACTTCTAATGAACAAGATAAAGATAAACTGCAGACAGAGTTATGTGAATATTGTAGAATTAATGATGTAGGCAATATTCAACAATCAAATGTTTGGGATGCATGTAAGGCTTATATGAGGGGACAATGTATATGTATGGAAGTAGATATCAGAAAGAGGTGGGGTAGAGAAAGGGATAGTAAGATAAGGGAAATAGATTTGATACAAGAGCAGTTGAGATTAACTAAGAGTAGGGAACGGTATATCCTACTGAAATTGAAAAGGAAACAATTGAAGGTGTATGATGAGATCCAATGGAATAAGATGAGAATGACAATATGACAAAAAATATTGAGCTTGGAGACAAAATCAGTGCAACAAATGGCAAGATATTTGAAGAAGAGGAAAGAAAAATCATGCCTATTAGCAATGAGAGACCCTAGTGGAGAAGTTAGATATGGTAAAGAGTAGCTAGAGAAGATAATGAGTTGTTAACCTGATCCTACGTAGCTTCTGCTCTGGCAATTTCACACTACTGACTAGAGCCTACAAAACCTATGCCAGACCATTCTCAAATACAGCTCATCTGTCTGGAACCCACACCACATCTCAGACATCAACACACTCAAAAATGTCCAAAGATATTTCACCAGAAGAGCCCTTCATTCCTTCACTCGAAACAGAATACCCTACGAAAATAGACTAACTATCCTGGGTCTAGAAAGCTTAGAACTGCGGCGCCTAAAACATGATTTAAGTATTGCCCACAAGATCATATGCTGCAATGTCCTGCCTGTCGGCGACTACTTCAGCTTCAACCGCAACAACACAAGAGCACTCAACAGATTCAAACTTAATATTAACCGCTCCAAACTTGATTGTAAAAAATATGACTTTAACAATCGAGTTGTCGAAGTGTGGAACTCATTACCGGACTCAATAGTGTCAACTCCCAACCCCCAACATTTCTCCCTTAGACTCTCCACGATTGACCTCTCCAGGTTCCTAAGAGGCCAGTAAGGGGCGTATATAAGTGCACTGATGTGCCTATCGTCCCCTGTCCAATTGTCTTCCCTTATCTTAAATATCATACATATTCTCTCCCTATCTATCTATCTATCTATCTATCTATCTATATATATATATATATATATAAAATATATATTCTCTCCTTATCTCTTATATCATATATATCCTCTCCCTCCCATCCACTTCTCTTCTTTTTTACTTTCTATCTTCATATATATTACTTAATGTCTATTCTCTTCCATATGTATTGTATATTGGACAAAGAATAAATAAATAAAAATAATTTTTTTTTTTTAAAGTAAATATAGGAGTCCTTAATGTTGGGAAAATAGTAAGCGAAGAAGATAAACAAATATTGAATGCAGAAATTACACAACATGAAAGTTCTAGAGTAATTAAAGGGTTAAAACAAACCAAAGCACCGGGTCTGGATAGGTTCACAAGAGAATTTTACAAAACTTATATGAATGAATTGTTGCCTCATTTGGGGAAACTGTTTAATAATATACAGTGATCCCCCGAGTTTCGCGCTCTCAATCATTGCTAATCGCTATATCGCGATTTTTCCACCCGATGACGTCACTCCCTTCCTTTCTCATCTTTCTTTCTCTCTCTCTTTCTCTATCTTGCTTCTTCCTCTCTCACACTCTCTTCCTCCCTCTCTCATCTCTTTCTTTCCTTCTCTCTCTTTCTCTATCTCTCCCCCTCTTGCTCTCGAGTGGCAAGCGAGCAGCCGGGCGGGCGGGCGAACGGGCAAGCGGCAAGCGGCAAGCGAGCAGCCGGGCGGGCGGGCGAACGGGCAAGCGGCAAGTGAGCAGCCGGGCGGGCGGGCGAACGGGCAAGCGGCAAGCGGCAAGTGAGCGGCCGGCCGGGCGGGTGACGGGCAAGCGGCAAGCGGCAAGCGATCTTGGGGTTTCCCCTTTGCCTCGGCCGCCCAACAGCTGATCTGCTCCGCAGCCCAGGCAACGGGGAAACCCCATCTTCGGCTCCTTACTGCTGCCACGCTGTGGAGCAGATCAGCTGTTGGGCGGTCTTCCCCGCCGCCCACACGCAAACTCCACCATCTGCGCATGTGCGGCCATGGAAAAAGGGGCGCGCATGCGCAGTTGGTGTTTTACTTCCGCACCACTACATCCCGAAATATCGATTATCGCGAGGGGTCTTGGAACGGAACCCTCGCGATAATCGGGGGATCACTGTATTGTTAACTCATGATATCCCGCAGACATGGAAGATTTCAGAGATTGTTACCATCCCGAAGATCGATCGAGACTTAAGAGAGCCTGGATCTTACCATCCTATCAGTTTGGCAAATCAAGATTATAAAATATTTATGAAGATATTGGCAAATAGACTTGAAAATATCTTACCAAAAATAATTGAAGAGGATCAATATGTGTTTGTGAAGGGTAGGAAGATAAGCAGTCCAATTAGAAATGTAATAAATGTGATGCACCATGTTACCGCTACTAAAAGGAAATTGGGAATTTTGAAATTAGATGTTTATAAAGCGTTCGATAAAGTTAACCATAGCTATTTATATAAATTATGTAAGGAATTAAATATGGGGGACAAATTTTGCAGAATTATAAAAGAGATTTATAAAGGGAATGAAGCATATATAAGGGTGAACGCACAAAGAACTCAGAGAATTAAAATTCAAAATGGTACCAAGCAGGGATGCCCTTTATCTCCAACAGTATTTGTAATAGCAATAGAGACATTAGTTAATAAGATAAAACAAGATAATACTTGGGTAGGATATAAAATAGGGGAATTAGAAATGAAATTAAACCTATTTGCAGATGATGCAATTATACTGACCCAGACCCAGATGGAGATGATTAAAGGTATAAGAAATATTTTACAAGAGTTTAAACAGGAATTGGGATTATTGGTCAATATGGAAAAATCTGAGATTATGTGTTTAAATACAGGTTTAGGACATTTAGCCTCCGCCAGTTGGATGAAGCTCTTTCCTCCACAGCAGCTGATCGGCCGCTGCCTTCACTCCCTCGCCCAAAGGCCCCTAGCTCTTGGCCCCAGCCCTTTGGCCACAAAAATCCAAATTCAGCCAAAGCCTTTTGGCCACATGGGACACTTCGCCACCATCCAATCAGAACGGTTGTTACAAAATGCTACTTTTGGAAGGAAAGAATGTTTGCTCTTTCATACACAAACACACACATTGAATGATAGAGATGGAAGGGACCTCGGTGGCCATCTAGTCTGACCCCCTTTTCATTCAGGAGACTTACAGAATGATAGAGAGGGAAGTGACCTTGGTGGTCATCTAGTCTGACCTGACCCACCTTCTCATTCAGGAGACTTACAGAATGATAGAGAAGAATGGGAACTCAGTGGCCATCTAGTCTGACCTCCTTCTCATTCAGGAGACTTACGGAATGATAGAGAGGAAAGGGACCTTGGGGGCCATCTAGTCTGACCCACTTTCTCATTCAGGAGACTTACAGAATGATAGAGAGGAAAGGGAACTCAGTGGCCATCTAGTTTGACCTGACCCACCTTCTCATTCAGGAGACTTACAGAATGATAGAGATGAAAGGGAACTCAGTAGCCATCTAGTCTGACCCACTTTCTCATTCAGGAGACTCACAGAATGATAGAGAGGAAAGGGACCTCGGTGGCCATCTAGTCTGACACCCCTTCTCATTCAGGAGACTTACAGAATGATAGAGAGGAAAGGGAACTCAGTGGCCATCTAGTCTAACCCCACATTCTCATTCAGGAGACTTACAGAATGATAGAGATGAAAGGGACCTCACTTGCCATCTAGTTTGACCCCCCTCCTCATTCAGGAGTCTTACAGAGTGATAGAGAGGGAAGGGACCTCGGTGGCCATCTAGTCTGACCCCCCTTCTCATTCAGGAGACTTACAGAATGATAGAGATGGAAGGGGCCACAGTGTCCATCTAGTCTGACCCCCTTCTCGGCTAATGATCTCTCCCTGTTTGCAGAGAGAGAGAGAGGTCCGTTCATGCTGTGGGCATCTGGACGATCCCATGCCCTTTTCACCCCCTCCTCTGTCCATGTGGACAGCCCACAAAGTGTGTGTGGGGGGGAGAGAGATTGGAGGGCTAATGATCCCTCCCTGTTTGCAGAGAGAGAAAGAGGTCCATTCATGCTGTGGGCATCTAGACGATCCCATGCCCTTTTCACCCCCTCCTCTGTCCATGTGGACAGTCCACAAAGTGGGGGGGGGGAAAGAGTGTTGGAAGGGACCCTGAAGAAAAAGAGAGAGAGAAATGCGAAGGGAGTTTTATAGAGGAGCATGTAGCAGTGTGTTCCCCCAGTCAATATTCCTTTCGCATCTGCCTCGAGGCATTGTAAAAATTCCACAGATAATCATGACAAGCAAGTCATAAAGGGGCCCCAGACAGCAACCAGCTTTCCCTTCTGTCGTTTGCTAATAGAATCCTACCTATCTCTCTCTCCCACCCACCCGTCTTTTGTGAGGACCAATCTGATTGGCTTACCAAATTAGCTTGTTGTGAGGCAGGGAGTTCCACCAGCCAATTTAGCACCCCAGAAATTTGACTGGGAGACCAATTCTCCTGCTTGTGAAGAGGGCTGGGCTAGATGGCCTCTGAGGTACCATCCATCTCTATGACTCTGTGTCAGTTTCCTGCTTGAGGAGGGGTCCTGAGTAGAATTGGTATGTGTGGGTGTGTGTTTGTGGGTGTGAAAGAGCTCCCAATGCCCCCTCCCCATCCCACTTCTGGGGACCCTCAAGACGAATAAAGGAGGGGTGAAAAGAGGCATGGGTCCCCAAAGTGGGGGTGAGCAGGGGACTTTGTGGGGAAAAAATGGGAAGGCTAATGATCCTTTCCTTTTTGCAGAGAGAGAGATGTCTGTTCATACTCTGGGCATCTAGACGATCCCATGCCTTCTTCTCCGTTCATGTGTAGAGTCCCCAAAGTGTGTGAGGGGCTTTGGGAGCTCTTTCACACACACACACACACACACACACACACACACACACACACACACAGAGAGAGAGACACACATGATCAGCAGCAATGAACTTTTGTTTTCAACAAAGCTAAACTCCAATTCTTATCCCATCAATAGATATGGAATCAAAATCACCAAGTACAGAATTTAAAAAAGGAGCATGTGGTAAGCTGTTCCTATATCTCCTTGAAATGCTAATTGTTTTAGGAAACTCCTGTTTCTTTGGTGTGATATATGATAAAGGGCTCATGAGGTCTATTGCCCCAACTAAATGTGACCCGGTATGCCAATTTGTAGAATGATAACTCCTATCTTTTCCTCACTCTTTTGTTAATTCCTGTTTCTTTGAAGATGAGGAGCTTTTTCACACACACAAACACACATACACACACAGAGACATGTTTGTCTTTGGATTGCACTCACCCATTCTGGTGTTTTGGGAAATGTACAACATTAACACTTGATTTCAAATGGAAGCAATGAACACTCACACTTCGGAATGAGTTTGTCAGAAGTGAGGGTAGGGGGCCACCCCTGCCCTCCATCTATACACATTTAACAAGAGTTGGAAGGGACCTTGAGAGTCTACAAAGTGTGGGGGGAGGGGGGGAAAGACTTGGGGTCTAATGATCCCTCCCAGTTTGCAGAGAGTGTTCGTTGCTTCCATTTGAAATCAAGTGTTAATGTTGTATATTTCCCAAAACACCAGAACGGGTGAGTGCAACCCAAAGACAAACATGTCTCTGTGTGTGTATGTGTGTGTGAAAAAGCTCCTCATCTTCAAAGAGAGGTCAATCATGGATAGTCTAAGGGAGAAATGTTGGGGGTTAGGGGTTGACACTATTGAGTCCAGTAATGATTTCCAAGCTTCGACAACTCGATTGTTAAAGTCATATTTTTTACAGTCAGGTTTGGAGTGGTTAATATTAAGTTTGAATCTGTTGCGTGCTCTTGTGTTGTTGTGGTTGAAGCTGAAGTAATCATTGACCGGTAGGACGTTGCAGCATATGATCTTGTGGGGAATACTTAAATCATGTTTTAGGCGCCATAGTTCTAAGCTTTCTAGACCCAGGATTGTTAGTCTATTTTTATAGGGTATTCTGTTTCGAGTTGAGGAGTGAAGGGCTCTTCTGGTGAAATATCTTTGGACGTTTTCAAGGGTGTTGATGTCCGAGATGTGGTATGGGTTCCAGACAGATGAGCTGTATTCAAGGATGGGTCTGGCAAAAGTTTTGTAGGCTCTTGTGAGTAGTGTGAGATTGCCAGAGCAGAAGCTATGTAGGATCAGGTTAACAACTGTAGAAGCCTTTTTGGCGATATTGTTGCAGTGGGCTTTAGCACTTTGGTAATTCAATATTAGTATTCCAAGGTCTTTTACTGAGTGTGGGTTGGCTGTGAGAATTTGTTTATTCAGTTTATATATGAGGTTTGTGTTGTATCCTGTAATGGCTACCTTGTATCTCTGTAAATAGTTTGTTCCTTGTTAAAGCGCTGTCTGAGCTAGAATCAGGAAGTCACTCCTGATTGGCTCAGACGCGGCTGCTTTTGCTTTGGCGGGAACCGCAAATGTATAAAAGGAGCGGTTTCTCCCAGGTAGAGCAGACGGTACTAGCTGAAAGTCACTTACCTTTTCTGAGCTGAATAAAGGTACCGTTCTCTCTTAACCCTGCCTCTGGGTTTATTTCACTGGCGACGACGGATGAAAGAAACCACACGTGCAACATGAACAACCTCCAAATCGGCCGGGCTACCGAGTTCTTCGATCCCGAGAAGACTTCCTGGGACGACTACGTAGCCAACTTCGAGATCTTCCTCGAGGCAGCAGGAATATGGGACGCCGACGCCGATCGGAGACAGGCCATCTTCCTAAACTACTGCGGTCTAGAAATCCGCGCCCTCGCCCAGACTCTCACCGACCCGCTGCCAGCAAGATCCGTCGCTTGGGACGTCCTGCAAACCAAGCTCGCGAGCCATTTTAAGCCAACAAAACCAGCCATGGTTTTCCGGCACCAGTTCTCCAGAATGGCTCAGCGTGAAGCGGAATCAATCAACCAATTTGCAACGCGACTTCGAACGGTGCTTGCGAAATGCAAGTTTGACAACCTGGAAGCTCGCCTCACTGATGCCTTAGTCTTTGGCATGAGAAACGCCTCGGTCAGGAAGAAACTCCTCACCGAAGACGAACCGACCCTACAAACAGTGATTAAGCTAGCACAAACCGCAGAGGTCGCCGACGCCGCTGCTAAAGAGCTGATGGATCACGAAAGGAAAGAAGTCATTGCCAAGATAGACTCCACGTTTTCCCGCGCCGAGGACCCAGACGACCTCAGCCCACCAGCTCGCAACGAGGACAGCTGTTTCCTGCTGCAAGACCAGCCGAGACAACACAGATTTCCTCACCCCGCCGCCCCCTGCGCCGGCTGCCGAGGAAACCATCAGCACCAACGATGCCCCTTCCGGGACGCCATATGCCGCCGCTGCAACCGACGCGGCCACATCGCCGAAGCCTGCAGAGCATCTGCACCGGAGGAAACCTTCTCCACTCCGCGCCAGCAACGACCCCAGAGTCAAACACCTCAACCGCGAGAAAACCGACCTTTCCATTTTTCGGGCCGAAAGAACTACTCAGCCGCTAACCGCGACTACTCAAGAGGTAACACTCAATTTTCCGTGAATAACATGGCAACAAAAATGGGGGCAAGATTGTAATTTCACTACTTCTAAACAACAAGCCATGTTCTATGGAGCTTGACACGGGGTCTAAATACACCATTATGCCGTGGGAAAAGCTTAAATTGTACATGCCTAGCCTATCTAAATCTGAGCTAGTGCAAACCTCATTGGTAATTAGAGATTTTCAAGGGGGGATAATCTCTGTTCTGGGCAAAGTGAATGTACCTATCGTGTTTAAGAATGTTAAATGTACCCTGCCTATGATTGTTGTTACAGGGGCTAAGCACTCTCTCCTGGGGTTGGCTTGGATGGAACCTTTGGGAATTGAAATTTCTGGTATTTGTACTGTTAACGCTGATAGCATGCCTAACTTTTTACAAGAGTTCCCTGAAGTGTTTAGCCCCACCCTGGGATCGTATAAAGGGCCCCCTATCTCGTTTTCTATTGACCCCAAGGTCCCGCCTGTCCGGCTCAAACCTCGCAGGGTACCCCTTCCGCTCCTCCCCAAACTTGACCTACAGCTGGATAAGCTCATAAGCCAAGGCATTTTAGTTCCTGTGGAGCAGGGACCATGGGAAACACCCATAGTCACGCCTCTAAAACCAGATGGCTCCTTAAGAGTTTGCGCTGACTATAAATCTACGCCAAATAAAGCCCTCCAACACCACCCTTACCCCATTCCAGTGGTATAACAACTCCTGCACTCCCTGGGGGAAGGAAAGAGGTTTGCAAAGATCGATCTCGCGCAAGCTTATCAGCAGTTGCCTGTCGATGAACCGACAGCAAACACGCAAACAATTGTGACCCACAGGGGTGCCTTTAAATGTACCAGATTACAGTTTGGAGTAAGCATAGCCCCAGGGATATTCCAAAGCATAATGGAACGTTTGTTATCTGGGATAAATGGGGCCATTCCCTATTTTGATGACATCTTAATTGCAGGGGAAAACCAAGAACAGCTCAACAAAAGAATAAGGGAAGTACTTCAGAGACTTCAGGACAAAGGGTTAAGAATTAAGCCTGATAAATGCGTCTGGGGAACCAACAGTGTAGAATTCCTGGGTTATAAAATCGATAAGGAAGGCATCCACCCCACGACTGAGAAACTGAGAGCCATTAGAGAAGCCCCAGAGCCACAAAATAAGACTGAATTGCAAGCATTTTTAGGCCTTCTTAACTTTTACTCCGTCTTTTTAAAACAGAAGGCAACAGCAGCAGAGCCTCTACACCACTTACTCCAGAAAGAAAACCCTTGGACATGGGGGAGAACTGAGCACGAAGCCTTTGTACAAATTAAACAATTATTAACTTCTAAAAGTGTGGTAGTCCAGTATAGTACTTCGCTACCCATCAGGCTTACGTGTGACGCTTCCCCGTACGGCGTGGGAGAAGTCTTGGCTCACGTTTTGCCTAACAAAACTGAGGCCCCAATTGCCTTCTTTTCCAGAACGATGACCAATACTGAAAGAAATTATAGCCAACTAGATAAGGAGGCTCTAGCTTTAGTGGCAGAGGTGAAAAAGTTTCATAATTACCTTTTTGGAAGAAGTTTCGAATTGGTTACCGACCACAAGCCTTTATTAGGTCTTTTAGCCCCCAACAAGCCTACTCCTCCATTTATGTCCCCAAGATTAATCAGATGGGCCCTTTTCCTCTCAGGATACCAGTACGAACTCATCCATAAAGGGGGTAAAGCCATCAACCACGCAGATGGCCTCAGTAGGTGCCCCATGGCAGAGTTAGTGGAGGACCCTGCTCCATCTGCTGATGTCTTAATGATAGAGCTCGAAGACAACCCACTAACTACTGCAAGGGAGGTGGCTGCACACACGCAGCAAGATCCAATCCTAAAACAGGTGGTAAATTGTGTACTTAAGGGATGGCAAAATGACTCTGTGAAACCTGAATTGTGTGACTTCAAAACCAAAAGACTTGAATTGTCATTTGTAAAAGGTTGTCTGTTGTGGGGGGATAGAGTGATCATTCCTAAAAGCCTAAGGGTAAAAGTACTCGAAATGTTACATGTGGGCCATCCTGGGATTGTCAGGATGAAGGGCCTAGCCAGAGGGCACTTATGGTGGCCAGGTTTTGGATGCTGATATTGAAAACTGGGTAGCCAAATGTGACCCATGCCAAGAATCACGGCCTAACCCCCCCAAAACAACTCCAGCAGAGTGGCAGCAACCTGCCGGCCCATGGTCCAGGGTCCATATTGATTTTGCACGGCCAGTGGGGTCACAATATTTCTTAATAGTAGTGGATGCATTTTCCAAATGGGTGGAAATTATAGCAATGAACAACATAACCACAAGTGCCACCATCAAGGTGCTGCGCAGGCTGTTTGCTACCCATGGTTGCCCTGATATCCTAGTGTCTGACAATGGGCCACAATTAACGGCCAGGCAGTTTGAATTGTTCTTAGATAGTCTTGGGGTCAGACACGCACTCATCTCGCCTTACTCGCCCTGGGTTAATGGTTTGGCAGAACGCTACGTTCGCGTGGCAAAGGAAGCATTGCGCAGATCAGGCCCTGGAGATGTACAACAAAATTTGGACCAGTTTTTGCTAACCCAGCACATTACCCCAAACACTCACACGCACATAATCCCTGCTGAGTTACTAATGGGGAGAAAACTAAGGTCCCCACTAGATAGGTTACACCCAAGGTTTTGTACAAATAACCAAATGTATGTAAACCCTGAAAGACAAATGTATTTGGGTCAAAATGTGTTTGTAAAATTTTTTGATGGAGGTGTAAACTGGATGAAGGGAATTATTGTTAAACAAACTGCTCCTAAAACATATATTGTAAAACTGGAGGATGGTCGAATGTGGAAGCGGCACATTGACCACGTGAGGAAACGCATAGAAAACTCCCTGGAGCAAACCGCTGACACAGACTCTCCCAATTTAACAGACTTTCACACGCAACCCGATTTTATAGACATTCAAATGGACTTATCGGGTCAGAGAGAATCCTCCAGCGACGCCGAACCATCTTCCTCCTCCGAAGTCAGCGTTGTGCCTGCCAGGCCAAATCAGCAGGTTGGAGCCCAAAACAGGCCCCAACCGCGCCGGGGGAGCAACAGCGAGCCGACCTCCACCGTCGGCAGCGAGGACGCAACTGAACTGCGCAGGTCGGAGCGAGCCTCGCGGAGACCAGGCAGATTGGACGACTTCGTCACATGGCTTTCGTGATGGATGTATCCAAACTAAGGAGGGAGGGTGTTGTATCCTGTAATGGCTACCTTGTATCTCTGTAAATAGTTTGTTCCTTGTTAAAGCGCTGTCTGAGCTAGAATCAGGAAGTCGCTCCTGATTGGCTCAGACGCGGCTGCTCCTTGCTTTGGCGGGAACCGCAAATGTATAAAAGAAGCGGTTTCTCCCAGGCAAAGCAGACGGTACTAGCTGAAAGTCACTTACCTATTCTGAGCTGAATAAAGGTACCGTTCTCACCTAACCCTGTCTCTGGGTTTACTTCACCCCCGATTTGGTGGTGGGGTGTGAATGCTTGTCTGGTGGTGAGCACTACTCACAGAGCACCTGTTTTATGTTGTGTGTGTGTTCATATTTTTTTTTTAAAAATCAATAAAAATATTAAATAAAAAAAGATATTTCAGTTTGCCTGCAAATTGCATAATGCTTCTGAACATCTACAGATGAGATCTACATCTCACTTTTAATTTTATGTTGATTATGCACATGCCTTTAAAATTAATCATGACTCCTAGTGACTGCCTGTAGTAATCCCTGCAGTATTCTCAATATCATTTTTGGAAGTGATGGGCTCTTGCCTTCTTTCTAAAGCTAAGAGTGAATGATTGGCTCAAAGTCACCCTTCATTCCCAAGGCAGAACTAAAACAGTCACCTTGTTTTAGCCTGCAATGTTGACTTATCTAATAATAAATGTTCTCTGTAGCCTAATGCTTTTAACCACTATTCCAAACTGGTTCTCTCACTTTAATTTAGTTTCTTGATAATTTTTGAGGTTTATTTGCAGTTGCCAGTTTGGTGTAATAGGATGGTTATAATGTGTTGACTGGGATGATTTATAAAGATAGGCAATTTGGTGTCTGTTGTTCATGAATAATGTACACTTTTTAAAATAGTAGAATATAAATAGCAATACTTAAAACAATTGGACATCATTGTTAACTAACAGACAATATTTTAAACCTCTGTACTGCTAATACTGCTTGCGATAATTCAAGCCACTCAGAGCCACTCAGAGCTAAATTGTTTTTCTGTGAGATATTCCACCAAAATATTCTTAGTGGGTAGATCTCAAAGGGGGGTGGAGAAACATTATTCTGTTCTCCTCCTCTTTACATATTCTCTTCCCTCCTCTCCTCCTTCCCCATTACATTCCTATCCAGACAGAATAAATCCTTCAGCAGCATTCTTTATCCATGGCTGTTTGATGTAGTTCCAGCAACTTCAAACACAAGAATAATCCAAACTTGTTAAAGTCGAAATGGCTTAGATTCCTCTGTCAGGGGAACAGGCAATAGCCACAATGCAGTCTGATTGTCATGAGTATGGCTGGATATGAAATGCCCTGGGACAAACTGGCTGTACGGCCTTTCCAGCCCTTGTTTTGATGCATCTTTTGTAAATCTGTTACCAACTAAACAAGAGACAGAACCCCCCTGAGTAGCTTTACTGCTGTGCTAAAAACAATGTTATGGGAATAGAAGCTCAATGCAAGACACACAAGAAAACTTCAAGGAGGGTCTGAATTAGTATGCTTGTATTGAAGGGGTTGGCTGTCCTTAAGAATTTCACAGCCCTTCTTTTCAAGTCTTGGAACTTCCTTGCCTCTTTCATATGCCGCAGAGTGAGCTAATTCCTGAACAACATTACTTTCTAGAAGGCAGTGCCTTCCAGATGGTTTTTTAGCATCTCTCATTATTGCCAGACAGCATGGTCGAGGGGGTGGATTCCACATATCTCTGAAGGATCCCATAGTAAAGAAGATTGTGCTGCAAATATACCACTCAGGCAATTAGGCAGCAAGTCCTCTTTTTCAGGTGGCTATAAAAGAAGAAGGGGTGGTCCCTTCTTTGCCTACCTCCCTACTCCCCATAGGCATCATCAGAAACCACAGAACACTATCTCAAGTGTTTAAAATAAAAAATGTAAATGTAAATTATCCTGCTTCTTTCACATACTGTAGCATTGTAGATAAAAGATCAAAGTTCATCACTTTCCATTTGTAATCCCCCTGTATATAGTACTAAATAGCGATGAAGAACATAAGCAAAATATTTGTTGTGTTATCACAAATTATTTGCACCCACATTGTGGTGAATTGTTAAAAATCAAAGATTATATATATATTATCAATGAAAAATACAGACGTACTTCAGAATTCCATGTCCCTCCTTTTATTATTACTTGTCTAAATGGTAGAGATAAATAACTTGTGGTCCTTTAGATTTGGTTGAATTCCAATTACAGTCATGCCTAGTCAGCATGGCTAGTGATGAAGAATTATGTGAGATGTAATCCAACAACAATTGGACCTTCTGTTCAATTCTTTGTATTTCTAGGTTGGTAGTTATTTAAATGTAACTTTTTAAAATAAAAAATATAATCTTTATTGAAAATAAATGGGAAAGGGATACATAAAATAAGAGGACTGTGCAGGTACAATACAAATGTATAGGAACTTTAAGTGTATAGTTGTACATCAAGTTACACATTTATATACAGTGATCCCCCGGTTATTGCGTCCCCGACCATTGCGAACAGGCTAATTTGCGATTTTTGAACCCGGAAGTCAGAACACCATCTGCGCATGCGTGCCTTTTTTTTCTATGGGCACGCATGTGTAGATGGCGCCGGGCAGATCAGCTGCTGGGCGGCTTCCCTAGGTCTTCCCCCTCTTGGCGGGCATCAGCGAGGAGTTTCCCCACCGCCCACGCAAACTCCTCGCTGCTGCCGCTTCGCTCGGGCCGCTTCCCAGCTGAGTACTCAGCTGGGAAGCGGCCCGAGCGAACAGCTTGTCCGCAGCCTGCCTGCCCGCGCGCCCGCGGCTCGCGCGCCCTTCTCCCGCCCACGCCGTTCGCTCGGGCCGCTTCCCAGCTGAGTACTCAGCTGGGAAGTGGCCCGAGCGAACGGCTTGTCCGCAGCCTGCCTGCCCGCGCGCCCGCGGCTCGCGCGCCCTTCTCCCGCCCACGCCGTTCGCTCGGGCCGCTTCCCAGCTGAGTACTCAGCTGGGAAGCGGCCCGAGTGAACGGCTTGTCCGCAGCCTGCCCACGCCGTTCGCTCCCCCTCTTGCTGGTGGGAGAGCGAGAAGCCCTCCCCAGCACCCGCTCGCCCCGCCCTTCGCCGCTCGCTCGCCCTTCGCTCGGCCACCCGCCGTTCGCTCGCTGCTCACCCGGGTTTGGGGGGGTGCTGGCAAGCCGCCCATGCCAGCGCCGACGTTTTAAAACAGCGGCGCGGCTTTCCAATGAGTCCCGAAGACAAATGCGGAAGTTTGACGTTTGTCTTCGGGACTAATTGGAAAGCCGCGCGGCTGTTTTAAAACGTCGCCGCCGGCATGGGGGGCTTGCCAGCACCCCCCGGACCCCCAACCCGGGTTTGGGGGGCTGCTAGGAAGCTCCCCATGCCGGCGGCGACATTTTAAAACAGCCGCGCCGCCCCCAATCTTCGGCTCCTCGCTAGCGCTGTGGGAGTAAAAACACCATCTGCGCATGCGCAGATGGTGTTTTTACTTCCGCAGCGCTACTTCGCGAAAACCCGCTCGTTGCGGGGGGTCCTGGAACGGAACCCTCGCAACGAGCGGGGGATCACTGTATAGAAAAAAGAGAAAAAAGGAAGAAAAAAGGGGAAAAGGAAGAAAGGAAACAAAAAGAAAGAAACAACAAGAAAAGAAAAGAGAAAAAAGGAAAAAAGGAAATGCATTCATATCTATAAATTTATCAAGTATTGTAATTGTTATTAAATTATCTGTTGACCTGATTACTCTGCAACTTCTAAGATCTTTACTATCAGTATACATAATATTTGTGAAATTCTGAAATTGGATTTGGGTTAACATTTTTGTCATTTTGAACTCTTTGTCTTTTTTCATTGATTTTTGTTGTTGTTTTGTGGATTTGTGGGGTGGTTGTTTGGATGGAAATTATGGACTTCATGTTAAATTTATGTACTGTCTTTTCTCCAGCCAAATATACCACTTATTCTAATCTTTGCAAAATTCTGATTCTTCTTTGTCCTGTAGCTCAAGGATAGAAACAGAAACATAGAAGACTGACGGCAGAAAAAGACCTCATGGTCCATCTAGTCTGCCCTTATACTGTTTCCTGTATTTTATCTTACAATGGATATATGTTTATCCCAGGCATGTTTAAATTCAGTTACTGTGGATTTACCAACCACGTCTGCTGGAAATTTGTTCCTAGGATCTACTCCTCTTTCAGTAAAATAATATTTTCTCATGTTGCCTTTGATCTTTCCCCCAACTAACTTCAGATTGTGTCCCCTTGTTCTTGTGTTCAGTTTCCTATTAAAAACACTTCCCTCCTGAACCTTATTTAACCCTTTAACATATTTAAATGTTTCAATCATGCCCCCCCTTTTCCTTCTGTCCAGATTGAGTTCATTAAGTCTTTCCTGATACATTTAAAAAAAAAAGTGTTTATTGAATATTTACAAGTATAAAAGACAGTACAATACAATATATTGACGAAACAAGATGTTCATGCAATGTAAATATAATCATCGTTTTCATTGATATCGAACATGCCACATCAAACGGTAACACCAGACACCCCTTTTCCCCCCTCCCCACCCCCGCTGCCCGTTTGCAGCTATGTTTTATTTTATTTTCCTGGTTGTTTATATCAGCGAAATCTTATCTCTTTAAATTTGTACAATTGTTGATCTTAGTTTTTCTTTTTTAAATGTTATGTTTGGTATTATAATTGTTATAGCTATATTTAATTTGGGTCTCTGAGAAGGAGTCAGCAAATAAATAAAGTGTTGCAGTTATTATCTGTTGTGATTCAACCTGAGGCTCCTCAGGGACCGGCTGCGTCTCTGCTGGATCCATGCCCGGAGGAGGAGGACAGTGAACAGGAGGGGGAGGAACAGGCAGACGGGGGAGAGGAAAGTCAGGAAGAGGAGGAGGGAGAGCAGCCTGAGATGTGGAAGCACAGGCCATAATAGACATGAGACAGCGACGTGCTGCTCAGAGACGGGACCAATTAGAAAGGTATTTGCACCATTGAATTGGCAACAGCTGGGTTTGGGTGTGTTTCTCCTCAGCAGGGTTGAAAAAGGCAGGCCAGCCCTTATAGCCTTGTGGAGCGTTATCGAATGGAAGTTCTGTGACCCTGCTCTGCATCTTGGCATCTCTGATCTTGGCTTGTGGCCTAGAAATCTGGAAGACTTGGGGGAGGCGTAAGTTTGTTATCTCCAGCGTTGTTTTTGACAGCAAGTATCCTGTCTTATTTCATGGCCTTCGTGAAACATCTATGAAGTTCCAGCGTGTTCCTATTTGGAAGGACAGTTTTTGTTACCTGTGTTTGCTTTGACTTATATAAACTGCCTTTGCTTTTTACCAGTGTGTCTGGCTTCTTTTTTGAGTTGGTGTTGGCTTCTGGAGGGACCCAGACAGAACATTATCTAATTATTTTTGTTCGGTTCTTTGTTTTTGTATTCAGTCTTGTTTATTTTTTATTATTTCTTTCCTTATCTCTCTCCCTTGCGTTGATCCAATTGTAGAACTTATCCCATGTGACTGTGTTTTGTATTTCCGTGTTATCTTTCAGTTTTTGTGTTAAAGAGTCAAATTCGGCACAGTCTAATATTTTTTTAATCAGGTCTCTATCTGTTGGTACTTCTTCTCTTTTCCAATTTTGGGCTATTGTTATTCTGCTTGCGTTTATAATGTGTTGGATTATGTAGTATTCTTTTTTCTTTAGTTTCATATCTATTATCCCTAATAAGAAAATCTCTGGTTTAAGTAAAAGGTTAATTTCCGTAATTTCATAGATCCAGGTTCTGATTTTGATCCATAATGTTTTTATTTTTTGGCAAGTCCACCACATATGGAAAAATGTTCCATTCGTATTTGCGCATCTCCAGCAGTTTGGCTTAGTTTTAGGGAAAATTTGTGCTAGTCTTGATGGTGACATATGCCACCTGTAGAACATTTTTATATTGTTTTCTTTATATGCTACTGATTTCATGATTTTATAGTTCTTTTTCCAAATTGTCTCCCATTGATCGATATAGATGTTGTATCCAAAATTCCTTGCCCAGCTGGTCATTGATCCTTTTACTATTTCGGTTTCCATTTCATAATTTATTAAGTAATTATATATTTTTGTTATAAAATTTTTTCCCCTCCTAATATTAATTTGTCAAGGATTGTGTCTTGTGCTAGTATTCCTTCGTTTAATATATTTTTGCCATTTTGAGAATATTAATCTATATGGCCACCAGTCAATGTTTATATTTTGATCTGCTAGCTCTTCTCTTGTTTTTATATTACCTTCTGTATTTAATAAATGGTTGTAAGTTATCATCTTTTTAAATTCTGTGATGTTCGGGTGGGTAAGAGCTTCCAGACTGGAGTACCATCTAGGTATTTTTGTATAGTGATCTTTTTTTATTTTTGACCATGTTGCTATTAAAGCGTCTCTGATCATGTGGTTTTTAAAGTAAGATGGGATTTTTTGATATTGGTTCCATAAGATGTTGTGCCAGCCAGAAAGCATATCATGGCCTTCTAGTGCCAATAGCCTTTCGGATTTGATCTCTATCCAATCTTTGATCCAGAGTAGATTAGTTGCAAAATAGTATGCTTTAAAATCAGGAAGGCCCAAACCTCCTTGCTTGGTTTTATCTTGTAACCATTTTAATCTTATTCTGGGCCTTTTGTTGTTCCATATAAATTTAGAGATGACTTTGTTCAATTTATTAAAGAAGTGGTTGTCTAGTTTTATCGGGATTGTTTGGAAAAGGTATAAGAATTTCGGCAGGATTGACATTTTGATTGTCGCTATTCTACCCAGTAGCGAGATTTGCAGTTTGTTCCAATCTTTTAATTGTTTCTCAGTTGTCTTCAATAATATTTCATAGTTATTTTCCTTAATGGTACTACATTTTTTTGTAAGTGAGATCCCTAAGTATTTGACTGTTTTAGCGATTTTAATTTTCAAAATTTCTTCCAAAAATTTTTCTTGTTCTTTCATCATATTTTTAGTTATAATTTTAGTTTTTGGGGTGTTTATTTTTAGGCCTGCTACCCTGCTGAAATCCTCCACCTCCTCCATTTTATATTTCCCTGATTCCAGTGGGTTTTCTAGTATCAAGACTAAGTCATCTGCATAAGCCTGCAGTTTGAACTCTTGACCTTTGATTTTCAGCCCTCTTATTTTTACATTGGCTCTGATCTGCCTTAACATGGTTTCTGTAGGAAGAATGTATAATAGAGGAGATAATGGGCAGCCTTGGCGAACCCCTTTTTCAATTTGAAATTTGTCCGTTAGGTCCCCGTTAATTGCGATTCTTGTATATTGTTTATAATAAATTGTCTCAACCATTCTGATAAATTTGGGGCCAAATTTCATTTGTTTTATTAATTCCGTCATAAATTCCCAATTTAGATTGTCAAATGCTTTTTGGGCGTCTAGGAAGATAAGGGCCAATTGTTTATCCGAATGTTTTTCATAGAATTCTAGGACGTTCAATATTATCCTTGTGTTATTTCTAATGTACCTGCCAGGTAGAAAACCGTTTTGGTCCGGATGTATCTTGTTATTTAAGATTATTTTTAATCTGCTTGCCATTATGCTCATAAAAATTTTGTAGTCCACGTTTAGCAAGGAAATAGGTCTATAATTTTGGATTCTATGTTTCTCTGCTTTGTTTTTAGGGATTAGACTCATGATTGCCTCCATCCAGGAGTTGGGCATTAGACCTTTTTATAATACTTCATTATATAATACTAGTAGGAGGTCTCCTAAATCAGTGGAGAATTCTTTATAAAATTCACAGGTGATACCGTCTGGGCCTGGGGATTTATTATTTTTCAAATTTTTTATTGTTTCCTCCAGTTCAGTTATCGTAATTTCTTTGTTTAACATTTTTCTTTCACTATCGGTCAATTCTCCCGGTTCAGATTTTGTTATGTACACCTTTTGTTCCTCTAACAGTTTTATTTCTCTTTTATATAGTTCTTTATAATAATCAGTGGCAATTTGTTTTTTCCTTCTATCGTAGTTTGTCTCTCTCTTTTGTTATCCTCTAACGATTGAATATATCGTTCATTTTCTTCTTTTTTGAGTTTGTAGGCTAACCATCTACCCGGCTTGTTTGCATTTTCAAAGTGATCTAATTTAGCCCTTTTTAATTTCCACGTTAATTCATCCTGAGCCATTAAATTAATTTGATGATTTAGTTTATCTTTTTCCTCTTTTAGTTTCTCATTTGAAATGTCTTGTTGTAAATCTGTTTCTAATTGTTTAATTTTTACTTGGTAGTCTTTAATTTTTTGGTTTTTAATTTTCTTTGCTTTGGAAGAATATGAGATAGTGATTCCCCTTATGTATGCTTTTCAGGTGTCCCATAGATTTTGTGTAGAAGTCTCTTCATTCCAATTATAAAGGTTAATTCCCTTTTTACCTGATCAATATAGTTTTTCTCCTTAAGTAGCAATTGGTTTAGGGACCATTTTAGAAAGTTTTTTTTTTGGTTCTTTTATCTTAACTATAATTGGGTGGTGATCTGCCCATATATTGGGACCAATCTCCACTTGTTCTATACACTTATCCATATCCAGATCTCCCCAAGCCATGTCTATCCTTGACCACGATTGATGCGGGGATGAAAAAAAGGTATATTCCTTATTTCCCTGATGTCTTTCTCTCCATAGGTCTAGTAGATTGAACTCTCTTGCTAATTCAAAAAACTTATTAGGTAAGATTTTCCTATCCTGGCTTTTTTTTCTTTACTGTTTTATAGTCTTTTTTGTGTCATGGATTGCATTGAAATCTCCTATCATGCAGATGTTCTTCCCTTCTAATTGTGTTACTTGATCGTTTATTTTTTGATAGAATTCTGATTGGTTTGTGTTTGGGGCATATATCACCATCAAGACTGTGGGATTTTGACCAATTTTAATTTTCAGATTAAGGATTCTTCTGTCTGGATCTGCGTAAATTAGTTCCGGTTGTAACCTCTCTTTTACGTATATTGCTATTCCTCTTTTTTTGTTTCTGCTAGCGCTGTGAACAATTTCCCTAGTTTTTTGTTTATAAGTAAGTTCTGGTCTTGTGATCTAATGTGTGTTTCTTGCAAACAAATTATGTCTGCTTCTTCTTTCTGGAGCTTAATCATCATTTGTTTTCTTTTTATAGGTGAGTTTAACCCATTTATATTGATTGAAAATATTTTAAGTAGTTTCATTTTTTTTCTTCTTTTATTTGAATGAGTTTGTTTCCTTTTTTGGTTTATTTGTCTCTTTCTTTTTTTTAACACTGTTTATTTAACTCTTTATTTATTTATTCGCTGATATTCCTTTTCTTTATTTGTTACTTGTTATTTCTCTGTAGTTATGTGTCTATTTTGTTGTTGGTGTTGTGGGATTTTCTTTCTACTTCTTTTTCGCTGTTGCCCTCGTTGTCACTCTGCTTTCTTCTCTTGAGTTAAGATCTTTCTCACTTTCTAAGCTTTGTTGTCCTTTTTCACTTTCTTCTAATCTGGTCTGAGGACCCCCTTCAGGACCGGATGTGGTTTCTCCTTCCAAATTGTCAGCTTTCTCGAATGAGTCAATTTTAAACTTTTTGCCTTTCCAAGTTACCAGTAAGCCCTCTGGAATCAGCCATCTGAAAGATATTTCTTTCCTCATCAATTTGGCAGTCAGAAAGCGGAACTCTCTGCGCCTCTCTCTTATTCTCTTGGGTACCTGTTTTAATATGGTTATTTCTCTATCGTTATACAGTATTTGTTCGTTTCTGGTGCTTCTGTAAATTGCATCTCTTGCGGGGTTTTTTGTAAAACGAATATGTACCTCTCTTGGAACTTTGTTCTTTTTTGCATAGTTGATTTGGATCCTAAAGACCTCATCTATGTGGTTCCTCACTTCGTCCTCGTCTATTTGTAGATTTTCAGTTAATATCTTCACCATTTTGGAAGTTAGATCTTCATCCGCCTGTTCAGGGACATTTTGAAAGCGGAGGTAGTAGGAAGCTTTCTCCATCTCTAGTACTGCTACAGCCCCTTCCAACTCCTTATTTTCCGCCTTTAGCCTTCCCTCGGCAAGAACGATATTGTTATCCGTTTTTATTATGTTGGCTTCCATACTTCTGATTCTGAGTTCGTGGTTGTTGACCGCATCTTGGACAGATTCCATTTTTGCGTCTAGGCCTTCTATCTTATCTGCCATTTTCTCAAAATTTTTATTGGTTTCTTCTTGATTTTTTACCATTGTTTCCTGGGTTACAGTGGAAGCTTCTTGGTGTCTCGCCATGAATTCTTGGATAAGGTCCAGAGAGGCCTGAATTGATTGTAAGGTCGGTAGTTGACTTTGTTTCTCTGTAGAGGCCATCTCCGTAATCTGCTTCGGGTTAGAGATGTTTGGGCTTCCTGCGATAGTTGTTTTCTTAGATGTTTTAGTGAAGGTTGTTGACATACTTGAAAGGCTTTTACTTGTGATATTAGTAATGTAGAGTTCGTTGTTCGTTTTTTTCTAATAGATTTTCTAATATACTTCCCTTTTTAAAAGCGGTGTGTTTCTCTTATAATTTTTCTAAGATTGTTTAAGTTTGGGTTAAATTGACTCGTCTCAGTTATATAAATTTACAAGTTTAGATCATTCCTCCGATTGTCCTCAGACCATTCTCCTTAATTCTGCTTTTTATTTCATCATAATATATGTCTATCTCGAAGAATTGAGGGATTTGCTATACTTTGATAGCTGCTAAAATACCAGATTGCTGATAGGGTTTGCTGAGTATGTAATTTATATTATCACTATTAATTTAATTTAATTTAATTCATTCAGTGAATCACCGCCTAGTCTCAGATGAACCACTTTTCCAAGTCAATCTTATCTTTTCTAAATCCTCAAATAATACAAGATATGCTATAGATAAATCAATTAAATAAATCAATTAATTAAATCTGATAAATAGTACAAAGCTTATGTAGATTGTATAGCTAAATAAAAAGGAGTCACTAACAATGACAATAAATATGGTTTTGTAATCTAAAAAATGTATACTTATGCTTATATACTATCTAATAATTATTAATAAATATTAATAAATGTTATCATAAATATTGCAGTTCATAAAATGGATTTATCACTTTATCAATTATCAAATATCAAATATACTGATTTTCAATTTATCAATTTATCAAATACTGATTGTCAAATCTATTAAATCTATTAATAATTAATAATATTAACAATTAATTAACAGTTAATAATAAAGGTTTAAGATTAAGAAGATTTAGGATATTTAAGATATTTAAGATATATTAATTAATAAGTAAACAAGTTTTATTGACAAGTAAAAAGTAAGAGAAAGAACAAAAGAAAAAACAATCTAAAAGTACCGTGTTTCCCTGAAAGTAAGACAGTGTCTTACTTTCTTTTTATCCCCAAAAGCCCCACTATGTCTTACTTTCGGGGTATGTCTTATATTGGAAAAAAATTGTCGCATTTTTTGTTTTAACCATAAAATTAACATTTAGACGCGGTGACGTACGGAGGGGGGCTGCGCTGAATTCGGCAGGAGGCGGCGCTCATTAAGATCAGAGGGAGGTGGCAGACGCGGCGACGTATGGAGAGGAGGACGGTGCGGACGTGGGCAGGAGGCGGCGCGCAGCTAGATGAGAGGGAGGCGGCAATACCCCCGTGTTTTCCCGAAAGTAAGACATATGTAAGTAAGTAAGAAAGTAAGACATACTTTCGGGGTACGGCTTATATTAGCCGAAACCCCTGAAACCCCCGATACGTCTTACAATCGGGGGTGTCTTACTATCGGGGAAACAGGGTAGTAGATAAGTAATAAGAATTCAACTTTCCCGGCTGAGCTAAGGTGTTTGTCCTTCCTCTTTTGTGGGTTCCTTGCTTCTCGTTGCCTCTCGTCGTCTCTCGACGTCTGTTGTAAATGGTCTCCCTGTCTCCTCGGCTCTCGTTTCCCTCTGCGTTGTTTTTCCGCCACTTCACAAGTGTTTCAAAAACCCCCGATTGCTCTCCCGGCCTCAAAAAGAGGCAAAATAAATTGATAAACCTTTCTTCTGCTTCTGCTCCCTCTGCTTTCTCTTTCTATTCCTTTCTTTTTCTTTCTTTTGCTCAGACAGCGCCCATTGCACCACTACTCTGCCGCTCCGAAATCCTTCTTTCTCCCTCCTTCACCCTCCGCGTCTTCTTTCTCCTCAGTATTTGTCTCCGCCACTCCTCTTTCTGGGTTAGATCGTGAAACGCCGTTCTTCTGCTCTACTGCTCCTCCCACCAGCAAACACACCGAGATCAAGCCGGGACGCCTTTCTTCACTCCCCTTCCTCTCCGCTCTTTCCTCCTCTCACAATGCAGTGCCCGCCATTCACTTCCTCTTACTCACTCCAACTTCCTTTTACTTTCTTCCGCTTGTGCTCCAAACACAACGATTGCCGCTTTACCGCACTCCAGGAGACACACAACTCACCGAAAAGTAGCCTCAACACCGTCTGGTTTAAAATAATGATGGGCTACTATTGCGCTCTGCCGATTCCGCTGATTACACTGACTGTGACTTCGACTCCCTGGTGATGATTTGGCGTGCTGGGCCTTCGGGTTGAGGGTAAACCACAACTTTTTCTCCCGTCCATTCACGGGGATTCGCCTCTCCACCGGGGGGGATTTGCGCACCCCTCCTTGCTTGAGACTTCCCCTCTCTTCAGCACCCTCGACCATGAGGAACTGTCTCCGTTATCATGGCTAATGAATGAAAACTTCGAGTACAAACCTGGAGCCCCAAATCTGCACGTCGCGCCGGCCTTGCCCCGCCCCGGAAGTCACCTCTTTCCTGATACATTTTATGATTAAGACCTTCCACCATTCTTGTAGCCCGTCTTTGGACCCGTTCAATTTTGTCAATATCTTTTTGTAGGTGAGGTCTCCAGAACTGAACACAGTACTCCAAATGTGGTCTCACCAGCGCTCTATATAAGGGGATCACAATCTCCCTCTTCCTGCTTGTTATACCTCTAGCTATGCAGCCAAGCATCCTACTTGCTTTTCCTACTGCCCGACCACACTGGTCACCCATTTTGAGACTGTCAGAAATCACTACCCCTAAATCCTTCTCTTCTGAAGTTTTTGCTAACACAGAACTGCCAATGCAATACTCAGATTGAGGATTCCTTTTCCCCAAGTGCATTATTTTACATTTGGAAACATTAAACTGCAGTTTCCATTGCTTTGACCATTTATTTAGTAAAGCTAAATCATTTACCATATTACAGACCCCTCCAGGAATATCAACCCTATTGCACACTTTAGAGTCATCGGCAAATAGGCAAACCTTCCCTACCAAGGATCATTTTTGTCAGCTCAGCACATTCATGTGTTTTATTAATAAAGTTTAAAGTAGATGGGGTGTGATCCAGTTTCCAGATTTGTGCAAATGTTATTTTTGCAATTGTTAGTATATTTACCAGTGGGTATCTATCTTCTTTGTCTAGTGGTTGTCTAATTATCCCTAAAATAAATAGTTCCGGTTTTAAGGGGATTGGTTTCTGAATAATTTGGATTAGGTATTTTTTAATTTTTAACCAGAAATTACTAGTTTTGTGGCACATTCACCAAAGATTCTGGTTCCGGCGGGGCAGCAGGAAGGAAACGGAGGTCTGCTGCTCCACTAGACTACAGGGGAAACATCATGAATATAGATTGAGTAATCGAGCCCAGCATGTTCTTTGTCCCCTGGAGTGGTGAGAAGTCCAACCTTCTAAAGACCCCGAAACGGCATCTCCCCGTAGTGGCTTAGTTCTGCTGTGGCCACGGATGCACTGGGAACCAGTCAGCTGGGGAGTGGAAGATGGCGGCTGCCGGTGAAGTTGACGCCGATTGAGATCTAAGGATTAAGCCCCAGTGCCAAAAGACCAAATCGAGCTGAGACGGGCTGGAAGCGGGAGAGTAGGTGAGAGCTACTGGCTGCTGGCACTGGACTGACTAAAACAACTGAGACAGCCAAATTGAGGCAGCCTGATCCACCGGACAGACCTGTGACACCGGAATGCTGAATGGTGGGAGTGTTCGGCGTTGGAAGGCCAGTCGGCTGGAGGGCTGCATGGAGAAGTTGAGGTGGCCAACACTGAGAAGGAGGCTGACGAGAAGGCGAGGAGGCCAAGGAGAACACAATGAATACCAACGGATCATGAATACCAACGGGCTGTGTGGAACCTCCGGATACCGCTGGGAGCACGGAGAGCTGGAAAGGTTACCTGGTGAGAATAGTGGTCAATGGAGGGCGACCAGAAGAGTCGGGGGTGCCTTAGAGACGGAGGAGATGGAGGTGGCAGCCGAGATACACAGAGACATATGGAAAGAAACTGGGAGCCCTGGCCGATGGCAGCGGCCAACTTGGACATTCCCACTAGACAATTTTAGAACTCAGCTGACTTAGAACTTGGTACCTTTTTGCTGCTGACTTGATTAATGAATTATTGACTATTCCCTATATTCATAATAATTAATATTTATAGCTTGTATAGTACTTAGTTTTATTTTTATATACATTATTCTTTTTTACTGTTTTAACTACTAGTAATTTAATCTATATTTTAATTAAATTATTGGGGGGGTTAATTGGACAGATAATTGGGGGGTTGAAATAATAATGGTACAGATGGGGTGAATGGGAATGATATGTATGATACATTTGGCCCACCTGGCGTTAGAGAGGCAGGAGGAGAGGGGGCACTTATCTCTGGGGTGGCAGAGGGTCAGAATATTCCAGTGTTGCTGGGGAGAGGCAGATATGGTGGGAGCCACGGAACTAGCTGTTCCAGGGGAACGAGTGACTGCTGTTTCATAGTGATCCCTTGTTCCGGTTCTGTGAGCTCAACTCAGGACACTGGTAATGAGTGTAATTCTGGCCCTAGGCTCAAGCTGCTGCTACTCAATGCCAGGTCAGTGGTAAATAAAGCTCTCCTCATCTGGGATTTGATCCTGGATGAGGAGGCCGACCTGGCATGTGTGACTGAAACCTGGCTGGGCCCAGAGGGAGGAGTTTCTCTATCTGAAATTTGTCCAGCCGGGTTCCAGGTATTGCATCAGCCTCGACCCCAGGAAAGGGGGGGAGGAGTGGCTATTATAGCCAGGGAGATCCTTTGCTTGTGTAGACTCATTGCTCCAGAGATTGCGGGTTGTGAATCCCTCCTGGTGAAGTTGGACTTAGGGGTTCAGGTGGGCTTGTTGCTCACGTATCTGCCTCCCAGCTGCCTGTCAACAGCCCTGCCTGTGCTGCTAGAGGAGGTAGTGGGTTGGCGGTGTGGTTCCACAGACTCATAGTCTTGGGGGACTTTAACCTACTGTCGCTCGGCAAAACCTTTTGTCTTCTTGATACCTTGATTTTATTTGATTGTAAGGCCACCAATCTATTCTTATTCCATTTTTTTCTAATTGCTCCCTTGTTCTCAATTCACCTCTTCCATCCAGTAATTGATAATAATTAACCATTTTATTTAAATCTTTTGTGTTGGGATGCATTATAGCCTCCATACTAGAAAACCATTGTGGGATTTGTGGGTAATGTGTTCTTTTAATCCTGGTCCATACCTCAAAAATTGAATTTCTAATAATATGCTGTCTAAAATATTTATGGGTTCTATCTTTCCTGTCCCATAGAAAGGCGTGCCACCCTACCATCAAATCATGGCCTTCTAATAATAATAATCGTTTATTCTCTAATCCAGTCTTTTAGCCAATCTATAATTGATGCATTATAATATAGTTCAAAATCAGGTAACCCGAAACCCCCTTGCTTTTTATTGTCCTGTAAATACTGTATTTTGATCCTTGGTTTTTTCCCTGCCCAGATAAATTTTGTCATAATTTTCTTGAGTTTTTGAAAGAAGGGTTTTTTTTTAAGATAACAGGAATTGTTCTAAATAAATATAATATTTTAGGTAGAATAGACATTTTAATTACAGAAATTCTTCCCATGAGAAAGATCTGTAGTTTGTTCCATTTTTCCAATTTTGTACAAATTTCTTTAATCAGTACTGTGTAGTTGTCTTCTTTGATTGTTATTGCCTTTGAGGACAGATTTATGCCCAGATATTTAACTCTTTTTACAATTTGTAGTTCTAATTTATTTTCTAATATTTTCTTTTCTTTATTTATCAAATTTTTGGTCAATATTTTAGTCTTTTGTTTATTAATTTTTAATCCCGCTACTTTCCCAAATTTGGTAACTTCATCCAGTAATTTCCCGCCGCATTCAATGGGATCTTCTATATTAAATACTAGGTCATCGGCAAATGCCTGGATCTTATATTCTTGTCCTTTTATTTTCAGTCCTTTAATGTCCTTATTAGATCCAATCTGTATTAATAAGATCTCTATAGCCAATATAAATATCAATGGAGAGAGAGGACATCCTTGTCGTACACCTTTTTCTATGTTTATATTATCTGTTAATTCGCCATTAATAATCACTTTAGCTGTTTGTTGAGTATATATTGTCTGGATAGCCCTAATAAATTTTTCTTTGAATTTCATCTTTATTAATTGACTTATAAAAAAAATTCCAATTTAAATTGTTGAATGCTTTTTCTGCATACAAAAATATCAAAGCCATGTTTTTCCCAGGATTAATCTCATAGTATTCTAGTATGTTTATTATATTTCTTAAATTATCTTTAATATTTCTATTTGGTAGAAAACCATTTTGATCTGGGTGTATTATTTCGTTTATAATTATTTTGAATCTTTCTGCTAAGATTGTTGCGAAAATTTTATAGTCAGAATTCAATAATGCTATTGGTCTATATTGTTTTATCAAATGTCTTTGATTTATGTCTTTAGGTATTAGAGTAATTAGGCTATCCTTCCATGATTGGGGAATTTTCCCCTTATTTAACACCTCGTTTAACATTACTAACATCAATTTTTTATAGGTTCTTGCATTTGTTTGTATAGTTCCGCTGGAATCCCATCTGTTCCAGGTGTTTTGTTCTTATTTTGTTTTTTAATTGCTCTCTCAAGCTCTATCATTGATATATCTTTCTCCATTCTGTCTATATTGACTTCAGACATCTGCGGTAATTCAGACTCGTTTAAATATAGTTCTATATCTTCTTCTCCTATCTCGTATTTTTTATATAGTCCTTGGAAATAATTTTTAATTATCTTTTTTTTTGCCTTTGTTTCTCTCCCATTTCGTCCTCTAATTGCTGAATATATTTCTTTTCTTTTTCCTTTTTTAATATATACGATAGCCATCTTCCTGGCTTATTCGCATGTTCAAATTGATTTTGTCTTACAGATTTTATCTTTTGAGCTATCTCCTCCTGTACTGAAAGATTGATTATATATTTAATTAATTTCCTTTCTTCCTTTATTTCCATAT
The DNA here is from genome assembly GCF_031021105.1 of Erythrolamprus reginae. NCBI lineage: Eukaryota > Metazoa > Chordata > Lepidosauria > Squamata > Dipsadidae > Erythrolamprus > Erythrolamprus reginae. The sequence goes on from NC_091955.1 coordinate 42,694,024, forward strand.
TTTCTGGGTCTTTTATCAATTTAGTTTCCCATTTTTCTAATTCCTTTTGATTTCCCCTCAATTGGTTATTCTTATTTTTATTTTTTTACTTGTATATGCTATTGTTAGACCTCTTATGAACGCCTTTGTCGTGTCCCAAATGTTTTGGATTTTTGTATCATTATTCCAGTTTTTTTCTAGGAAAAAAGTTAATTCTTTATCTATATATTGTTTGCACTGATTTTCTTCTATTATTTTTGTATCTATTGTCCATCTATATCTCCTAATGTAATCTCCTTTAATTGTAATGTTTATCAGATTGTGATCCGCCCAAAAATTTGGCTCAATTTCAGCCACTATTATCTCTTTTTGGAGTTCTAAATCCATCCATACCATATCTATTCTGGACCGTGACTTATGTGGGTTCAAATAGTAGGTATATTTATATTCATCCTTGTGGAATTCTCTCCATATATCTTTCAGTTTAAATTCCTCTATTATATCTTGAAATTCATCTGGTAATTCTTTTTTCTTTTTATTTCTTTCCATTCCCTTATAATCTTTCTCAAAATTTGCTATTGCATTAAAATCTCCAACCACACAGATGTTTTCTTTCTCAAATTTTATTATTTTTTGACATCGTTTTTTATAAAAGGCATTCTGGTCATTATTAGATGTATATATCACAATTAATGTTATTTTTTTCGTTTAATTTCAATTTCTATAATAAGTATCCTCCCTTCTTCATCTCTTTCTATTACTGTAGGATTTAACCAATTTTTAATATAGATTGCGATCTCTCTTTTCCTCTCTTCTGATAAAGATGTAAATAACTTCCCCAATTTAGGCTTTTCCAGTATTTTCCTACCTTTTCTTTTTATGTGTACTTCTTGGAGGCATATAATGTCCGCATTTTGCTTTTTTAATTTACTAAATACTTATCCATTCTATTCTTATCTATTTTGTTCTTTTACTGCTTCTTAGTTCTGGGTAAGTTTCAATTTTTCCCTCTCTTCCTGTTTTAGACTCAATTACTCTTTCTTCTTCAATCTCTCCTTCCTCCCGACTTGTCTCTATTTCAGTATTTCTTTCCTTTTCTGTTTTTAGATGTTCTGCAATAAATTGATCCGCCTGATCTACCATTTCTATAGAATTTTTTTTTTCCTTTCCAGGTGACCATCACCCCTTCGGGTATCAGCCACCTAAACTGTATTTTTTCTCTTATTAATTTAGTAGTGAAATAATGAAAATCCCTTCTTTTCTCCCTAATTCTTCTTGGGATCTGCTTTAGTACTTTGATATCTTTTCCTTTATATGCTACTATACCTCTGGTATTTTTATAGATTTTGTCCCTTAAAGTTTTCTTCATAAATCTAACATGAATCTCCCTGGGGAGTTGATGTCGCCGAGCATAGTTGGTTTGCACTCGGTAAATATTGTCAATATGTCTGCCTAATTCTTCTTCATCTATTTTCAACTCCTCTGTAAATATTTCAACAACTGTCTCAAATAGATTTCCCCCCTTTCTTCCGGGACGTTTTGCAACCTTAAATAAAAAGAAGCTTTTTCAAATTCGAGCTGAGAAACTGCTGTTTCCAAATCCTTGTTTACTCTTTTAAGCTCTTCCTCATTTTCACTTAATCTCAATTTATTAGCTTCCACTGTCTCTTCAACCTTTTGAATCTTAATCTCATGATTATCCACTTTCTTTTGGACTCCCTCTATTATAGTATTTATTTTAACAAAATTCTCACATACTTCCTCAATTTTTGTGTGTGTTTCTAAATGGTTTTGTAGAATTGTTTCTTGTGTTTATTTGTAGCTTCTTGTTGTTTGATCATGAACTCCTGTATTTTATCCAGAGAGTTCTGTAGCGTTTGTAGTGTGGGAGTCTGTTCTTTATCCTCTGTAGTGTTAATATCAGAGGCTGAGGAAGATTTTTGTACAGTTGGAGATGCAATGGTTAAGTTACCCCTCCTCATTGATTTGTTGGGTTGCCATTGGGATTTTTTATCTATAGCCAATAAAATATATTCAAACACCACTTATATGTTATATGTCTAGTCCAACTTAATCTATAAATATCTTTGGGGCTTTATATTAACTAATTTCACAGTATTCCAAAGAGTAGAGAATTATCGATATTTCTTGTCTATTATTCTAATATCAACTTGTATAGTTATAGAGAAAAACACAGAATATAATTCTATATAGATCTTAAACAATTAATTAATAAAGATTCCTCTATGCACTTAATCAATGGTAAATCTATTTGCCTTAAGGCAGAAGAAAAAGCAAAAAGGAAGAAGGGAAGAAAAAATAAGAAAAGAAAAAAAGGAGAGATTTAAATCAGTAAAGAAACTTATACTTAATATTAAACTTATACTTAATGTCTATATAATATATTGTACATGTACTTATTATTATTATCTTATAATATTAACTTATAATCAGTATCTATATTGCATATTTATAATAAAGTTTTTAAAGTGAATAATTAATAATTAATAATAATACTTAATAATTTTCAATTCATTAATTTCATATCTTAACATAAAAATACTCAGAATTATTGTTTCATAGAGAGAATAAATAATGACATTAATATTATATATGAAAAGATATTGTCTTTTCAAAAGAGTATTTTGATTTTCAATTCATTAAATGTTCAATATTCAAGTCCACGTCTTCAGTAAAAAAGAAAATAAACAAGAAAAAAAATAGTCTGTTAAATTTCAGTTCATCTAATAATAATATTCAGGTCCAAATCTTTATAATTTATTCAATTCTTCTTTCTTTATGTCCAATTAGTAACCAATTAATATTTACTTTTGAGTTCTTAGTTCTTGATTGTATAATTGTATAATAAGTAAGGTTCTTGATTCTTAATTCCCAAAGCTGTTCTCAATCCCAGTTTATTTCGGTATGTTACAGTAGATCCAAGAGATTCAAGATATTCAACAATGTTTAACTGAGTTTAGCAGATTAATACTGAAACGGCGAATAAATTAATAATATAATGCAATACAGTATTTCCTGTGTCTTCCAAGTAAGGTTCAATCTGATAGCAAATGAAGCGGCAGTAGCTGTGTGACACAGTTACAATGAAGGCAATTCTCGCCACTTCTTCTACAATACCCTTATATTGCCAAATATTGCCCTGTTGCATTTTTATCCACACTAGTTACCTTATTCTTCAGGCTTTAGATTTTGTAATCCTGTAATCAATAGTTTGTTTTATAAATATATATATTTTTGTCCCAAATCCACGTCTAGTTGCAATAATAATAATAATAATAATAATTCTTTCTTTGCCTTCTGTGTTCCAAAGCCTGTCTGTTATGTCGCCCTTTTGCTGACTCACCAATATCCACTCTCCGGTCTCATTGTTTTACTGCTCGAACCTCTCAGTTGCCGCTTGTTCAATTCGGAGCTTCTCTGTCTTTCTGCTTGGCTGGTATCCTCAAAAACATCCGAGAAGTCTGCGAAGAAAAAGAATCCCCAGGGTAAATGCCGATGGTCACCAATCTTGTTCTCTCCTCCTCGTTGTTATGGGGCGTTGACAATCTCCTGGACCCAGCTCCTTGTCACCTCCCTGCTGGCCGAAACCATCCAAGAGGGACACAGATCCAGTAAGCAGGTGGCGGAATATATATATACCGTATTTTCCGGCGTATAAGACGACTGGGCGTATAAGACGACCCCCTAACTTTTACAGTTAAAATATAGAATTTGAGATATACTCGCCGTATAAGACTACCCCTCTTCTGTACATCATAGACCTGACTGAGTCTAGGTCTATGATGTACTTGCATTGAGAAAAAAATCATTTCTGAACATGATAACACAATATTTTAATTACTAATGATGAAGATCTTATTGTTAAAATTATGAATGAATTATTTAGAGAGAGAGAGCCAAGTGGGAGCACTCTTCTGTCTATCTCTCCATATGTCTCTGTCTATCTGTCTTGTCTGCCTCTCATATTTCTCCTCACCACAATTAAGTTTATTATTATAACTCATCATAATTTGTCAACACAAAAAGGTGAACCTGGCTATTTCCCTTTCTCCTACCATCTATTCTGCAGGTATCTTTCAGTCTAACATGCAGCATGCTGACACCTATGTGAGAATCTATTATGGAATGAGAATCTGTATGTGATATCATGATATGGCAATCCAAACAGCCCATCCATTTTTTCCTCTTTCCGCACTTTCTGTCTTTATCCTCTTGCAATGTCACTTAAACAGATTTTAACTTGTCAGGTTTAATTAGTGACCCTGCCAATTTTCAGTACTGTGCAGTGTGCTATGATACAGAGCAGGGTGAATAATATGACCTCAGCTTTTAAAGTTATTTTAAAATGTTGCCTAAGACATATGGAAAGATGATTCTTTTTGGAGGAAAAGTACATTTTCAATGGTTAAACATAAGAACAAATACAAACAGGCAGAAATAAATGCATCCAGTTTAACATTCAATCATTTCCCTGGCTCTTTTTATTGAAATGAACAAGTTCATACATTCAATTTTGCAACCACTAATAATGGTTCAATCATTTCCCTGGCTCTTTTTATTGAAATGAACAAGTTCATACATTCAATTTTGCAACCACTAATAATGTTGGTCAAGTAGGTACAAAAATACCTGGGGAAATGATCAAAGTCTTTCTCTCTCCCCCTCTCTCTCCCTCTCTTTCTCTCTTGCTATCTCTCTTTCTCTCTTTTTTTTTGCTTTCTCTCTTTCTCTCCCCCTCTCTCTCCTTCTCTTACTATCTCTTTCTCTCTCTTTATGTCTCCCCTCTCTCCCTCTCTCTTGCCATCTCTTTCTCTCCCTCTCTCTTTCTCTCTCTCCCTCTCTTGCTATCTCTTTCTTTCTTTCCCCCCTCTCTCCCTCTCTCTTTCTCTCTCTCCCTCTGTTGCTATCCCCCTCTCTTTCTCTCTGTCCCTCTCTTGCTAACCCCCTGTCTCCCTCTCTTACTATCTCTTTCTCTCCCCCCTCTCTCTTTCTCTCTCCCTCTCTTGCTATCTCTTTCTCTCCCCCTCTCTCCATCTCTCTTTCTCTCTCTCCCTCTCTTGCTATCTCTTTCTTTCTCTTTCTGCCCCCCCTCTCCCTCTCTCTTTCTCTCTCTCCTTCTCTTTCTCCCTCTGTTGCTATCCCCCCTCTCTCTTTCTCTCTGTCCCTCTGTTGCTAACCCCCCCTCTCTCCCTCTCTTGCTATCTCTTTCTCTCCCCCCCCTCTCTCCCTCTTTTTTTCTCTCAGCAGCAGCAGCAGGGTGATCAGCTGTGAGGCGGAGCTACGGAACCGAGGCACGGATGGCGGCGGCTAGACATATCGCGTGTGGGCGAGCCTGTGCTTTGCGCAGGCTCGCCCAGCTGGGAGGCGGTGTTCTCGCCCCTCCCAGCTGAAACTGAGGTCCGGCCGGGGCGATTCTTCCCCGGCCGGACAGGCACGCTGGTGCTGCCAAAGGCAGCGTGTGGGCGAGCCTGTGCTTTGCGCAGGCTCGCCCAGCTGGGAGGCGGTGTTCTCGCCCCTCCCAGCTGAAACTGAGGTCCGGCCGGGGCGATTCTTCCCCGGCCGGACAGGCACGCTGGTGCTGCCAAAGGCAGCGTGTGGGCGGGCCTGTGCTTTGCGCAGGCTCGCCCAGCTGGGAGGCGGTGTTCTCGCCCCTCCCAGCTGAAACTGAGGTCCGGCCGGGGCGATTCTTCCCCGGCCGGACAGGCACGCTGGTGCTGCCAAAGGCAGCGTGTGGGCGAGCCTGTGCTTTGCGCAGGCTCGCCCAGCTGGGAGGCGGTGTTCTCGCCCCTCCCAGCTGAAACTGAGGTCCGGCCGGGGCGATTGTTCCCCGGCCGGACAGGCACGCTGGTGCTGCCAAAGGCAGCGTGTGGGCGAGCCTGTGCTTTGCGCAGGCTCGCCCAGCTGGGAGGCGGTGTTCTCGCCCCTCCCAGCTGAAACTGAGGTCCGGCCGGGGCGATTGTTCCCCGGCCGGACAGGCACGCTTGTGCTGCCAAAGGCAGCGTGTGGGCGAGCCTGCGCTTTGCGCAGGCTCGCCCAGCTGGGAGGCGGTGTTCTCGCCCCTCCCAGCCATCGCAAATATCGGCGCCACTGTCCTATATCCGGCGTATAAGACGACCCCCCACTTTGGAAAAGATTTTCAGGGGTTAAAAAGTCGTCTTATACGCCGGAAAATACGGTATATATATATGTCAAATGTTTGTCATATATATATATATATATATATATATATATATATATATATATATATATATATATATATATATATATACAGATGACACATACAGATAGAATTGTCGGCTATCAATAAAATTAACTGCCTTGGAAATGGCCCTGGGTTGGGCCGAGAGGCAAAAAAGGAGCTGTGATGTTCCTTCAATATACCAGGGTGATTCGACACAAAATGTAACCCTTCCCTGGTACAGAGCTGAAGGGATTGGATACTGTAGCCTAGAGGATAATTCTCTGCCTTACAAGGCAAAGGTTGCAGGTTCAAGTCCCAGTGGGTATGGCTAGCTGATGAGGCCAAAATAAGGCCGAAATAGATCTATCCTAGTCTCCCTTAATTTTAAAATTCAGCTTAAACATGTGACACACACACACACACACACACATATATATATATATATATAACCAGCCTTAAACAAAAAACACTTCATAAAAATCACCATGTCAATCCTTCTAATAATTATGATTACACCAACCAATCAGATCACTAAAACATAATCACCCAATCTATTTGCTACATTCAAACCAAATCTCCACCCCCACACTATATACTAGGAAGAAATGACAGTTGCAAACATTCCATTTTACAACAACACGAAGCTTGGAACTTCAGCCTGATGATGGTGAATGTGATTTCACCGAAACGTCGCATAGACATGCAAAATATTACACAGGGCAAAACTCGAACTCAGAACAATCTACATATATATATATATATGTCAAAACATTTGACACATACATAATATAGTTGTCGGCTATAAATAAATTAACTGCCTTGAAATGGCCCTGGGTTGGGCCTAGAGGCAAAAAGGAGCTGTGACGTTCCTTCAAATATACCAGGGTGATCCGACATAAAAAAACACATATATATATATATATATATATATATATATATATATATATATATATATATGATGGTCTGGGTATATTCGGGTTTCTTCCCGTGTAGGATTTGGAAATTTCTGGTGACGTTTCGACGAGGTCTCACTCGTCATCTTCAGGCTGGTGTTTCTGTCCTTGTTCTAAGGCGAACACTGCGAGACCTGAGCTGCCTTCCTTCTATAAATACTGGTGGCTGGGTGTGGTTTGATGGCTCAGCAATTGCCTGCTGTGTAGAAACTTCCTGGTGAGTCAGTGGGGTAACAATTGGGGTCGTTGATGTAGCTGAGGTATGCTGATTAGTTAATGGTTGTAGATTAGGCGTGATATCCTGAGTAGTTGGAACTTGCAGGCTACTTGATTGTTTTACAATGTGTGTTCTGAGTCTGGTTTCTATGGCTGGGATACGTTTGAGGGCTGGTTTCCAGATGTCTGGTAAGCGAGAGGTATCATCCCACTTGTTCATATTTTGGGGATGTTTTTCTATCTCGATGGCTTCCATGATTATTCTTTTGCTGTAGTGTTCTGTTTTGGAAATTAATTTGGTACTGTCAAAATCAATTTCATGTCCTGTAGTTTTGAAGTGTTGGAAAAAGGAGGAGGTTTTTTCTTTTTTCTTTAATGCATTCTTATGTTCTGCAACACGTGCATTTACTCTCCTGTTCGTTTGTCCAATATATGTGTCTGGGCAGATTTTACACAGTATTTGGTAAACTCCCTGGTTTTCTAGTTGGATATTGTCTTTCGGGTTTCTTAGGATGTTGGCTATTTTTTTATCTGTACCAAAGGCTGTCTTGATGTTGTGTTTGCGGAGAATTTTACTGATTTTATTTGTGGTGCCTTTGATGTAAGGGAGGAGGGCGATGCCATTGTCCTGTTCTGTGTCTTGGTTCTTGGGGGGTGTCTCTTTTTGGATTAAGTTGTTGATTGCCTCTCTTTGGAATCCATTGGAAATTAATACATTTGTGAGACTGTGTAATTCAGGTTCCAGGTGGTTTTTGTCGGCTAGGCATTTGGTTCTGGAAATGAGGGTCTTGGCTACGGAATTGATCTGTGTGGGGTGGTGGTGGGATTTTGCGTTCAAGTAGCGGTTGGTGTGTGTCTTCTTCTGGTAGACGGTGTGTCCTAGGGAGCCATCGGGTTTTTTGTAGATTAGGACATCCAGGAAGGGAAGTTTGTTGTTGGTTTCTATTTCCATGGTGAATTGTATTTTGGGGTGTAGGCTGTTGAGATGTGTGAGAAAGCTGTCCAGTTTTTCTTTCCCATGTGGCCAAATTACGAAGGTGTCATCTACATATCTAAGCCAGAGTTTGGGTTTGTATTCAGATTTGTCCAAAGCATTGGTTTCAAAATATTCCATGTATAAGTTTGCGATGACGGGTGACAGGGGTGATCCCATGGAGGCTCCTTCTATCTGTTTGTATCTTTGTCCATTGTGGATGAAGTATGTATTCATCAGGCAGTGGTTGGTCAGATCTAAGATGTGCTTCGGGGCGTTGTATTTGTTTTGGATGGCTGTCAGGCAGTGTTCCCTCTAATTTTTTGGGGGTGGGTGGGCGGAAAAGTATAGTGTCTGAGCGGCAGTCCCTTCGGGACTGGGCAGCACAGAAATAATAAATAAACAAATAAATAAATAAACAAACAAATAAAAAACAAACAAAAAACCCACCCTGTTTTGCCTCAGAGAATTTCAAAATAAAATACTGTACTGTGTGTCTATAACAGTGAGCTCATAATAGGGCAACTCTATCAATATCAAAATGCCACTTAAATAGTTGAGCTAGTTTCAAACTAGATTTTGATTTTCTTTCTCTCTTCCTTACTCCCATTCTTTTTCTTTCTCTTTTCCTTCCTCTCTTTTTTCTATCTGTTTCTCTCTCTTCCTCTCTTCCTCTCTCTCTCCTTCCCTCTCACTCTTTCCCTCTCGGCTTCTGGGCAGGTTTGGAAAACTCTGAGTTGATGATGATTTTTAAGTGAGCGATTGCTCACTGCTCAGCTTAGAGGGAACTATGCTGTCAGGGCTTCTTTGATAGGCACTTGCGTGAAGAGAGATATGACATCGAAGCTTACGAGAAGGTCACTGGGTTGTAGGTTTTGTTCCTTTATGATTTCTATGAAGTGGAATCAGTTTTGTACATGAGACATGATGGATTCTGCATAGGGCTGGAGTTGTTTGGCGAGAAATTTGGCAAGATTCTGTAGGGGTGAGCCTATGGAGCTGACTATGGGTCTGATTCAAATAAGATAGATGAGAAAAGTTTTCAAAGTTGACCTCCGGTTTGCTGAGTCACGTACCGACTTCGCCCACCTAGTTCTTTCTGTCCTACTTCCACATTCCCTCCACACATTCCACGATTCTTCAAGCCCTTCATCGCCGAATCAATTCTAAGGAAAAGTGGTGCTAACATATTGTAAGAACAGCAATAAATATTTGGTGTGGATTCAGCGACAAAGTGCTTGAAGGATCATGTTGTAGAAACCCATGTTTCTACAACACTCCACGGCCTGCATTGGCTGCCGATTGGTTTCCAGACACAATTCAAAGTGTTTGTGATGACCTATAAAGCCCTACATGGCATTGGACCAGATTACTTACGGGACCACCTTCTGCTGCATAAATCCCAGCAACAAATCAGGTCCCAAAGAGTTGGCCTTCTCCAAGTCCCGTCAACCAGACAATGTCGTTTGGCAGGGCCTAGGGGAAGGGCCTTCTCTGTGGTAGCCCCAGCCCTCTTGAATCAGTTCCCACCAGAGATTCATACTGCCTTCACCCTCCTCGCCTTCTGCAAAAGCCTTAAGACCCATCTATGTCACCAAGCATGGGGCAACTAGTATACGCCCCCCCCCCCTGTTCTAACCATTAATGTTACATGTGGGTATGATTGAGTAAATTGACTGTTTTTTAAATTAATGGGTTTTTAGCTATATTTTTAACTATTAGATTTGTATACTTATTGTTTGCATTGTATGTTGTGAGCTGCCCCAGGTCCTTGGAGAGGAGCGACATACAAGTCTAATAAATAATAATAATAATATTTA